>NC_059072.1:312056906-312363906 GCF_020497125.1 Mauremys mutica | reverse complement strand
CACCTGTCAGGGATGGTCTACATAATACTTAGTCCTGCCATGACTGCAGGGGAATGGACTAGATGACTTATTGAGGTCCCTTCCAGTCCTACGATTCTATGATTGATCCTTAACCATGAAGCATCTACCAGCTCTATAGTATTCCTTTAGGGTTACTCTGAATTTTGATGGATTTTTTTTTAAGAATGTGTGCCCCAAATTAGTACATTCTAATGGCAAAAACATTTAGGGCCAGACTCATCACTGTAACTGTAGGAGTAGGAGGATGATTCAACTCCACGAGAGGATGAATGTAGTACTAGGGGTCTGGCTAGGGGAGGGTAGTTTTTAAATCAAGCAGGTACTCTCCAGGAGCCCTGCCAGTGGAGGCTGCCCAGTGAATCAGTTCCTTTTTGGCTGCCTTAACACCAAGCCCATCCTGGCCAACCCTACCCACTTTGGGGGCTGCATGGCTCCAGGTTCCATCATAGTGGAGGAGTTGCAAGCAGCTTGCATTGCAGCACCTGTGATTGGGGCATTCACACCTCTGAGATCCAGCAGCCTGGAATATGCTTGGTGGAAGAGAAACAAGCCTTTATATTTTGTCACCTAATCCGTGGCTGCTGAAATCAGTTGGGAAGTATGTGAACATTATGGTTCAGATGACAAATTATTCTTTTCTCCATCTGCAATAAAACACTATGTTAGTCTAGGACAGAAAGCCCCCTAGAGTAATAGGTTGACAAATATCTCCAAAGCAGCCTAAAGAGAGCTGCAGCTGCATTTTTCAATGCTTAATGAGGGTTCAAATTTAGTTTAAAAATAATGTTCAGTGAATCATAAATTCCCAGTATTTATTTCTATTCCTGGGATGCCCTCCTCAGTGCCCAATATTCTTAGAATTCTGTTTCTGAATTAGTTCTTTGTATAGTCTATTTTCCCATATAAAGAGACATTATGGAGGGAAAGTAATCCTTAAAAGCAGTTCTGGGGAAAGCAAACATTTGCTGTTGTACCAAGTGTAATTTCTTGGGTCTCAGTCATGAAATGATCTCCACAGGTGAAGGGCTTCTCCTGCACATAGCTCACTGCAGGATTAGGGTTTTAGGAGCTATGTACATAAGAACAGCCATACTGGATCAGACCAAAGGTCCATCTAGCCCAGTATCCTGTATTCTGAGAGTGACTAATGCCAGGTGCTTCAGAGGGAATGAACAGAACAAGTGATCCAACATCCCCAGTCATCCATTCCCAGCTTCTAGCAAGGGGAGATAGATTCAATGTTTGTAATGGCTTCAAAAACAGACTCCAAGGAGAAACTGCTGAGCTGGAATTGATATGCAAACTAGAGTTGGTAGGGCAACTCCCACCTTTTCATGCTCTCTGTATGTGTATATAGATCTCCTCAATATATGTTAAGTATCAGAGGGGTAGCCGTGTCTGGTTCTGTAGAAGCAGCAAAGAATCCTGTGGCACCTTATAGACTAAAACGTCTGTTAGTCTATAAGGTGCCACAGGATTCTTTGCTGCTTCAATATATGTTCCATTCCATGCATCCGAAGAAGTGGGCTGTAGCCCATGAAAGCTTATGCTCAAATAAATTTGTTAGTCTCTAAGGTGCCACAAGTACTCCTGTTCTATCTGTATATGTGTATCATTTTGTAGTTGAAGTTATGAATATTGGCTCTATACTGTCTGTATTTCAAACTTCTGCTATGCTTCTGGGTGACACCCCAGACAAGTTGGTGTCAGCTTTGCCTAGCCTGCTTGATGGCCCATTAAGGACCATCAGCTATACAACTGACCTATTGAGAGAAGGCAGATACGCCTTGTAACTCAGCAAAGTATGCAGGAACTTGCCCATGTGACTCCAGACTACATTTTGCTGTAATTTTCCACAGAAAGAACAAAGAGGTGTTCTTACACCTGGAAAAGACTATAAAAGGCTGATGCCTCATCTCCATTGTCTTCAATCCTGCTTCATACCTCTGGAGGTACTTTGCTACAAATGGAAGCTCTACACAAAGGACTGAACGACTCATCCCAGCTGGGGATGTACTCCAGAGACTTGATTTGAACCTGCAGTTTATTCTATCACTGCTACAAGACTAAACCAAGATCTTTGCCATTACTGTAGGTAATTGATTCTATTTAAGCAATTCTATCTGTCATCTGTATCTTTTTCCTTTTATGAATAAACCTTTAGTTTTTAGATTCTAAAGGATTGGCAACAGTGTGATTTGTGGGTAAGATCTGATTTGTATATTGACCTGGGTCTGGGGCTTGGTCCTTTGGGATCAAGAAAACCCTTTTTTTCTTTTGCTGGGGTATTGGTTTTCATAACCATTTGTCCCCATAACGAGCGGCACTGGTGGTGATACTGGGAAACTGGAGTGTCTAACGGAATTGCTTGGGTGACTTGTGGTTAGCCAGTGGGGTGAGACCAAAGTCCTCTTTGTCTGGCTGGTTTGGTTTGCCTTAGAGGCAGAAAACCCCCAGCCTTGGGCTGTAACTGCCCTGTTTTAAGCAATTTGTCCTGAATTGGCACTTTCAGTTGGGTCCCGCCAGAACCAGCATCGTTACAGACCTGTCATTCACGAATTTATGTAGTTCTTTTTTTAATCCTATTATAGTCTTGGCCTTCACAACATCCTCTGGCAAGGAGTTCCACAGGTTGATTGAGCTTTGTGTGAAGAAATACTTCCTTTTGTTTGTTTTAGACCTGTTGCTATTAATTTCATTTAGCCACCCCTAGTTCTTGTGTTACGAGAAGGAGTAAATAACACTTTATTTACTTTCTCCACACCAGTCATGATTTTGTAGACCTCTATCATATCCCCCCTTAGTTATTTCTTTTTCAAGCTGAAAAGTCCCAGTCTTATTAATCTTTCCTCATATAGAAGTGGTTCCATACCCCTAATCACTTTTATTCCCCTTTTCTGAATGTTTTCGAATTCCAATATATCTTTTTTGAGATGGGGCGACCACATCTGCATGCAGTATTCAAGATGTGGGCATACAATGGATTTACAGAGAGGCAATATGATATTCTCAGCCTTTTTATCTATCACTTTCTTGTGGATTCCCAACATTCTGCTAGCTGTTTTGACTAACAATGCACATTGAGTGGATATTTTCAGAGAACTATCCCCAATGATGCCAAGATCTTTTTCTTGAGTGGTAACAGTTACTTTAGACCCCCATCATTTTATATGTATAGTTATGTTTATTATAATCAGCAAAGAGTCCTGTGGCACTGTGGCAAATTGCCGGCACTATTATGATGGGTCTCGCGCTTTCTCTTCTTTAGGGGGGGTTCAGGGCACCATTTCTTGCCCCTGAATCGGAATATTAATTGCCCCACTAGTGTCTTTGAGGAGGGGAGTGGAGAGGGAGGGACCTGGGCCTGCCCTCTACTCCAGGTCCCAGCCCAGGGGCCCTGAGGATAGTGGTGAACCACTTGAACTGGCGGTTCCTTCCCCTGGGCTACTTCCCTCTCCTGCCCTTCAGCTTGTGGGGGGCTTCCTGCCCTCCCTCTGCACAAGCCAGGTGCCCCTTACCTAGGGTCTTGGACTTCTTAGCCCACCGCAGCACTCCTCCAAACTTTCCTCTGCTTCTCTTCAAACTGTTCTCTGCTCCAACCAAACCTTCCTGCTCCAACAACCCACACTGTCTGACCTGAAGCAGGGGTTTATCATGTGACTCACTGCTGGTACTCTAATTGGCTTCAGGTGCTCTAGTTAATCTATAGCAAACCTTCCACCCCGTGCAGGGAATAAGGCTCCCTGCTAACACTCTCCTGCTGCCCTCTGGCCATGCTGTATCACATATCCCGCCCCCCTGCTCAACACCAAGGGGTTGGGCTACTTGGGACGAGAGGCAGTGTCGTCGCGATAGGCCATCAGCATTTCCATGTTGGCTTCCAGCCCTATGCTGGACCTGGAAATGGAAAGGCTGCAGAGAGAGGAACCAACTCGTCACTCTGGCGTTCTTCTCCTTGTTCCTGCGCATCCATTGGAGCGGGGTGTGGTCTGTCACGAGGGTAAATCGCCGCCCCAGGAGATAGTAGCGGAGAGTCTCCATAGCCCATTTTATCGCCAGACATTCCTTTTCAACAACAGCGTATTTTTGTTCCCTGGGGAGGAGCTTCCGGCTGAGGTACAAGATGGGGTGCTCCTCCTCCCCTACTATCTGGGAAAGGATGGTACCAAGCCCCACCTCTGAGGCGTCTGTTTGTAGGATGAATTCCTTCTCGAAGTCTGGGGCTATGAGTACTGGATGGCAGCATAGGGCTGTCCATAAATCTGCAAATGCTTCTTCTGTTGCATCAGTCCACTTAACTATCTTGGGGCCCCGAGCTTTTATCAGATCCGTCAATGGCCCTGCTCTTGTGGCAAAATGAGGGATGAATCTCCTGTAGTACCCTACTATCCCTAAAAATGCTCTGACCTGCTTTTTGCGGATTGGTCGAGGCCAACCTTGTATTGCCTCCACTTTGTTCCATTGGGGTTTTACCAAACCTCTCCCTACTACATGCCCAAGGTATCTGGCCTCAGCTAGTCCTATCACGCACTTGAGAGGGTTAGCAGTGAGACCGGCCTTTCGCAGGGCGTCCAGCACTGCTTCTACTTTTCCTAGGTGCGTTTCCCAGTCAGGGCTATGGATGACTATGTCGTCTAGATAGGCGGTGGCATACTTGGCATGGGGTCGTAGTAACTTATCCATAAGTCGTTGGAATGTTGCAGGGGCCCCATGGAGTCCGAAAGGGAGGACAGTGTATTGAAAAAGGCCATCGGGTGTAGAGAAGACAGTCTTTTCCTTGGCATTCTTGGCCAGGGGAATTTGCCAATAACCTTTGGTCAGATCCAGAGTGGTTAGGTATCGGGCCTTGCCTAACTGATCAACTAGCTCGTCAATGCGTGGTATCGGGTAGGCATCGAAGTGGGATACTTCATTCAATTTCCGGAAGTCGTTACAAAACCTCAGGGTGCCATCAGGCTTGGGGACTAGGACGATCGGGCTGGACCACTGACTGTGGGATTCTTCAATGACCCCGAGTTCCAACATCTTCTTCACTTCCGTCCTAATTTCTTCCCTTTTAGCTTCCGGTATTCGGTATGGTCTTATCGTCACCCTTACTCCGGGGCTGGTGACAATATGATGTTGGACTAGTGTCGTTCGGCCCGGTTGTGTACAGAATACGTCCTGGTTCCGGTGGATCATTTCAATGACCTCTGTTCGTTGTTCTGGGGTTAATTCAGGAGATATCTTTACCTGCCCCTGTGGGTCGTCTGTCTGAGATGGAGCTCCTTGAATGACCAGACACGTCTCTCAGTCACGCCAGGGCTTCAGTAAGTTGACATGGTAGATTTGCTCTGGCTTTCGGCGATCTGGTTGTCTAACCTTATAGTCCACCTCCCCAATGGCTTCCACTATCTCATATGGTCCGTGCCATCTGGCTAGAAGTTTGCTTTCTGCTGTTGGCACTAACACCATCACCCGTTACCCTGGCTGAAATCTCCGTACTTTTGCCCGACGGTTGTAATACGTCCACTGGGACTCTTGTGCTTTTTCTAAATGTTCCCATACTATCGGGGTTACTCGAGTTATTCGCTCTCTCATCTGTGTCACGTGCTCAATGACATTCTTTCCTGGGTTGGGTTGTTCCTCCCAATCTTCCTTGGCGATATATAATATCCCGCGTGGGTGGCGTCCATATAGTAGTTCAAAGGGAGAAAAACCCATGGATGCCTGGGGGACTTCCCGTATAGCGAACATTAGATATGGTAGAAGGGTATCCCAGTCTTTTCCATCCTGTGCTACCTCCTTCCGGATCATACTTTTAAGGGTACGATTAAATCGCTCGACCAATCCATCTGTTTGTGGATGGTAGACTGAGGTCCGTATGGCCTGGATGCGGAGCAGGGCACATAAGTCCTTCATTAGTTTTGACATGAACGGGGTTCCTTGGTCTGTCAGGATCTCCTTAGGGATGCCCACTCTGGCAAATACCTGTAATAGTTCCTTTGCTATTGCCTTGGATGTGGGGTTTCTTAAAGGAATGGCCTCTGGATACCGCGTGGCATAGTCAAGGATGACTAGTACGTTTCGGTGGCCCCGTGCCGATTTTTCTAATGGGCCCACTATGTCCATGGCTATCCTCTCGAAAGGGATGTCAATAATAGGCAAAGGTACTAATGGGGCCTGCAAGTGAGGTCGGGGGCTATGCAACTGGCATTCAGGGCAGAAGGCACAATAACGCTGGACTTCTGCTCATATCCCTGGCCAATAAAACCTCCTTAGGATTCTATCCAGTGTCTTGTCTACCTCTAAATGTCCCCCAAATAGATGGCTGTGAGCTAACTCTAGTACTGCCCTTATGTGTTTCCGTGGGACTAAGAGGTGCTCTACTTCTTCCCCTCGTATTTGCTCTATTCTGTACAAAAGATCGCGTTTGAGCACATAATATGGCCTTGGGACTTTGATCTTTCCTTCCACAGGCACACCATTTACTTCCACTACCTCCTCCCTCACGTTTGCATATAACGGATCATCGGCCTGGTCCTGCCCCAAAGTCTCATGTGCAGTACCAAAGTGACCTAATTCTAGGGGGCCTATTTCTACTCTTCCCCCTGGGGTGCTCCCACTTGGCCTAGGAACCGCCTCCGAGTCTTCCTTGGCCTGAATTATCTCCTGGTCTCCTGAGCGGGTTCGCTTACCCACAAGGGAAGTTTTTTGATTCTCTGCTAGAATCCGGGTCCCTAATCTTTTATCTGCCCTTTGCTCTCGCCTAGATTTTGGGGGTTCCCAGGGGATGAGAATAACTCTGGAGCAAATTTGGCAAACATTGGGGTGAGGCTATCTATAGTTGCCTCCGACTCAGCCTGGGGGTTGCCACCCTCCCCTGGCTCTATTGGGGTAAGTAAGCTCTCAAACCCGGGGAAGTCTCTACCAATTAAAACAGGGTAGGGGAGTTTGGGGACCACCCATGCAAAAACCCTGGTAGTATTCCCCTGGATCTCAATCCGTACCGGAATTGTAGGGTAAAAATTCATGGTGCCATGTACTCACGTTACCCCTGTATTTTTGGCCCGGGTTAGTTGGTCTGTTCCCATCAACTTCCCTGAGACCAGCGTGACAGCACTCCCGGAATCTATTAATGCTATGGTTTTTATACCATTCATTTTTACTGGTCTGGTATATCCATGTGAGGTCATTGTGACCCCAACCAGGCCGATTAGGCCACATTGCTCCCCATAATTTCCCAGATTACACTGCATAGGTTCTTCCTTGTTGGGGCATTGGGCTGCTATATGCCCCAATTCCCCATACTCATAACACCGCCCCCTTATTCCGGTTGTCACCCTCTGCCTGGGGCTATTTGGCCGGCCTCCCACCTCTTTTCCCAAGCCCCCAGGTCCCTTCCTGGCCTCGAGCCATTCCTCGATGTCTTTCCTCCCGGTTACAGTTCTCCTATAGGTCTCGACAGCCCGGGGCCTTGGGTTTGGGGTTGGCTTCCTGGATTGCCGTGTCTCCCCGCCTGGGGTCTGGAACAGTTCGCGGGCTGCCAGCTGTCTTTCCACGAGGGAGACCAACTCATCATAGGTAGAGGGATCATTCTGGCCAACCCAAGACCTGAGACCTGCTGGTAGCCCCCTCATATATCGGTCCAATACCAGTACCTCCATCATCTTCTCAGAGCTAAGGGCCTCAGGTCAGGTGTATCAGGTCAAACAATTGTGATCGGGGTGTCTTGTCCTCCATAAACCGCCACTCATGGAACCTCTGGGCTCGCAATGCCGTCGTTACTCTGAACCTGGCCAGGATCTCTGCCTTCAGCTGGGAATAATCTGCTGCGGCCTCTGCAGACATATCGTAGTAGACCTTCTGGGCTTCCCCACACAGGAATGGGGCAAGGAATACCAGACCATTGATCTCGGGGCCAGGACTCTCCTGCTGCCCTCTGGCCATGCTGTATCACAGGCACCTTATAGACTAACAGACGTATTGGAGCATGAGTTTTCATGGGTGAATACCCACTTCATCGGATGCATGTATTCACCCACGAAAGCTCATGCTCCAATACATCTGTTAGTCTATAAGGTGCCACAGGACTCTTAGTCTGGATCTGTAAAAGCAGCAAACACGGCTACCCCTCTGATATGTTTATTATGTTTTCCAAGGTGCATTACTTTGCATTTATCAACATTGAATTTCATCTGCCATTGTGTTGCCCTGTCACCCACTTTTGTGAGATCCCTTTGTAGCTATTTGCAGTCTGTTTTGGATTTAACTATCTTGAGTAGTTTTGTATCTGCAAATTTTGCCACTTCACTGTTTACCCCTTTTTCCAGATCGTTTCTGAATACGTTGAATAGCACTAGTCCCGGTACAGACCCCTGCGGCACACCACTATTTACCTCTCTCCATTCTGAAAACTGGCCATTTATTCCTACCCTTTTTTCCCTACCTTTAACCAGTTACTGATCCATGAGGAGGCCTTTCCTCTTCTCCCATGACAGCTAACTTTGCTTAGGAGCCTTTGATGAGGGACCTGGTCAAAGGCTTTCTGAAAATCTAAGTACACTATACCCACATTCTTGTTGACCCCCTCAAAGAATTCTAGTAGATTGGTGAGGCATGATTTCCCTTTACAAAACCATGTCGACTTTTCCTCAACAAATTATATTCATCTATGTGTCTGATAATTCTATTTTTACTATAGTTCCATTCAGTTTGACCAGTACTGAAGTTACGCTTACCAGTCTGTAATTGCCGGGATCACCTCTGGAGCCTTTTTAAAAAATTGGCTTCACATTAGCTATCCTCCAGTCATCCAGAAGGGAGGGAGCAGAAGGAGACTCCACCGATTGGAAGGCATGAGATGCACTGTCCTAAGGATGGGGGTTCCATGACCACCGCTCCCAAGAGAAGGAGGCGGGTGGTGGTGGTCGGGGACTCACTTCTCAGGGGGACTGAGTCATCTATCTGCCTCCCTGACTGGGAAAACCAAGAGGTCTGCTGCTTGCCAGGAGCTAGGATTCACGATGTGATGGAGAGACTGTCGGGACTCATCAAGCCCTCGGATCGTTACCCCTTCCTGCTTCTCCACATGGGCACCAATGATACTGCCAGGAATGACCTTGAGCGGATCACTGCAGACTACGTGGCTCTGGGAAGAAGGATAAAGGAGTTTGAGGCGCAAGTGGTGTTCTTGTCCATCCTCCCTGTGCAGAGAAAAGGCCCGGGTAGAGACCGTTGAATCCTGGAAGTCAACGAATGGCTACGCAGGCAGTGTCGGAGAGAAGGCTTTGGATTCTTTGACCATGGGATGGTGTTACAAGAAGGAGGAGTGCTAGGCAGAAACGGGCTCCACCTAACGAAGAGAGGGAAGAGCATCTTCGCAAGCAGGCTGGCTAACCTAGTGAAGAGACCAAAGCCCTGAGGGAAATGGGATATTGGGAGGAAGCACGAGCAGGAGAGCGCAAGAGGGGAGGACTCCTGTCTCATTCTGAGAAAGTGGGACGATCAGCGAGTTATCTTAAGTGCCTATACACAAATGCAAGAAGCCTGGGAAACAAGTAGGGAGAACTAGAAGTCCTGGCACAGTCAAGGAACTATGATGTGATTGGAATAACAGACACTTGGTGGGATAACTCACATGACTGGAGTACTGTCATGGATGGATATAAACTGTTCAGGAAGGACAAGCAGGACAGAAAAGGTAGGGGAGTTGCATTGTATATAAGAGAGCAGTATGACTGCTCAGAGCTCCGGTATGAAACTGCAGAAAAACCTGAGTCTCTGGATTAAGTTTAGAAGTGTGAGCAACCAGGGTGATGTCGTGGTGGGAGTCTGCTATAGACCACCAGACCAGGGGGATGAGGTGGACGAGGCTTTCTTCCGGCAACTAACAGAAGTTAAGTATCAGAGGGGTAGCCGTGTTAGTCTGATTCTGTAGAAGCAGCAAAGAATCCTGTGGCACCTTCTTGCATCTGAAGAAGTGGGTATTCACCCACGAAAGCTCATGCTGCAAAACGTCTGTTAGTCTATAAGGTGCCACAGGATTCTTTGCTGCTTCAACAGAAGTTACTAGATCGCAGGCCCTGGTTCTCATGGGAGACTTTAATCACCCTGATATCTGCTGGGAGAGCAATACAGCAGTGCACAGACAATCCGGGAAGTTTTTGGAAAGTGTAGGGGATAATTTCTTGGTGCTAGTGCTGGAGGAACCCGGTGCTCTTCTTGACCTGCTGCTCACAAACCGGGAAGAATTAGTAGGGGAAGCAAAAGTGGATGGGAACCTGGGTGGCAGTGACCATGAGATGGTTGAGTTCAGGATCCTGACACAAGGAAGAAAGGAGAGAAGCAGAATACGGACCCTGGACTTCAGAAAAGCAGATTTTGACTCCCTCAGGGAACTGATGGGCAGGATCCCCTGGGAGAATAAAATGAGGGGGAAAGGAGTTCAGGAGAGCTGACTGTATTTTAAAGAATCCTTATTGAGGTTGCAGGAACAAACCATTCCGATGTGTAGAAAGAATAGTAAATATGGCAGACGACTGGCTTGGCTTAACAGTGAAATCCTTGCTGATCTTAAACAAAAAAAAAAGAAGCTTACAAGAAGTGGAAGATTGGACAAATGACCAGGGAGGAGTATAAAAATATTGCTCAGGCATGCAGGAGTGAAATCAGGAAGGCCAAATCACACTTGGAGTTGCATCTAGCAAGAGATATTAAGAGTAAAAAGAAGGGTTTCTTCAGGTATGTTAGCAGCAAGAAGAAAGTCAAGGAAAGTGTGGGCCCCTTACTGAATGAGGGAGGCAACCTAGTGACGGAGGATGTGGAAAAAGCTAATGTACTCAATGCTTTTTTTGCCTCTGTCTTCACAAACAAGGTCAGCTCCCAGACTGCTGCACTGGGCAGCACAGTATGGGGAGGAGATGACGAGCCCTCTGTGGAGAAAGATGTGGTTCGGGACTATTTAGAAAAGCTGGATAAGCACAAATCCATGGGGCCGGATGTGCTGCATCCGAGGGTGCTAAAGGAGTTGGCAGATGTGATTGCAGAGCCATTGGCCATTATCTTTGAAAACTCATGTGATCCAGGGAGGTCCCGGATGACTGGAAAAAGGCTAATGTAGTGCCCATCTTTAAAAAAGGGAAGAAGGAGGATCTGGGGAACTACAGACCAATCAGCCTCACCTCAGTCCCTGGAAAAATAATGGAGCAGGTCCTCAGGAATCAATTCTGAAGCACTTAGAGGAGAGGAAAGTGATCAGGAACAGTCAGCATGGATTCATCAAGGGCAAAATCATGCCTGACTAACCTATTTGCCTTCTATGCGGAGATAACTGGGTCTGTGGATGAGGGGAAAGCAGTGGATGTGTTACTCCTTGGCTTTAGCAAAGCTTTTTATATGGTCTCCCACAGTATTCTTGCTGGCAAGTTAAAGTTAAAGAAGTATGGGTTGGATGAATGGACTATAAGGTGGATAGAAAGCTGGCTAGATTGCTGGGCTCAACGGGCAGTGATCAATGGCTCCATGTCTAGTTGGAAGCCGGTATCAAGCGGAGTGCCCCAAGGGCTGGTCCTGGGTCCGGTTTTGTTCAATATCTTCATTAATGATCTGGAGGATGGCATGGACTGCACTCTCAGCAAGTTTGCAGATGACACTAAACTGGGAGGAGTGGTTGATACGCTGGAGGGTAGGGATAGGATACAGAGGGACCTAGACAAATTAGAGGATTAGGCCAAAAGAAACATGATGAGGTTGAACAAGGACAAGTTCAGAGTCCTGCACTTAGGATGGAAGAATCCCATTCACTGCTACAGACTAGGGACTGAATGACTAGGAAGCAGTTCTGCAGAAATGGACCTAGGGGTTACAGTGGATGAGAAGCTGGATATGAGTCGACAGTGTGCCCTTGTTACCAAGAAGGCTAACAGCATTTTGGGCTGTATAATTAGGGGCATTGCCAGCAGATTGAGGGACGTGATCATTCCCCTCTATTCGACATTGGTGAGGCCTCATCTGGAGTACTGTGTCCAGTTTTGGGCCCCACACTTCAAGAAGGATGTGGAAAAATTGGAAAGAGTCCAGCGGAGGGCAAGAAGAATGATTAGGGGAGTGGAGCACATGACTTATGAGGAGAGGCTGAGGGAACTGGGATTGTTTAGTCTGCAGAAGAGAAGAATGAGGGGGGATTTGATAGCTGCTTTCAACTACCTGAAAGGGGGTTCCAAAGAGGATGGATCTAGACTGTTCTCAGTGGTAGCAGATGACAGAACAGGAGTAATGGTTTCAAGTTGCAGAATGGGGAGGTTTAGGTTGGATATTAGGGAAAACTTTTTCATTAGGAGGGTGGTGAAGCACTGGAATGGGTTACCTAGGGAGGTGGTGGAATCTCCTTCCTTAGAGGTTTTTAAGGTCAGGCTTGACTAAGCCCTGGCTGGGATGAGTTAGTTGGGGATTGGTCCTGCTTCGAGCAGGGGTTGGACTAGATGACCTCCTAAGGTCCCTTCCAACCCTGATATTCTATGATTCTATGATCTCATACAGAAGCTGATTTAAATGATAGGTTACATACCTGAATTAATAGTTCTGCAATTTCACGTTTGATTTCCTTCAGAGCTCTTGGGTGAATACCATCTGGACTTGGTGACTTGTTACGGTTTAATTTATCAATTTGTTCCCAAACCTCCTCTAATGAAATTTCAGTCTGAGACAGTTCCTCAGATTTGTCGCCTAAAACACTGGCTCAGGTTTGGGAATCTCCTTCACATTCACAGCCATGAAGACCGATGCAAAGAATTCATTTAGTTTCTCTAAAATGGCTTTATTGTGCTTGAGTTCTCCTTTAGTATCTTGATTGTACAGTGGTCTCATTGGTTGTTTAGCAGGTTCCTGCTTCTGTACTTTTTTTTTTTTTTGCTGTTTCTTTGAGTCTTTGGCTAGCTGTTCTTCAAATTATTTTTTGACCTTCCTAATTATATTTTTACACTTCACTTGTCAGATTTATGCTCCTTTTTATTTTCCTCACTCAGATTTAACTTCCACTGCTTCTTTTACTTTATTGTTTAGCTACGGTGGCACTTTTTTGGTTCTCTTTGTTTTTTAATTTGGGGTATACATTTAAGTTGAGCCTCCATTATGGTGTCTTTAAAAAGTTTCCATGCAGCTTGCAGGGATTTCACTTTTGGTACTGTACCTTTTAATTTCTGTTTAACTTCCTCATTTTTGTGTAATCCCCCTTTCTGAAATTAAATGCTACTGTGTTGGGCTGCTGTGGAGTTTTCCCCACCACAGGGATGTTAAGTTTTATTATATTATGGTCACTATTACCAAGCAGCTACATTCACCTCTTGGATGAGATCCTGTGCTCCACTTATGACTAAATCAAGAATTGCCTCTCCTTTTGTGGGTTCCAGGACTAGCTGAGCCAAGAAGCAGTCATTTAAGGTGTCAAGATGTTTTGGATTATAATCTGATGCAAGAAATTGAAAAGGTAATGAAATAGTTTACTTCTCACATTTCAAAACTAGCAGAATGCCCTTTAACACTGAGTTGCCTTTTGGAAAACTTGAGAAGCATGTGAGCTGCCTGTGATAAAAGTTGGCTGAAGAAAGGGAAATAAGACATTACACACATTAAAGGCTGCCTGGTTATCATGTTTTGTTGTCAAATGGTATTGCAGTAGCACTTACGGACAGAGTAAGGGATCAAGCTCCCATTATGTTAGGTGCTGTACAAACACAGAACAAAGAGAAGGTCCCTGGCCTGAAGAGTTTATAATTTAATTAAAAAAACTGTTTACACTCCGGGAACAGGAATTCTTGGACTAAATCAAATGCAGGCAAAAGTTCAAATCTCGTGAGCAATCTGGCACAAGTTTATGGCAGCAAATTAAAATTAAGGAATTATACAAACAAGAACAAAACAAGGCTTTCAGTGCCTTGAGGAACCAAGGGGCCTGGTTCTCTACCCATTCACACTGATCTGACTCAGGAGGAGCTCCACCGAAGTCAATGGAGTTACACCATTGTATATGTAAGACTAGGGTACCAGTCATATCAGCAGGTCCCTTGTAATGAGAAGACACCTATATCTTTACTGCAGTGCTAAAATGCGACTCCATAGAAGATTAGTGTTGGAAGAGACCTCAAGAGGTCACCTAGTCCAATCCCCTGCTCAAAGTAGGACCAACACCAACTAAATTATCCCAGCCAGGGCTTTGTCAAGCCAAGCCTTAAAAACCTCGAAGCAGGGCCGGCTCTACTGTTTTCGCCGCCCCAAGCAGCGCGCTGAATTGCCGCCGCAGATGGCGGGGGCAGTCCATGCGCCGTAAGGGCGGCACGCACATTTCTGCGGCGGTGGCAATTCAGCGGCAGCTTCTGTCTTCAGCTGGAAGATAGAAGCTGCACTGCTGCGGACAGCTGAACATAGAAGCTGTCACCAAATTGCTGCTGCTGCGGAAATGCACAAGCTGCCCTAAGGCACACGGACTGCCCCCGCCATCCGCGGTGGCAATTTGGTGTGCTGCTTGGGGGCAAAAACACACGGACTGCCACCCTTTGCAGATTGCCGCCCCAAGCACTTGCTTGGAATGCTGATGCCTGGAGCCGGCCCTGCCTCTAAGGATAGAGATTCCACCACCTCCATAGGTAACCCATTCCAGTGCTTCACCACCCTCCTAGTGAAATAGTGTTTCCTAATATCCAACCTAGACCCCCACTGCAACTTGAGACCATTGCTCCTTGTTCTGTCATCTGCCACCACTGAGAACAGCCAAACTCCATCCTCTTTGGAACCCCTCTTCAGGTAGTTGAACACTGCTATCAAATCTCGCCCCCACTCTTCTCTTCTGCAGACTAAATAAGCCCAGTTCCTTCAGCCTCTCCTCATAAGTCATGTGCCCCAGCCCCCGATCATTTTTGTTTCCCTCCGCTGGACTCTCTCCAATTTGTCCACATCCCTTTTGTAGTGGGGGGACCAAAACTGGATGCAATACTCCAGGTGTGGCCTCACCAGTGTCGAAGAGAGGGGAATAATCACTTCCCTTGATCTGCTGGCAATGCACTTATGAATACAGTCTAATATGCCATTGGACTTCTTGGCAACAAGGGCCCACTGCTGATCATATCCAGCTTCTCGTCCACTGTAATCCCCAGGTCCTTTTCTGCAGAACTGCTGCTTAATCCTTTAAAAATACACTGCTCTCCATTTAAAAATCCAAACAGAAAATCACATTGGTATCCCACTGAGCATTATAAAAATCTCTTTACTGTAAAGTGTTCTCACCCTTCCAAAAGTGGGCAGTGTGTGATCTAAATTAAATGGAGCGAAAAAAACCCCAATCCCTGCAATAAAGCTGCAGGGCTCAACGGGTAGTGATCAATGGTTCCATGTCTAGTTGGCAGCCGGTATCAAGTGGAGTGCCCCAAGGGTCGGTGCTGGGGCCGGTTTTATTCAATATCTTCATTAACGATCTGGAGGATGGTGTGGACTGCACCCTTAGCAAGTTTGCAGATGACACTAAAGTGGGAGGAGTGGTTGATACGCTGGAGGGTAGGGCTAGGATACAGAGGGACCTACATATAAACCAGGTCTAATATAAACCTTCTTTAATATCCCTACACCTAGACAAATTAGAGGATTGGGCCAAAAGAAATATGATGAGGTTCAACAAGGACAAGTGCAGAGTCCTGCACTTAGGACGGAAGAATCCCATGCACTGCTACAGACTAGGGACCGAATGGCTGGGCAGCAGTTCTGCAGAAAAGGACCTAGGGGTTACGGTGGACGAAAAGCTGAATATGAGTCAACAGTGTGCCCTTGTTGCCAAGAAGGCTAATGGCATTTTGGGTTGTATAAGCAGGGGCATTTCCAGCAGATCAAGGGATGTGATCATTCCCCTCTACTCAGCACTGGTGAGGCCTCATTTGGAGTACTGTGTCCAGTTTTGGGCCCCACACTACAAGAAGGATGTGGATAAATTGGAGAGAGTCCAGCGGAGGGCAACAAAAATGATTAGGGGGCTGGAGCACATGACTTATGAGGAGAGGCTGAGGGAACTGGGATTGTTTAGTCTGCAGAAGAGAAGAATGAGGGGGGATTTGATAGCTGCTTTCAACTACCTGAAAGGAGGTTCCAAAGAGGATGGATCTAGACTATTCTCAGTGGTAGAAGATGACAGAACAAGGAGTAATGGTCTCAAGTTGCAGAGGGGGAGGTTTAGGTTGGATATTAGGAAAAACTTTTTCACTAGTAGGGTGGTGAAGAACTGGAATGGGTTACCTAGGGAGGTAGTGGAATCTCCTTCCTTAGAGGTTTTTAAGGTCAGGCTTGACACAGCCCTGGCTGGGATGACTTAGTTGGGTTTGGTCCTGCTTTGAG
Organism: Mauremys mutica; assembly: GCF_020497125.1. Classification (NCBI taxonomy): domain Eukaryota; kingdom Metazoa; phylum Chordata; order Testudines; family Geoemydidae; genus Mauremys; species Mauremys mutica. Next base: position 312,347,532 of record NC_059072.1, on the reverse strand, counting down.
CAGGGGGTTGGACTAGATGACCTCCTGATGTCCCTTCCAACCCTGAGATTCTATGATTCTATGATTCTATGCCTTGCATGAAAAAGTGTATCCCTCATAATCACAAAAGTACTCTGAACCAATTTCCTTGAAACCTGATTTATTTTCCTAGATCTCAGTGAAATCTACAAACAAAGCGTAGGCCTGGTCTACACTACGAGTTTATTTTGAATTTAGCAGCGTTAAACCGAATTAACGCTGCACCCGTCCACACAACGAAGCCCTTTATTTCTATATAAAGGGCTCGTAATATCGATATCTGTACTCCTCCCTGACGAGGGGAGTAGCGCTGAAATCGATATTGCCATTTCGAATTAGGGTTAGTGTGGCCGCAATTCGATGGTATTGGCTTCCGGGACCTATCCCACAGTGCACCATTGTGACCGCTGTGGACAGCAATCTGAACTTGGATGCACTGGCCAGGTAGACAGGAAAAGCCCCGCAAACTTTTGAATTTCATTTCCTGTTTGCCCAGTGTGGAGCGCTGATCAGCACAGGTAACCATGTAGTCCCAGAATCAAAAAAGAGCTCCAGCATGGACCGTACGGGAGATACTGAATCTGATCTCTGTATGGGGAGATGAATCTGTTCTATCAGAACTCGGTTCCAATAGACGAAATTCCAAAACATTTGAAAAAAATCTCCAAGGCTATGATGGACAGAGGCCACAACAGGGACTCAACACAGTGCTGAAACTTAAGGAGCTGAGACAAGCGTACCAGAAACCCAAAGAATGAACGCTCACAGAGGGAGCGGCGACTGACGACTGTAGCTATCCCACAGTTCCCGCACTCTCCGAAAACCATTTGAATTCTTGGCTGAGCTCCCAAAGCCTGAAGGGTCAAAAACATTGTCGCGGGTGGTTCAGGGTATATGTCGTCGCCCCCCACCCTCCCTCTGTGAAAGCAAAGGGAAAAAATCCTCTCTCGCCTTTTTTCAATGTCACTGTATGTCTACTGGATGCTGCTGGCAGACGCGGTGCTGCAGCGCTACACAGCAGCATCCCCTTCCCTTCCCTTGCCTTGCGGATGGCAGACAGTACAGTATGACTGATATCTGTCATTGTCGTCCTGTGAGTGCTCCTTGCTGGCCTCAGTGAGGTCGGCCGCGGGTGCCTGGGCAAAAATGGGAATGACTCCCAGGTAATTCTCTTCTTTAAGCTTTGTCTAATGGAGATTCAGTCCTGCCTGGAATACCATAGTAGCTGGAGGCTGCCCTCCCCTCCCCACTTTGATCTCTGCTTGCAGAGTCAATAAAGTCAGTGTTGTTTCAAATTCATGCATTCTTTATTACTTCATCACACAAATGGAGGGATAACTGCCACGGTAGCCCAGGAGGGGTGGGGAAGGAGGGAAGCAATGGGTGGCGTTATTGCAGGGGCACCCCTAGAATGGCATGCAGCTCATCATTTCTGCGGGATGTCTGGGGCTCTGACCTGGAGCGGCCGTTTGCCTTTCTAGTTCTTTAGTAGGCTTGCCTGATACTCTAGGCAGGACTGACTCTCCCTTTAGTCAAAACTTAAGGAAGGGAATAACCTGGGGATTCATTCTCATTTTTGTCCATGCGTCCCTGGCCGACCTCACCGAGGCCAGCCATGAGCACCCGTGACAGCAGCAGATGATACAGTATAACTGGCAACTGTCATTGTCAACTTGCAAAGCAGCAGACGGTACAGTATGGCTGGTAACCGTCTTTGCTAACTTGCAAAGGCAAGAGGATGCTGCTGTGTAGTGCTGCAGTACCGTGTCTGTTAGCATCAGCCAGTAGACATACGGTGACAGTGAAAAAAGGCTGAACGGGCTCCATGGTTGCCGTGCTATGGCGTCTGCCTGGGCAATCCAGGGAAAAGGGCGCAAAATGATTGTCTGCCATTGCTTTCACGGAGGGAGGATTGAGTGACGACATTTACCCAGAATCACCCGCGACACTGTTTTTGCCCCATCATGCATTGGGATCTCAACCCAGAATTCCAATGGGCAGGGGAGACTGTGGGAACTATGGGATAGCTATGGGATAGCTACCCACAGTGCAACGCTCCGGAAATCGACGCTAGCCTCGGTACATGGACGCACACTGCCGAATTAGTGTGCTTAGTGTGGCCGCATGCACTCGACTTTATACAATCTGTTTCCAAAACCTGGTTTCTGTAAAATCTGAATAATCCTGTAGTGTGAACTATCTTGGATCTCCATTATGCATGTTTCTGATTGGAACTTGCGGGACAAGTATACAGATGCAGAACTCAAAAACAGTTGAACAGATTTTGGCAAACTTCCATGCCCTGCCCTCCCCACTCAAAACAAACACAAACAAAAATCCCCCCACATCCTCGGACTGAGACAAAGCAGGAAAAATTTCTGAGCAAAACAGAACATGCTTAAGAAAGTTATGAGCAGCCGAAAAATGTGATACCATATGATTCTAGGGTCCTTTGTTTTTGGTATTTACCAGTTTTCTCCAAAACATTCCTGGGTTTTAAAAGAGCCAGTATTTGGGTTTTACTGATTTTTTTTCATCTGAATTTTGGCTTTTCCAGGCCTCATCTCCCACCTGGCAGGGTATGTCTACACTGCATTTTGGAGTGAGCCTCCCAGTCCAGGTTGATAAACTTGGGCTAGTGGGGATTGCACTAGTGCTCTAAAAGTAGCTGCATAGACAGCACTTTCAAGTTGCAGCTCAGGGATGCCACTACACCAGTATCATTTGGAGTATATGGAGAGGCCAGGAAATGCAACGGTCACCTGACAGTGATGCGTGAATGATTGTCAGAAATAAAAACTGCTTCATCAAGATGAGGAGAAATGGGTTGAGTCAATCAGCCATTATCTTAGCAAGAATCTTGATGCCTAGCTTCAGGAAGAGGGGACAGGGTGGTGAAAGTCACACACTTGAGGATCCCTCTTGGCTTTAGGAAGAAGGTTAGTAAAGACTAGATTAGAGGGCCTGGGAAGGAAGCTGTTTTCAGACCACTAGTTGAGCACTTTTAAGAGGACTGGTACTAAAGAGCTATACATTTTCACCCAAGCCCATCTGGATCCAGGGAGCTGTCTTGTTTGAGCTGCAATGGATTTCCTCAAGCTGAAGTGGCTCATTCAGCCTATTCTGCAGCTGAGAATTTAAGATAGGGAAGTTTATTTGATCTACTCTATCTTTCCTATATATCCACCCAGTTTATTCTGCTTAGGTAGAGGGCTGTATCGAGACCACTGTAGCCCTAAAAGGGCAGGATTTACATGGGAAATATTTTATTTAAATCACTTTTAATCATAAAACCATTTTTCTTTTCTTTGCAGTAATGTCTGAAATCCAATAAAGAGCTCTGTGTAAGCTTGAAGCTTGTCTTTCACAAATAGAAGTTGGTCCAATAAAAGATATTGCCTCACCTATCTTGTCTTCCTAGAAGACATTGATACATTCTCCTTGAAATTTATTGCCCCAGATCCTCAGCTTGTTTAAACTGAAGTCAGAGCTGTGGCATTACACTAGTTGAGGATCATTGCCATTAACTTTCAATGATTTGTCATCATAGCTCAATGGGGGAAATGAATTAGCAATAATTTAATTTATCAATTCCAGCTAAACTTCAAGGAAATGCCAAGTAAACATAAAACGAAGCCGAAATACTCTTTTTATGGGAGAACAGCATCCAATACTATAATAGAACAGCAATATCCCTGGATGTTCTTACTGTATCTCAGGTGTCTATTTTATTTACAGGCAAGCAATCACTGCAGTGCAGTAGCTGAGTTGCCATTTCCCCCATCACTTAGTGTCATCAGTCTCCTCCTGGGCTGTCAATCATCAGAGCCAGAAGGTATTTCACTGTCATGAGAGCTCTGTGGGTAGCAGTGAGCGTTAGAATATACCAAAGGCAATTCAGATTCACTAAGGCAAAGGTGGATTGATTTTTTCTTGCGTGAGAGAGATGCTTGGTGTTCTTTGAAGATGCTTTCTCTGCACTCTTCCCTGCGGGAGGAGATCTACAGCATGTGTCAATCTTTTTATGATACACAATATTTCTTCTCTCTGAGGAGACAGGCACTTATCAAAAGTCACACACTGTCTTTAGCTGCCCTCATCCCAGCATACATTATACTGTGGCAGGGTGATCACCCGCTCCTGCCCGGGAGGGGTTAAAAGTAGCCCTGGGGAGGGCTGTGGCTGGAAGAAAGCAGCTACTAGGCTGATTGGGGAAGCAGCCGCAGCTGCGGCCATGTCCCAGTCAGGCCACAGCTGGCCTGTATAAAAAGGCCAGTGAGCCAGGTGCTGGCACAGACTCCCTCTAGCTTCTGAGAGGGAGGGACCTGAGCAGAGTACCCAAGTACAGCAGGACTGGGGAAAGGCAGAGGAGCTGGGGGGCTCCAGCCTGGAAAGCCCCAGGCTGCGGCCTAGCAGAAAACCAATGGGTACTTGGGAGTTGCAGAGGGAAGCCCACGGATAGGCAGAGGCAGCAGGTCCAAACCCTTCTTGCCAGTGATGAGTGGCTTATACTGCAGTCTGCCCCAGGGAATGGGGGCTAGTTGGTGACTGGCAGTAGCCCATGACTGAGGAAAGGTCGGGATAGAGAGTTGGGGATTCCCCTAGGTGGGGAGACCCTGAGACTGTGGGGGTATTGCCAGGGGGAAGCACCCCAAAGGCAAGGGGCACTGGGTCCTGGGAGGGACATAGGAGCCAGTGGCAGCAGGACACTGGCGTGCAGAGGGTGCTCTGGAGGCTGGATGAGCTAATTCCCAGAGGCAACCAGCAGGAGGTGCTGCAGGGGTGAGTCCTGTGCCTTTACATATACATTTCTAGGAAAAAAATACAACTGCTTTTAGAGGGAATATTTAATTATGCCTCTCCCCAATCTCTGTTAGTCTCAAAGGATGATGGTTCCTCTGAGACATATTGTGGTTTGGACTTTGTCAAGAAAATAAACAGAATTGAATGACAAGGAAAAGCCACACCATTTCTATTGCCTGAACTGAATCATAATTTCTTTAACATATAGATAGCAAAGACAGTTGTTTATGCATTGAACTTTAGCCTGTTTTGAGGGGAAAAAATCCCTTAAATCATCTCAGCTGGGGTGGGATACAAAGGTAATGCTTGAGCTAGTGAGTGTAGCTTAAAAAAGATACCTGCAGAGGGCCTCCTTGGAATACACTAGATTTTCTGCCACAAAATGGGGGGAAAAGGTTTCCCTTTTTACTTTGTTTCACAGCTCTGCATATTCTTGTTTGAAAAGACTACTCATTAACATTAAAAGTATTAGAAATCTAGGATGTCATTTTAGTCATGGAAACCATTGAAATATTTCTTTTTTTTGCTTTTGGCAGACTGTTCATGCATGCCAACATAGAGAAAGAATAGGTCAAGGAATATTTAGATAAGTTGGTTATATTCAAGTCAGCAGGGCCTGATGAAATTCATCTTAGGGTACTTAAGGAACTAGCTAAAACTATCTCTGAACCGTTAGCAATTTTGAGAATGCCTACAGCAGGGACCGGCAACCTTTGGCACGTAGTCCGCCAGGGTCCGGGCCAGTTTGTTTATCTGCCACGTCCACAGGTTCGGCCGATTGCAGCTCCCACTGGCCACGGTTCACCACTCCAGGCCAATGGGGGCAGCAGGCAGCACATCCCTTGGCACGTGCCACTTCCCGCAGTCCCCATTGGCCTGGGACGGCGAACTGTGGCTAGTGGGAGCTGCGATCGGCTAAATCTGTGGACACGGCAGGTAAACAAACCGGCCTGGCCCGCCAGGGGGCTTACCCTGGTGGGCCGCGTGCCAAAGGTTGCCGATCCCTGGCCTAGAGGATGGGTGAGGTCCCAGAAGACTGGTGAAGGGAAAACATAGTACATATCCTTAAAAGGGGGAATTATAGACCAGTCAGCTTAATTTTGATACCGGGAAAGACACTGGAACACATCATCAAACAATCAATTTGTAAGCCCCTTGAGGATAATAGGATTATAAGAAATAGCCAGAATGGATTTGTCAAGAACAAAACATGCCAAACCAACCTAATTTCCTTCTTTGATAGGATTACTGGTCCAGTGGGTGGGGGAAGCAGTAGATGTGATATCTTGATTTTAGTAAGGCTTTTGGCACATGACATTCTCATAAGCAAACTAGGGAAAAGTGATCTAGAAGTTACTATAAAATGGGTGTGCAACTGATTGAAAACCATACTCAAAGTAGTTATCAGTGGTTCGCAGTCAGACTTGGAGAGCATAGAGTGGGTCCCACAGGGATCAGTCCTGGATCCAGTACTAATCAATAATTCTATTAATTTGGATAATGGAATGGAGAGTATGATTTAAAATGTGCAGATAACACCAAGATTGGAGGGGATGCAAGCACTTATAATACAGGATTAGAATTCAAAACAACTGTGACAAACTGGAGAATTGGTCTGAAGTGCACAAGATAAAATTCAATAGAGACAAGTGCAAAGTACTTCACTTAGGAAGGAAAGATCTAATGCACAACTACAAAATTAAAAACGGGGAATAACTGGCTCGGTGGTAGTACTGCTGAAAAGGATCTGGAGGCAATACTGGATCACAAATTGAATGAGTTAGTGTGATTCAGCTGTGGAAAAGCTCAATATTACTCTGGGGAGGATTAACAGGAGTGTTGCATGTAAGACATGGGAGGTAATTGTCCCACTCTACTTGGCAATGTGAAAGGCCTCAGCTGGAGTACTGTGTCCTGTACTCAGGGCACCCCACTATAGGAAAGATGTGGATCCATTGGAGAGAGTCCAGAGGAGAACAAGAAATATGATAAAAGGTTTTAAAAAACCTGGCCTATGAGGAAAGGTTAAAATAATTGGGCATATTTAGTCCCAAGAAAAGAAAACAGGAGGGACCTGATGATAGCCTTCAGGTATGTTAAGGGCTGTTATAAAGATGTGGGAGAAAAACGAGTCCTCACTCTGAGTTTGGAGCAACAAGCTGGAGGCAGGTTTATTTTGAGCAATTGCAATATGCACAGGAGAGTACACATGGGCAGGTCTCCCTCTCCTGAGGCAGGTCTCTGTTAGATAAACAATTAGGCAAGCTTTTATACCTTTCATTACATACAATAATGAGCAACAGCTGCATTTTGTTATACATATTTCTTCCTAGTAACAGTATCTCTTACAGTCTGTTCCCACTCGCCTTCCACCCGCCTAGGCCCTGCCTTCAAGTCTCGCGTTATTAGAGTCAGTGTCAGCCTGACTTTGTTAGCCTGACTCTTGCTCTATTCCTAGAGACTAAGATCTCTATGTTCAAATTCCCTTTATCCCTTTCTCCACTTCCACAAAGAGGATTATGATCAACTGTTCTCTGTCCACTGAAGGTAGGACAAGCGGTAATGGGCTTAATCTGCAGCAAGTGACATTTAGGTTAGATATGACAAAAACTATAAGGGTAGGTAAGCTCTGGACTAGGCTTCCAAGGGAGGCTGTGGAATCCCTATCACTGCAAGTTTTTAGTAACAGGTTGGAAGACACCTGTTAGGGATGGTTTAGGTTTCATGGGTCCTGCCTCAGCACAGGAGGCTGGACTTGATAATGTTGAGGTCCATTCCAGCCATACAGTTCTATGATTCTTTTACATAAAATCTCCCCTGTTCTCCTGGGGGCTGATCCAAGGCCCATTGAAGGCAATGGAATGACTGCCATTGACTTCAATAGGCTTTGGATCAGGCCTTTGTGTGAAATTAATTTAACCCAAATACAGTTCAGGTAACTGAACTCTATGCAGGTGATGTACGTGGAAGGAGCTGGGATGGGGAAATCTATCCCCAAATCTGGGACCAGACAGGGAGATACAGTGCATTGCCTAACATGCTGCTCCCCGTATAGGTGGGAGCAGCAGTTGCAGCCCCTCTGCACCATTTGTGTACTTTGGTGAGGCACTGGAACTATTTCAATATAGATCACATGGCCCGACCCTTGATCTTCCTGCATCAGCACACTCCACAAGGGAGTGCACGAGCCTGGTTTGGCAACCCTTTCTGTGTTGTGCAAGGAGCGTGGAGGCTGAGCACAGCTCACAGAAAGAGATGGCCCAGTGGTTAGGGCAGACACAGATTTCCCTTTGGGCAAGTCACATAGTCTCTGTGCTTCAGTTTCCCATCTGTTATATGAGCACAATAACACTCATAGGATAATTACATTAAAGATTGTGTGTAAGGCCACAGAAGTACCTTAGATAGACAGCCCCAACACAGGGCTTAAGAGCCTGCACTGACCCACCACCCCACAATGAACTTCATCCCAATTGCATTAACTCTTGCTTCAGAGACTCAGCAATAGTGCCCTTTTTCTTATATTTTTGGCATTCAGTTTAAATTAAGTGTGTGGTATGTCTCTACATAACATTTCTAACTTTACAGGCGGTTTCCTGGGAGGAGCCCTCATGAATTATCTGTCTGCTTTTCTTTACGGGACCGTGTTCAATCAAATGGAAAAAACTGAGCCAGCTGTTTTGTGATCAGATAGTAGGAGCACAAAGCCAAAGCCCTTTCGGCTTTTCTTGCCTTCTCAACAGAAATGCATATAAATGATACTGTGCGTAACGCTTTTAAAGACTTCCCCTTTTGTGTTCTATTGTGATAATGAATGGTAAATTCTGCCAATGGGAGGATTCTTGATTTTCTAGAAATTACCAGAAATACTGTATTGACCTAGACTACTGCATTCATTTTTTTAAAGATGTAAAGTGCTTTTCTCCCTAGACTGCATTCCTTTTGGAGTAGACAGGGCTGCAAGATAATGGGCTAAATAATACACCATTAATTATTTTTGCATGTACAATCATTGCCAAGAGAAACACTTTGGAAAAGGAGATTAGCGGGTGTCATAGGGCAGTCTGCTCTTGTTCTGCTCACTGCTGGGTGACACCTCCTTTGATTCTGGGGATTAGCTCCACCCAGTTCAGTACCCTCTTTTTGGTCTCTTGCAACACATAGCTTTCCTTCCACTCATAGGAGCACAGTACAGCTACTTCATGACTCAGCCCTAAGGTTGCCACGTGTCCAATTTTCAACTGGAACGCCCGGTCAAAAAGGGATCCTTGTGGCTCCGGTTAGCACTGCCAACCCAGCTGTTAAAAATCTGGTCAATGGTGCAGCAGGGCTCCCTGCCTGCCATGGCTTTGTGTGGCTCCCAGCATGTCCCACCTCTGGCTTCTACATGTAGGGGCAGCCAGGGGGCTCTGCAAGTTGCTCCTGCCCCAAATGCCACTCCTGCAGCTCTCATTGGCCAGGAACCATGGCCAGTGGGAGCTGTAGGGGTGGCACCTGTGGACAGGGCACTGTGCAGAGCCACTTGGTCGCACCTCTGCTTAGGAGCCGGGCGGGGGAACATGCCACTGCTTCTGGGAGCCACTTGACGTAAGTGGCACCTGGAGCCTGCACCCTGACCCCTTCTTGTACCCCAACCGCCTAACCCAGCCCTCCACCCTCTAAACCCCTTGATCCCAGCCCAGAGCACTCTCCTGTACCCCAAATCCCTCATCTCCAGCCTCACCCCTGAATCTGCATGGCCAACCAGAGTCCTCACCCCCGGCACCCCAACCCCTGCCCAGAGCCCCCTCATGCACTCCAAATCATCAGCTCCAACCCAGAGTCCCCTCATGTGCCCTGAATCCCACATTTTGGGCCCCACCCCAGAACCCACACCCCAACCCCCTGCCTCAGCCTGAAGCCTCCCATACTCCAAACCCCTCACCCCCACAACTCAGAGCCTCCTTCTGCATCCCAAACCCCTCACCACCAGCCCCACCCCAGACCCCACAGCCCCAGCCAGAGCCCTCACCCACTTCTGCACCCTAACTCCCGAGCCAGCCAGGCAAAAATGAGCAAGTGAGGGTGGGGAGAATAAGCAATGGGGGGCAGATGGAGTGGGGCCGCAGAAAAGGGGCAGGGTAAGGGTGTTCAGTTTTGTGAGAGTAGAAGGTTGGTAAGCCTACTCAGCCTTCTGGCCAGGGCAGTCATTTCCCCTTCCAGGGGAGTCTTTCAAGGTCCTTCTGCACCAGCAGCATCAGGCAGTCCTCACCCTACTGCCCTGACTATATCACTCCCAGCAGCCTTCCACTGGGTTCCAGTCAGAGCCCTACAGCGAGCAGTTAAGGTCTACAGGTACATCCAAGAGTGCCAGAACACCTGGGGGGGAGGGGGAGAAAGTCCCTCCCGCTTTTGCAAGTGGGCAGGCTTGGTCCATCCACTTTCTGCCACAGGCCCAGACTCCTGCACTTCCTCTTCTCAACATGGCTCAGCCCCCTGGCCAGGCCAGAAGCTGGAGCCTGGCCTGTTAAGAGCTGCCTGGGGAGCCCAGGTAGCTGTGGGATGGCATAGACTCTCCACCTGCCCTGGACTGAGGGCCTGGGATACAGGCTGGGGGCTGCTCTTGGGGCGTGGGGCAACTCCAAGCAGGTGGAGGGCCCAGGCTTCCTGGCCTGACTCTTCACAGGGCCTTGGCTGCAGAGGGAGCAGGGCCTTGTGACCCTCCACTTTTAGGAAGGGTCAATCACCCCTGGCTACATCTACCTTACTGCTCTTGCCCCATGCTTCTCCGAGCTTTTCATTCTCCAACCTTCCTAGTCAGATCCCACTCTCTTATAGAAGCCACACCTGTTCCCTCCCAGGTGAGCTTCCTCCTAATTAGCAACCTCCACACAGCCTAAATCCTCCCTCTCCCGCCCCTTTGTAGGTTGATTGGCTGATTAGGCCCACCTGGCCTAATTTAGCTCTTGCAGGGCCAGTGTGGAGAGTACACCTCATCACAGCTGGCAATTTTCATCACAGTGCTAAAAATTGAGGATTTTAAAGAATTTTCACTCAGTAGAGAAGATTTCTACATAAAATATCATCACACTGCATTAGGAGCTTTAAGCACCTCTCACCTGAGCAATTTGGAGCCTTAGAAATCAAATCTCACATCCACACTAGGGAGTGCCATGCTATCCTTTTCTGACAGCCCAGTCACAGATTTGACTTATTTTTAAAGGTGCAAACTGTTTTGTGTGAGCTCATGAAAGTTGCCAGACTGATAGCTCCACAGACTACAGTTCTTTCTTTATTCACATCACAAGCAGTGGCACTACAAGCATCTTCATACTGTGCTCTGCCAATGTGTTGCAGCTCTACTCTAGGGATGAAAGTTCAGGCTCTGTATCCACTCAGTCCTTGGCCTATCTACTGAGACTGCCAACAAAGTACCATTAGGTGCCCTAGTGTTGCTGGCACTAAATCATCCTTCCCACAGAAATACTGGAGAGTGTAGGAGGGGAGAGAAGCTCCTTCAGATGTCCATTCAAAGCATCCCGCAATTTATCCTGTCTGGAGGGGTGTGTTTTGTCACCCTGCAAAATGAGCTGTGGTTCTGTCCCCAAGTCCAGGGGATATACCTGAGAGACAAAACCACACACATTGGCTATGGGCCTCGCCAGGAATCTCTCCCCCAGCTCTTTGGTAGCACTGCTTCATTGGTCCTGCACTTCAAAGGCTTTTCTTGGCACTTGTTGACCCTAGAGCCCCACTGATAGAGGATTCCCCAGTGTGGAGAAGCTCCATAGAACAGGCTGAAACCATGTAGCCTTTTCCGGATAATCTCTGTACGGTTGGTGAGGGTGCTGCCATCAACTCTCTGCTCCTGGGTGCCTTCCATGGGTTCCCAGTGAGGGGAATGCTGCTGCAGAGGCAGCTGACCTCTCCGTCTGCAAACTTTCTGTGGGACGCCACATGCACAGGTCTAGGGGACACAATCTGGGCCATGCTGGTTCGCATGGTTTCTGTGCAGAGATTAAGTCCATATGTGATATGAAAGTTTGTCTTTTGGGGAGTGGCCTAAGACTACCTAATGTGTGTGTGCATGTGTGTGTCACATTAGCTACTAAATAGCCACCAGATGATAACAACTTTCACTCACTACTGATCCGGGCTGGACGTAGACCAGCAGTCAAGAGGAGAAAAGCTGTGCATTATATCCCATTACCAATCCCCTTGGGCTGTGCAGTCTTTAGTTAGAGTACAGATTTAATATATATGTATATATTTTTTTGCCAAAATACTGCAGATAAGTGTTTGAAATCCAAGCTGAGTTTCTTTACCAGTTCCTATTATCTAATTTTCCATCAGTGACATCAGATCCCTGAAGCACATCAGTTATTATAGTAACTCATTTTCTGTTGGGGAAAAAAAGAGCAGATCAAGGCTCTTTCTTTCTGCACTATGGTTCATTTCAAATTATGTAAACCAGCAGCTAAATGCATCATTGAGACTTAATCTTGATAAGAAACCCTCTTATCTTTGCAAGTTAACCCCTTTGCTACGGACCCTTTGCCATGCTTACTATGCTGTTAACTAAGGATAACATGCTAGCTCATGTTTGGAACTAACTGCTCTTTGGCTAGGTCTTCACTGGCCCATGTACTCGGTTACTCAATTGTGTACATGCTTGCACATGTTCCCTATACCTCTGTGGTGTCCCGACATTTGCTGTGCTGAACATGAGTGTAAAGCAGTATACACATGTATATCTGCATCCACGCTGCTGGTTTTGTTACACAACATTTTGGGTGTATTGGGTGTATTTGTGTCACAGAGATACTCTAGGAACTGCTTTGCTGTGTGTTGTTGATATTGTCCTCCGCCTTCACACAGTTGTATATATGGCAGGACAAATGTTTATGAAGTGAAGCAGACAATCAGCAAGATGCTGGATGGAATTTGGGCAGAATTTTCTGACACATTGAATATGGCTGACCTTGATGGGGAATGACAATCCATTCAGCTCCCATGGAACAGATATGCCAATATTACCATGGTATGCCCATAGGTGGACGTAAGAACATAACAATGGCCATACTGAGTCAGCCCAAAGGCCCATTTAACCCAGTATCCTGTCTTCCAACAGTGGCCAATGCCAAGTGCCCCAAAGGGAATGAACAGAACAGATAATCATCAAGTGATCCATCCTCTGTCTCCCATTCCCAGTTTCTGGCAAACAGAGGCTAGGGACACCATCTCTGCCCATCCTGGCTAATAGCGATTGATGGACCAATCCTCTATGAATGTATCTAGTACTTTTTTGAACCCTGTTATAGTCTTGGCCTTCACAACACCTTCTGGCAAAGAGTTCCACAGGTTGACTGTGCACTGTGTGAAGAAATACTTCCTTTTGTTTGTTTTAAACCTTCTGCCTATTAATTTTATTTGATGACCCCTAATTCTTGTGTTATAAGGAGGAGTAAATAACACTTTCTTATTTACTTTCTCTACACCAGTCATGATTTTATAGACCTCTATCATATCCCCCCTTAGTCATCTCTTTTCCAAGCTGAAAAGTCTCAATCCTATTAATCTTTCCTCATACGGAAGCTGTTCCAAACCCCTATTCATTTTTGTTGCCCTTTTCTGAACCTTTTCCAATTCTAATATATCTTTTTTGAGATGAGATCTTTGCTTCTGGTGCAGATGAACTAGCACAGTCTGTTGGGATCACATTGTTTTGGAAACCTTGGATGACCAGCAGTGGCTTCAGAAATTCTGAATGAGAAAACAGACCTTCACAGAGCTGGGTGATGAGCTTGCATGCCACTCCCAACATCAGAACATTAGATTCAGGGAATCCATATGGTTCAGAAGCAGGTGGCTATTGCTCTGTGGAAATTGGTAACACCAGACAGCTGTCAGTCCCTTGCAAACCACTTCCGGGTTGGAAAGTCCACTGACAGGGTCATGGTTGTTCAGGTTTGCAAGGAAATTAACACCGATCTGTCCATGAGTGACTGCCATAGGAAAAGTTCCAGAAATAATAGCTGGATTTCAGAAGATAGGGTTTCTGAACTGTGCAGGGGCAATCGATGGAACTCATGTCCCAATACTTTGCTCTCCAAAAGGAGCGAGTATGTAAACTGAAAAGATTACTATTCACCCGTTCTGCAAGGCTTAGTGGCCCATAGAGACAGATTCACTAATACCAATGTGGGAAACACTGGAAGAGTTCATGATGACAGGTTGCTGAGGAGATCAGGATTGTACTTGAAGGGGAAGGAAGGATTTTATTCCTTAGGAATAATGTGGTTCTCCATGGTATGTCTCTGCTAACCATTATTTTGGGGGACCCTGCTTATCTGCTCCTAACTTATGAACCCCTACTCTGACATCAGTGACCCAGGAAAAAGGGAAATCAGTGACAAACTGTGTAGCTGCAGAATGGCAGTGTAGTGTCTCTTTGGTAGGCTGAAATCTGGTGCTGCCTAAACATCTGTCTGGATGCCAATGTGGCCAGTGCTATTTGCATAATCATTACCTGCTACACACACTACAATGTTTGTGAGGGTAAAGGGGAGTGGTTCCATTCCAAATAGACACACACTATGTCTGGTTAACAAATTCTGTATTAGCAGCTGGATCCCACCCATGTGCACACTGGTCCTGGTTCCCAGCGGGCAAGCGAAATCAGGGCTGCCATATGTGCACACGTCTTAGCATAGCAGGAAAGCAGATAGTGCAATCTGCCTGTGCTAAGGGACACCTTCACACCCCATGTAGCTGCTGGAAAAGTGCATGAGGGAACATTGGCACATACTTGTGGGGCTACATAGCTTTGTGAGGGTTTTGTTCCCCTGTAGCCAACAATCATTAGCCACTCATTCCTGTGGCAATTCACACATTTCAGACAATTAGAACAGGGCATCTACACTGGGTTATCAACCTTAGGGTTGTCAGGAATCAGGGCTGGCAGCAGAGTCAATCTCTGGCCAACCTGTTTCATGAGCCAAGTGTTCCCTCCAGGCCTCCACTTAGTTCCTGAGGAACTCAGTTCAACTCCAGTCTTGTCACTCAGTTTCCTTTATTTGGCATAGGGCAAAGCTAAGCTGAGTTGATCAGAACCAAACATGGGCGTTGGTGAGGGTATAGGGCATACTATACATCCAAAGTTACACAGCAAACCTCTTCCTTTATATTCATTTACGCGTTGCATTTTTGACCTGCTAAACCTAGGGTTGTGAGTTCAATCCTTGAGGGGGCCATTAAGGGAACTGCGGTAAAAAACTGTTTGGGGATTGGTCCTGCTTTGAGCAGGGCTGTGAACTAGATGACCTCCTGAGGTCCCTTCCAACCCTGATATTCTATGATTAGATTCCATTATACATTGCATCATACATTTTAAGATTGGCTGCTTTGTAGGAACCAATCCCTGTACCTCATGTTCTGTCCAGGCACAACTTACTCTTTACCTCATCTCATGTTCTAGGTTTATCCTGTCCATTATAAATGGCTCCCTGAGTGTTCCCTTTTATCTTAGGCTACGTCTATACTACCCGCCCGGGTCGGCGGGTAGCGTTCGACTTCTCGGAGTTCGATATATTGCGTCTCATCTAGACGCGATATATCGAACTCCGAACGCACTCCCGTCGACTCCGGAACTCCACCACTGCGAATGGCGGTGGCAGAGTTGACGGGGGAGCCGCGGACTTCGATCCCGCGGCATCTGGACGGGTGAGTAGTTCGAACTAAGGTAGTTCGAGTTCAGCTACGCTATTCACGTAGCTGAACTTGCGTACCTTAGTTCGACCCCCTCCCCCCAGTGTAGACCAGGCCTTAGCTAATACAGACTTTCTGTTTTTAGCCTGCTGATCCATTTACCTCCCTAATCCCGTCTCCCAAGAAATGAGATCTCACCCATGTCCAATTACTGATGCCAAACCAGGCCTAGACTAATGGGCACAGTTGGCCTATAGTTGGTTGCCTTATTGGTGGCAAGAGCCAGCAGACCAGCTCTTAAGCCCAGCAGCAGCAGATGCTCAGCGGTTGCTCAAAACATTTGCCTATGGCTGTGACAGAGCCTGTGCCTGCTTGTTCCCACTCCTGCTCCCACCTTGTTCTGGTCCTGCTCCTGCCTTGGTCCCAGCCTTGCCTCACTCTAGGTAACCCAGTTCTGACCGTCTGCTTCTAATTTCTGACTTATGACTCAGACCCTTAGATCCAGCATTTGGCCTCTGACTCTGGTTCTGAACGTCTGACTTCAGCTCTGATCCTGGGCTCTGGCACCTGGCCTCCCACTTTGGTTCTGGCCCTGGGCTCCTATTCCTGGCTACCAACTCCAGCTCTACCAGAAGACCTGACTCCTGCTCTAACCATGAGGCATGACTGCCCATGTCCCAGTCTCTGACAAGGGCTGGATTTGTGTTGTGGAGGGTGGTGTAATATGGTCATTGTACAGTGCTTTTGCTTTAACGGTTCACATTTGTTTATAATTCTCTTCTTAGAAGCACTCAATCTCTCTCAACAAACTTATCAACATTCACTTGTGGGAGTGGGTGTGCACCCTCGTGTGTGCACCAATTTAATTTTTAAACAGTTCTTTGTCAGGAATGCTAACTGCACTTAGTGGCTGTTATGAAGTGGCTGTTATGGTGCACTAATCCCCAGGTTGAAACTGGTCCAGGTTGGGGGAGGAATGGCAGTTTAATCACTGGGTAGTGGCAGATGCCTATATTGTTACTTGAATCATGTTTCATCTTTCTGCATGTGAACCAAGCCATAAAGATGTTTATCTACCCATTTTCTGTGTTGTGAGTTCTGCTGCATTTAGGATTAGCAATGCTTTCTGTGAGCACATAACATTAATTGCACTTTCTCCATCCCTCCCTTGTATCCTTGTGACTTTGGGAATTTCTTACCCAGTGGGGAATGTGGCATTCTGGATTGGGGACAGACAGAAAAGTGGCTGTAATATGATGGCACCAGATGGTTACACCATTCCAGTTCATGTTCTGTGAATTGTGAGGCCCCATCCCAAATTTGAAAAAAATCTCATGTTCATCATATTTAGGAAGGAGGGTCCATGCACAAGTCAAGGAAACTATAACATTGATTAGAAGTACCATATGGAACATGAAAATACAATTTAAAAAAAAGAAATGTAGACCAACATAACATAACAGGACTGAGTCTGTGAACCACAGCCAAATGTTAATGTCTCTGCAAACATCTCCTTGCTCTTTCCCTGACCATGGGGAATGATGGGGGCGAAACTGTTCTTGAAGAAGGCCACAATATTGATACTTTTCAGCATTCCAGGAATGTGACTGTTAATGTGTCCTTGGTTCTCAGACAACTTTTGCAGCTCCTGTGGAAGGAGCAGAGGCTGCTAATGGTAAGATACATGTGTGACGTGGCTAAACCAAGTGCCAGCTCTGGCCACAGCCATAGGCATTAGCTAAGAACTGACAAACTCATAGCTGGAAGCTAAACCAGCTCACCTATATGTTAGTTTTGTTGAAAATACATATTAGTCTTATCAGAATGTATTTACTGTTTAGATTCTATGCAATGCTTGTACGTTGCTGTGTGCATTAATCTCATTTGTAATGTTTATATTCCATTCTATAAGGAAATATGTAAGTTTTGCTTTATAACTTTGAAAATGTTTGCTCTGAACTTGTGAACCCAGGCAGGGGAATCATCCCTCCTGCCCATCAAAAATTAAGTGGGCCATCATAGGACAAAAGCTGAGATACAAATCAATGTGTGGTAAATGACTGGTCTCTTGGGACTGGAAGCAACCTGAATATTTTGTGATTTTTGGTGTAAGTGACTGTTTATCATTAAATCATAGACTTTAAGGTCAGAAGGGACCATTATGATCATTTAGTCTGACCTCCTGCACAATGCAGGTCACAGAATCTCCTGTGCAGGTCACAGAATCTCCCACTCACTCCTGTATCAAACCTGCGTCTGAGCCATTGAAGTCCTCAAATCATGGTTTAAAGACTTCAAGGTGCAGAGAATCTTCCAGCAAGTGACCCGTGCCCCACGCTGCAGAGGAAGGTGAAAAACCCCCAGGGCTTCTGCCAATCTGCCCTGGAGGAAAATTCCTTCCCGACCCCAAATATGGTGATCAGCTAAACCCTGAGCATGTGGGCAAGACTCACCAGCCAGCACCCAGGAAAGAATTCTCTGTAGTAACTCAGATCCCACCCCATCTAACATCCCATCACATGCCATTGGGCATATTTACCGCTAGTAGTCAAAGATGAATTAATTGCCAAAATTAGGCTATCCCATCATACCATCCCCTCCATAAACTTATCAAGCTTAGTCTTGAAGTCAGATATGTCTTTTGCCCCCACTACTCCCCTTGGAAGGCTGTTCCAGAACTTCACTCCTCTGATGGTTAGAAACTTTCGACTAATTTCAAGTCTAAACTTTCTAATAGCCAGTTTATATCCATTTGTTCTTGTGTCCGCATTGGTACTGAGCTTAAATAATTCCTCTCCCTCCCTGGTATTTATTCCTCTGATATATTTATAGAGAGCAATCAACTCTCCCCTCAGCCTTCTTTTGGTTGACAGGTTTTCCATTCCTCAGATCATCCTAGTAGCCCTTCTCTGAACCTGTTCTAGTTTGAATTCATCCTTCTTAAACATCGGAGATCAGAACTGCACACAGTATTCCAGATGAGGTCTCACCGGTGTCTTGTATAACGGTACTAACACCAACTTATCTCTACTGGAAATACCTGGCCTGATGCATCCCAAGACCACACTAGCTTTTTTAACGGCCATATCACATTGGCGGCTCATAGTCATCCCGTGATCAATCAATACTCCGAGGTCCTTCTCCTCCTCTGTTATTTCCAACTGATGCCTCCCCAGCGTATAACAATAGTTCTTGTTATTAATCCCTAAATGCATGACCTTGCACTTTTCACTATTAAATTTCATCCTATTACCATTACTCCAGTTTACAAGGTCATCCAGATCTTCTTGTATGATATCCCGGTCCTTCTCTGTATTGGCAATACCTCCCAGTTTTGTGTCATCCGCAAACTTTATTAGCACATTCCCACTTTTTGTGCCAAGGTCAGTAATAAAAAGATTAAATAAAATTGGTCTCAAAACCAATCCCTGAGGAACTCCACTAGTAATCTCCCTTCAGCCTGACAATTCACCTTTCAGTATGACCCATTGTAGTTTCCCCTTTAACCAGTTTCTTATCCACCTTTCAATTTTCATATTGAGCCCCATCTTTTCCAATTTCGCTAATAATTCCCCATGTGGAACCCTATCAAATGCCTTACTGAAATCGAGGTAGATTAGATCCACTGCATTTCCTTTGTCTAAAAAATCTGTTACTTTCTCAAAGAAGGAGATCAGGTTGGTTTGGCATGATCTACCTTTTGTAAAACCATGTTGTATTTTGTCCCAATTATAATTGACCTCAATGTTCTTGATTACTTTTTCCTTCAAAATTTTTTCCAAGACCTTGCATACTACAGATGTCAAACTGACAGGCCTATAGTTGCCCCGATCACCTTTTTTCCCTCTCTTAAAGATAGGAACTATGTTAGCAATTTTCCAGTCATACAGTACAACCCCTGAGTTTACAGATTCATTAAACATTCTTGCTAATGGACATGCAATTTCATGTGCCAGTTCCTTTAATATTCTTGGATGAAGATTATCTGGGCCCCCTGATTTCGTCCCATTAAGCTGTTTGAGTTTGGCTTCTACCTCGGATGTGGTAATATCTACCTCCATATCCTCATTCCTGTTTATCATCTTACCATTATCCCTAACCTTCTCATTAGCCTCATTAAAGACTGAGGCAAAGTATTTGTTTAATGAGGCTTGGATGGCAAGATAGACTGGAGAGTCTAAGGTGATTGTCTGTGACTCCAAGGTAAGAATAACATAGTGATCCAGGAGTTCACATTTGTTACTGTGTTGATGAAATCTAATTATAGAACATACCATCAGTTTGGGGTATCTTCCCTGTTTTTGACAGCCTGTCCTAAGGTAGGCACTCAGTAGTGTGACACTTCAGACAGTGTGACAACATGTACTAATGGCTTTTAAATATTTTAAATTTTCATAATGTTTCACAGGTGGGCAGGTGGAAGAGATGACAATTTCTTCCAAGGACTATCTTACCAGTTTGCAATTTCTTCTTTAAAGCTGTCTTACGTTTGGAGAACACAGCAATTGTTAAGGTACCAGCATGGAAAAGAGAGGTGGCTTTCCAGTCTTGTGGAGGAGATCTGGCAATCTATGCCCGAGAGATTTTTGCTAATGGTCATTCTTCTTCCTATTGCTGAATGGATGGGTCAGCTATGAAGATGGACCAAGCATATTTGCACTGCCATTGAACCTCAAGAACCAACTGGAATTTCTGCTGCACCAGAAATTTACTGAAGTATGCTAGAACTTTGACCCACACTGTTGAGCAGTCCTGTTTCTGGAGAGTGGCATCCACAGGGTACTTTACACGTACAATTTCAGTACTATGTCTTCCTTTTCTTTCAAACAGCAGCCTGAATGGTGGCATGTACAACACATGCATGATCATTATCAATGGACAATGATTACAAAGCAGTGGATGCCTTTAAAAATGGTATTTGTAACAGGGTTCATGACCCGCCCCTCTTCCTGGGGCGTGCTTGCTGGCCCCAATAAGGCTCAGAGAGGCTTCAGGGTTGTGCAACACCTGTGTCTTTATTTATTTAAGGTTATCCCACCACCAGTGTCTATCTATATATAAACTTTACAGGATTAGTCACTTCCTTTATAGGTAGAATCAGCCTTTGGCTAGAAGGCCTCCAGTTCCCTTCCTGACTGACTTTTCCCTGGCTGCCCCCTGCCTTCTGGCCCAGCCTTTATAGCCCTTGGCTTGTCAGGCCAGAATCAGGTCTTTTCCATCATCCCCAATCTGCTTCCTCTGATTGGAGCTGACTGGGCAGGGGCTAATTAGGTGCTTTTGCACCAGCACCCTGCTACAGTATTATTCAATATTATTGCCCCCTTTCTTATGGTCTGTGTCAAATTCTGCAGTAAACTTGAAGACAGCTGTGGGACTTCTGGTGTTGTTATTTTACAGCCTCTGCTTTGCCTCTAAATTTAGATTGGTATTGTTGCCTTTCATTTTCTCATGAAGAGCTTAGTGTTTCTGTTACGCCTTTTACCCACTCTACACCAACTGCTTTGTCTGCTTATCCAAGTCGCCAAAGAGCAAGAAGGACCGTCTTCTAGTGCAATCAGTCATAAATAATTTCCTTTGGCTGGGCAATAGGTCTCCTTCTAGTCAATAAAGACAGAGGGCTTGAGGAAGTTCCCTAAACTTCTTATTTAGGGGGCATATTTTTTACTGCAGAGAAATAGCAGTTTTCCTGTAATGCAACAAAGCAGAGTTACTGAATTCAAGCAGCATCGTCACACACCCCAAACAAGTTAAAAAATATATATTCTAAAACCTTGCTGCTCATGTCAACAAAGCCACTTTTTGGTGCCAATGGCTAAGAATTAGCTAGGGAACAGAGACAGCACAGCAAGCTCATTCCAAGCTGCATGGAGCGTTTAGGAAGCAGTTCATTGTGTATTCAGAATTGGTTTCATTTGATTTCCTGACCAGATTTTCTTTTGGAAACTTTTTATTAAGGCAAAATTACAATAATACATCATATTACATTGTATGCTACTTATTCAGGATCAGATTAATAGTCAAAGAACCTGGCTACAGAGTGTGGCTTGCTGGCTGGAAAGTCTTCTTCCCTGGAGTGTGCTAGAAAGGATGACCAAATTTCTATATACCTATGCTCTTTTTGGTGCTTCTTTTGCGTATGTAGTTGGTGAAGGAACTTTTCCATTACCAAGACAGTCCATATTTTATTATACCACAATTCCATAGGAGGAGGGGAGGTGTCACATTTTTTAAACAATATGCAGAACAAAATCAAATCAAAGTCCTGACCAGCTTTTTGTGGATGACTACTGGTACTTTTGCTCAATATGGCGTCTGTTTTTTCCCTCGCAGTCCTGTCATGGATTCCTTTCTGTCTTTTCCATCATTTAAAATTTCAGATTTCCATGCAGGGTATGAGGTGTTAATGTGTGTATATTCAGTAAGTGCTTGGAGTGCATTCGGTTACCATTTTCCACGTTTATTTTCTTGTAATAACACTGCCCTCCTGACAGATGCTGTAAATCATGGGATGTTGTACTCATTTTCCTTTGGCCTCCTGATTTCATCCCCCCTCTAGTGTGAGCACTATTCCTAAGAACAACTTGTTTCTGGGAAAGTCTTGCTGGCACTCTCTGCCTGAGTTCCTCTAGAGGATAGACACTGTGCAGAAATAGAGACCTATTTGAAAAATTGTTTGTTCTATGTGTAGTGGTAGTTGCTTAAGTTACTAGTAGTGACTACATCCTTTAGAGAGCCAGGCACTGGTTTCTCAGGGACATATAAACTTGGCATTTTGATTGTTTGCTTAATGAAAACATTACTTTATCTATTGCTGGACCATTCAGATTTTTTAAAAGACATTTTGGAAGGCAGAGACCCCAGTTTCATTAAAACACTGGTTTCCAAAATGACATTGCGTTACTTAACAATTTAAAAAGGAGCTCCCTAAGGAAACACTGACCTTTGAGATGCTACACAGTCAGTGTAATGTGCCTAAATATTAGAGATCGGGATCCAGATTGAAGTTCTGAAGCTTGGACCTATTCTGAACATCCTCCACTTTATGAGGTGTTCAGATCGAGGGCATTTGATTAGCCCACTATAAAGATAAATCCAAATTTTGCAAATGACTCCTGAGCTGGGTTTCTAGTCATCTCTTGTTTGGAGATGTTTGAATCTGGGGTTTTGGTTTGGATGCATCTCCACTACACGGGATGCTCTTATGCTCTCTACCACTTTCTTGACCTGAAGGAAGTCTGCACTTGTAGATGTTGACAAAAAGCCACTTCTGTAGCATACATCCACCCAACGTTGTGGAAGCCCTTCTGAGTTGATCCCGAGTTCCAATTCTGTATGTAGGGAGAGTGGGGCAGGACTACAAACAAATCTGTCTGTTTCTTCCCTTACAAAAGGGGTGGAAATGAGCGTCCGTTACTGCAGACTGAACCTACAGTAGCTTCTTCTTCTGTGGGCAGGTGGGGAAGCTCCTGGAAGTATAACTTATTTAGGAGCCATGCTGTCAAGGCGGGGAGTGGTGCTGATTGCTGGAGGGTCAGACAGCAATGTGTAGGCAAGAGGTTTTGTTCTCCTGGCAAATATCCGAGATCTTCAAGGATAGAGGTAGAACTCCAGTATCGGCTATGGGGGAGCTCAGACCACTGACTTATCCAACCCAGTATCTGATCTTAGGGTATGTCTACACTACAAGAGTAGTTCGATTTAACTTAGGTCGAATTTGTGGATTCGACCTGATGAATTCGAATTTGTGTATCCACACTAAGGACACTAATTCGACTTTGTGGGTCCACACTAACGGGGCAAGCATCGACATTGGAAGCGGTGCATTCTGGGCAGCTATCCCACAGTTCCCGCAGTCCCCGCTGCCCATTGGAATGCTGGGTAGAGCCCCCAATGCCTTCTGGGGGAAAAATGTGTCGAGGGTGGTTTTGGGTAACTGTCGTCATTCAACCATCACTCACAACAGCCCTCCCTCACTGAAAGCGCCGGCGGGAAATCTGTTTGCGCACTTTTCTGGTCAGTGACAGTGCGGACGCCACAGCACTGTGAGCATGGAGCCCACTGCGATCATCGCTGCACTTATGGCCGTTGTCAACTCCTCGCACCTTATCGTCCACCTCTTCCACAGTCAGCTGCTGAGAAATCGGGCGAGGAGGCTCCGGCAGCGCGGTGAGGACATGAAGTGTCAGAGTGGCACAGACCTCTCACAAAGCACGGGATCCCGCGCCGCGGAGATCATGGTGGCAATGGGTCACGTTCATGCTATGGGATGGCGATTCTGGGCCCGGGAAACAAGCACGGACTGGTGGGACCGCATAGTGCTGCAGGTCTGGGATGAATCACAGTGGCTGCGAAACTTCAGGATGCGTAAGGGCACTTTCCTTGTTCTCTGTGACTTGCTGGACCCTGCCCTGAAGCGCCAGGACACCTGGATGCGAGCAGCCCTGAGTGTGCAGAAGCGAGTGGCCATAGCCCTCTGGAAACTTGCAACGCCAGACAGCTACCGGTCAGTAGCGAACCACTTTGGCGTGGGCAAATCTACCGTGGGGGTTGCTGTGATGCAAGTAGCCCACGCAATCGTTGACCTACTGCTCTCAAAGGTAGTGACCCTGGGAAACGTCCAGGTCGTCATAGATGGCTTCGCCGCGATGGGATTCCCAAACTGCGGTGGGGCTATAGATGGGACTCACATCCCTATCCTGGGACCGGCCCACCAGGCCAGCCAGTATATTAACCGAAAGGGCTACTTTTCAATGGTGCTGCAAGCACTGGTGGACCATAGGGGACGTTTTACCAACATCTACGTCGGGTGGCCAGGCAAGGTTCATGACGCGCGTGTTTTCAGGAACTCTTGTCTGTTTAGACGCCTGCAGGAAGATAGTTTCTTCCCGGAACACAAAATAACTGTTGGGGATGTGGAGATGCCTACAGTGATCCTCGGGGACCCAGCCTACCCGCTAATGCCCTGGCTCATGAAGCCCTATACAGGCGCCCTGGACAGTGACAAGGAGCTCTTCAACTACCGGCTGAGCAAGTGCAGAATGGTGGTGGAGTGTGCTTTCGAACGTCTCAAGGGGAGATGGAGGAGCTTACTGACTCGCTCAGATCTCAGCGAAACCAATATCCCCATTGTTATTGCAGCTTGCTGTGTGCTCCACAATCTCTGTGAGAGCAAGGGGGAGACCTTTATGGCGGGATGGGAGGTTGAGGCAAATCGCCTGGCTGCTGATTACGCTCAGCCAGACACCTGTGCGATTAGAAGAGCCCAGCGGGAAGCGCTGTGCATCCGGGAGGCTTTGAAAGCTAGGTTCCTCAGAGAGCAGGGTAACCTATGACTGTCCAGTCTCTTTACAGAGAAGCTGAACCTGCCCCTGTTTCAGTTACTATTCACTTTTTTCAGCGGTTACATACCCCGTTCACCAGGTTTCCCCCCTTCCAACAGACGTTTAAAAATAAAGTTATTGGAACATTTTTAATTAACAAAGTTTTCTTTACTAACGAATTCGCGTTAAAGGGTTCAAACAGGGACGCAGACTGTGGTGGGTACGGTGTGCAGTGATGTACAGACCGCTTCTACACTCGAGGAATGACAGGCTCCTGCTCCTACAGCGGTCTCTGGGGGGAGGACGGTTACAGGAGGGTGTGCAGGAAGGGGTGGGTTTGCAGGAAGGGGTGAGGGGTGTGTGGGAAGGGTGAGTAGTTGTAGGGGGATAATGGCTCTGGCTGGGGCTCAGGGCATCGGAGAGGCTCATGGCTAGGGTGGAAGGGCATGGTAAGGGCAGCCTGCCTTGCCATTTGTGGATGCCAGGCGCTCGGACCCTGGGGCAGCATACACCTCCCAGACTGACCTGGGGCAGCAGACACCTCCCAGAGTGACCCGGGTGCCTAGTGATTGCACTCTGTGTGTGACCTGCTGTTGATCCTGCCCCCATGTCTGTACCCTGGTAATGGTGGCTGTCCTATGCAATTAACAAACCCCTATCTCCCCTTCACACAAAGTCTTCTGCAAAGAAACATGACGGAAACAGTAATGAACAGCAAACTATTTTTAATACTCAACTACACAGTTGGGGGATGAAACTGGGATTTTGGATTGGGTGAGCCAGGAAAGGAAGCAATTCTCATACTTTAGGGAATGAGAGCTGTTTGTTACATGAGCGCTCTGCTGGGGTGGAGTGACAGTTTTCACGGCCCCTAGCGCCCCTCCTTCTTGTGATTTTGGGTGAGGGGGGGACAGGACTTTGTGGCGGGGGAGGGCGGTTGCAGATACAGTTCAGGGGGGCTCTCTGCTCCTGCCTGCGGTCCTGCAGAACATCCACAAGGCGCCGGAGCATGTCTGTTTGCTCCCTCATTAGTCCAAGCAGCGTTTGAGTCGCCTGCTGGTCTTCCTGCCGCCACCTGTCCTCCCGTTCGCTGTGTGAGCGCTGCTGCTGAGAGAGGGTCTCCCTCCACTGGCTCTGCTGGGCCGCCTCGGCTCTGGAGCAGGCCATCAGTTCAGCGAACATCTCGTCCCGAGTCTTTTTCTTTCGCCGCCTAATCTGCGCCAGCCTCTGTGAGGGGGATGCTGGGGCAGGTCGGGAAACAGCCGCAGCTGTGTGATGGGAAAAAGGAAGTGATTTCCTTGCAAAGATACATGTTTGCGAACACTGAACACAGTCAAGTCTGTTTCTGTGAACAAGACCATACACGGCACCTATCTCATGCGCTCTCAGGACAAGTTCGAATTTTCGGCATTCGCTTTCATTGCCTGGGGTCTTGCACTGGAGATCGGACAAGCGGGGCAGGACAGCAGAATCCGTGTAGCAGCCAGGCCTGGTAAGCCGTAAACTTTAGGCTGCTTAACAGTTAATGGATAGCAGTGCCCTCCTGCTGCAGGCAATCTGGAAAGCATAAAGTCTGACCCTGTTCCACCCCCTCGTGGCTGTCCCCGGGAAAGATCCCTGTATGCTTTCCGTCTGCAGCCTCCACCACGTGGCTGTTAAATGACGGTCATTGTTATGCAAAGGAAAAGTCAAGCATTCCCAATAGTAACATTACACTAATTCCCCTAATTAGATGCAGCAGTCACCGAGTGAGATCACCCTGAGGCAGGTCACTAAGAGAGACAGAGAGCGCATGCTGCGTGAAACCCTGCACAGACCAGGGCCCTATGCTGCCATGCTCGTCGAGGCAATGCTCCCACTGTACCTGAGGATAGCCTGGCGCGGAAGAGTGTGCTTCCACGGAGCACCCAATAAGGCACCTCTCCCCAGGAACCTCCTGCGGAGGCTTTTCGAGTACCTCTACGAGAGCTTTGTGGAACTCTCCCAAGAGGATTTCTGTTCTATCCCCATATGCATTGACCTTCTTTTCATATAGTTTTTATTCCTGTTTTTTAAAAAATAAATGTTTACATGTTTATAGCACTTACCGACTGATCCTTCCCCTGATTCAGAGTCCGGGTTAACGGCCGGGGAGGGTTGGTAGGGGATCTCTGTGAGGCTGATGAAGAGATCCTGGCTGTCGGGGAAAGCAGTATTGTAAGTGCTGTCGCCTGCCTCGTCCTCCACAAACCCTTCCTCATCTTCCCCATCCGCGAACATCGCCGAGAAACTGCCCGTCGACACTATCCCATCCTCAGAGTCCACGGTCACTGGTGGGGCAGTGGTGGCAGACCCACCGAGAATGGCATGCAGTGCCTCGTAGAAGCGGCATGTCTGGGGCTGGGCTCCGGAGTGTCCGTTTGCCGCTTTGATTTTTTGGTAGCCTTGCCTCAGGTCCTTGATTTTCATGCGGCACTGCGTTGCATCCCGGCTGTATCCTCTGAGTGCCATGGCTTTGGAGACCTTCTCGTAGGTCTTTGCATTCCGTTTTTTGGAGCGGGCTCCGAAAGCACAGACTCATCGCCCCACACAGCGATCAGATCCAAGACTTCCTGGTCAGTCCATGCTGGGGCCCTCTTTCTACTCTGAGATTGCATGGACCCCTCTGCTGGAGAGCTCTGCATCGTTGCCGGTGCTGCTGAGCTCGCCCCGATGTCCAACCAGGAATTGAGATTGAAACTGGCCAGACAGGAAAAGGAATTCAAATTTTCCCGGGGCTTTTCCTGTATGGCTGATCAGAACATCTGAGCTCGGACTGCTGTCCAGAGCGTCAACACAGTGGTGCACTGTGGGATAGCTCCCGGAGCTACTAAGGTCGATTTCCGTCCACACATAGGCTAACTCGACATAGCCATGTCGAATTTAGCGCTACTCCCCTCGTTGGGGTGGAGTACCGAATTTGAACTAAAGAGCCCTCTAGGTCGAACTAATTAGCTTCCTGGTGTGGACGGTTGCACGGTTAAATCGAATTAACGCTGCTAAATTCGACATAAACTCCTAGTGTAGACCAGGCCTTAGATAGTGGCCAGTACCAGATGCTTCAGAGGAAGATACAAGAAATGCCATAGTGAACAATTATGGAAAAACATGCCCATAGGAGAAGTTTCTTCCTAACCCTGGCTGGTAGCAGTTGGTTTATGCTCTGAGGTATGAACAATTTTAGACTTTTTTATCCTGTCTAACATAACTGTGGATGCTCTCATTGAAAATACAGATTCCTAATCCTATTTACAATCCTACTAAACACTTGAACTAAGTGAAGTCTTGTGGCAATGAGTTCCACAGGCTAAATGCATGTCACAAAAAGAGGATCAGTTTTAAATTTGTAGCCTTTCAGCTTCAGTATGTTCCCTTGTTCTAGGGTATTGTGACAAGTAAAGAGCTGTTCTTTTACTGAGATGTCCTTTGAATTTGGCCTCTGTGGAGGGATCAGTTTTCATGTGTATAGTCTGAACCAAATTCTTTAATTAATCTTGTAGAATTACATTACACAAGTGGCAGGTGGTCCACTAAGCTTCCCTTTGCGTTTTTGGAGGTAATTAATTCTTTATAAATTTCCGTTGCAAACAGGTGAAAACAAAGAAAATACGTACAATTCCAATTCCTCTCAAACAATTAAATGTAATTGGTTTGTTTACAGGGAACTTTGGTTGATCACTAATTTGTTTCCATTGTTTTCTTTTTTTCCGGTTTGTTGGGTGTCTTAATCCAGGATAGTTCTGTATGAAGAGCTACCAAAAGGTACCTAATTGCATATCTCCCAACATTTCAAGTGGATAAAGTGGGATGGGTTTTGCCCCTGGGTGCTTCCTCTGGAATGTGGAAGGCCCCGAGGGTGTCGGGTTCTGCCCCTTGAGAGTCAGAGCACAGGGGAGAGGGGGGAGTCACAGGGTACGTCTACACTACAAGACTATTTCGAATCAACTTAATTCGAATTTGTGGAATCGACCTTGTGAAGTCGAAGTTGTGTATCCACACTAAATACACTAGTTCGACTGTGTGAGTCCACAGTAACGGGGCCAGTGTCGACTTTGGAAGCGGTGCACTGTGGGAAGCTATCCCACAGTTCCCGCACTCCCCGCTGCCCATTGGAATCCTGGGATTTCCCCCCAATGCATGCTGGGGGGAAAAATGTGTCGAGGGTGGTTTTGGGTAACTGTCATCATTGAACCGTCAATCACGCCCTCCCTCCCTCCCTCCCTGAAAGCGCCTGCGGGCAATCTGTTCGTGCACTTTTCTGCTCAGTGACAGCGCGGGCGCCACAGCACTTTGAGCACGGATCCCGCTGCAGTTATGGCCGTTGTCAACTCCTCGCACCTTATCGTCCACCTCTTCCACAGTCAGCTGCTGAGAAATAGGGCTACTTTTCAATGGTGCTGCGAGCACTGGTGGACCATGGGGGACGTTTTACCAACATCAACGTCGGGTGGCCAGGCAAAGTTCATGACGTGCGTGTTTTCAGGAACTCTGGTCTGTTTAGACGCCTGCAGGAAGGTAGTTTCTTCCAGGACCACAAAATAAGTCTTGGGGATGTGCAGATGCCTATAGTGATCGTCGGGGACCCAGCCTACCCGCTAATGCCCTGACTCGTGAAGCCCTATGCAGGCGCCTTGCACAGCGACAAGGAACTCTTCAAGTACCAGCGAGCAGTGAGCAGCGTGACCTGTGACTGTTCAGTTTCTTTACAGAGAAGCTGAAGCTGCCCCTGTTTCTTTACCAAGTGACTGTTGACTAGCATCTGCAGTTACATACCCTGCCCACCCTGCTTCCCCAACTTCCAACACACGTTTAAAAATAAAATACATGTTCCACTGTAACTTTACAAAGATTTCTTTATTGATGACTTTGCATTACAGGGTTGAAACTGGGACACGGACTGTGCTGGGTAGGGTGTGCTGTGATGTAAAGACCGCCTGTAAACTCGAGGAATGACAGACTCCTGCTCCCAGAGCAGTCTGCAGTGCCGGACTGGATGTTTCAACGGAGCCTGCCATCCCTCCTTTTTGGGACTCTGTGTGTGTGGGCTATGTGGCCTTTTGGCGGGGGAGGACGGATACAGATTCCTCTGCTGCGTGGCTCTGTGGTCCAGGACAGGGACCGTTGCATGAGATCTGTAACCCACCTCCCCCGCTACAAAGTCACGTATCCCCCCACCCACACAGAACCTGCAAACCACCTCCCATACCGACCAGGGTGCGTACTGACTGCAGTGTGTGTGTGACCTGCTGCTGATCCTGCCCCCATGTCTGTACCCTGGTAAAGGTGATTGTCCTGTCAAATTACCAACCCCCTTCCCCCCCTTCAAACACAGTCTCCTCTAAAAGAACATGACGGAAACAGTAATTAACAGAAAAGTATTTTTTATTATCAACTAGACAGTTAGGGGATGAAACTGGGATGGGGGCTTGGGTGAGGCGGGAAGGAAAGGACTTTTCAAAATTTAGGGTATGAGAGCTTTTGGGTACTTGAGCACTCTGCTGGGGTGCAGTGACAGTTTACACGGCCTCTGGCGCCCCTCCTTCTGGTTATTTTGGGTGAGGGGGGTATGGGACTTTGTGGCGGGGGAGGGCGGTTGCAGATACACTGCAGGGGGGCTCTGTCCTCCTGCCGGAGGTCCTGCAGAACATGCACAAGGCGCAGGAGCATGTCCGTTTGCTCTCTCATTAGTCCAAGCAACGTATGAGTCGCCTGCTTGTCTTCCTCACGCCACCTCTCCTCCCGTTCACTGTGTGAGCGCTGGTACAGAGAGAGGGTCTCCCTCCACTGGCTCTGCTGGTCCACGTCGTCTCGGGAGCACCCCATAAGTTCAGCGAACATCTCGTCCCGTGTCTTTTTATTTCGCCGCCTAATCTTTGCCAGCCTCTGTGAGGGGGATGCTGTGGCGGGTCTGGAGACAGTCCAAGCTGTGTGATGGTAAAAAGGGAGTGAATTCCTTGCCAAGATAAATTTTTGCGAAGAATGAACACAGTCTAATCTGTCTCTGTGAATTCTGGGTTGAGATCCCAGTGCCTGATGGGGCAAAAACCATTTTCGCGGGTGGTTCTGGGTAAATGTCGTCAGTCATCCCTTCCTCCGGGAAAGCTACAGCAGACAATCATTTCAAGCCCGTTTTCCCTGGATTGCCCTGGCAGACGCCACAGCGTGGAAACCATGGAGCCTGTTTTGCCTTTTGTGCCTGTCACCGTATGTGTACTAGATGCCGCTGACAGAGGCGGTTCAGCAGCGCTACACAGCAGCATGCTTTTGCTTTTGCATGACAGCAGAGATGGTTACCAGCCATATTGTACCATCTACCACACCATAAATTGGTAATAAGATGGGCATGGTTAGCAGTCCTTTTGCACTGCACCATTTGCTGCTGTCATAAGTGCCCCTGGCTGCTCTTAGCCAGGGGCGCAAAAGCCAAAATTGGGAATGACTCCCTGAGTCAATCCCTCCTTTTTGGTATCTAAAAATAGAATCAGTCCTGCCTAGAATATGGGCAAGTGTACTAGAGAACCACTGTATCAGAGAACCAGAGAGCACAGCTGATCTGTGTCAGATCCTGCATAGATTATGAGCTGTATGCTATTCACAGGGGGTGCTCCTGCAACAACCCCACCTGTTCATTCCATTCTTCCCCAGCCTTCCTGGGCTACCATAGCATTGTCCCCCCACTTGTGTGATGAAGTAATAAAAAATGCAGGAATAAGACACAGTGACTTGTTAGTGAGAAATGAGTGGAAGGCAGCCTCCAGTTGCTATGATAGTCCAGATAGGACATTAAGGAGTGTGGAGGAGAGGAGCCCAGCATCCTGCTGCTAGTCCAGGGGCAATTGAATCTTTTCTTTACACATGAAGGGTTGGGGGCTGATGAAGCTCAGCCCCCTGTTGCTATGATGACGATGGTTATCAGCCATATTGTACCATCTACCAGGAAAAATTAGGGCCAGGCGCCCTTGATCGACCTAACGGATGGTAGTCTGCATGGTTACCAGCCCTTTTGCACTGCCCCATGTACCAGTAGGCTGATGATGACGATGGATATCAGTCTTATTGTACCATCAGCCATCCATAGCGTGGGGGGAGCAAGGATGTTGGTGTTGATTGCTGCACCATCGCGTCTATCTGCAGCATTCAGTAAAGATAGGGTGTCATGTAAAAGAGTCAAGAGAGGATTGTTTTCCCTTTCACTTCTGGGGGTGGTTGGGGGGCTGCGTAAATTGTCGAGATATGCCCTGACCCACCGCGGACACTGTTTTTGACCCTAGAAGCATTTGGAGCTCAGCCAAGAATGCAAATCCTTTTCGGAGACAGCAGGAACTGTGGGATACCTTGCGTCCTCAGTCCCCCCTCCCTCCATGAGCGTCCATTTGATTCTTTGGCTTTCCGTTACGCTCGTCACGCAGCAGCGTGCTGAGTCTCTGCTATGCCGTCTGTCAGGAGATTTTTAAAAAATACTTTGGACCAGGCGTAACATTACAGTAATTCCCCTAATTAGATGCAGGAGTCTCCGAGCGAGATCACCCTGAGGACGGTCACTGAAGGAGATAGAGTGCATGCTGCGTGAAAGCCAGCACAAACCAGGGCCCTACGCAGCCGTGCTCGGGGAGGCAATGCTCCCTGAGTACCTCATGAAAGCCTGGCGCGGAAAAGTGTGCTACCACGGAGCACACAATAAGGCAGCTCTCCCCAGGAACCTCCTGCGGAGGCTTTTCGATTACCTCCAGGAGAGCTTCATGGAGATCTCCCAGGAGGATTTCTGTTCTATCCCCATATATAGAGAGACCTCCTTTTCACATACTTCAGATTCCTGTTATATTAAGAATAAAAGTTTACATGGTTAAAGCACTTACCGACTGCTCCTTCCCCTGATTCAGGATCCGGGTTAATGGCCGGGGAGGGTTGGTAGGGGATCTCCGTGACGGTGATGAAGAGATCCTGGCTGTCGGGGAAACCAGCGTTGTAAGCGCTGTCGCCTGCCTCGTCCTCCGGAAACCCTTCCTCATCTTCCCCGTCCGCGAACATCGCCGAGGAACTGTCCGTCGACACTGTCCCATCGTCAGAGTCCATGGTCACTGGTGGGGCAGTGGTGGCAGGCTCCGTAGCGTCCGTTTGCCGCTTTGATTTTTTGGTAGCTTGTCTGGGGTCCTTGATTTTCACGCGGCGCTGCGTTGCATCCCGGCTGTATTATCTGTCTCTCATGGCTTTGGAGACCTTCTCGTAGGTCTTTCCATTCCGTTATTTGGAGCGCAGCTCTGAAAGCACAGACTCCTCGCCCCTCACTCCGATCAGATCCAAGAGTTCCCGGTCAGTCTATGCTGGGTCCCTCTTTCTATTCAGAGATTACATGAACTCCTCTGCTGGAGAGCTCTGCATCGCTGCCGGTGCTGCTGAGCTCGCCCCGGTGTCCAACCACGAAATGAGATTCTAACTGTCCAGACAGGAAAAGGAATTCAAATTTTCCCGGGACTTTTCCTGTGTGGCTGGTCAGAGCATCCGAGCTCGGACTGCTGTCCAGAGCGTCAACAGAGTGGTGCAGTGTGGGATAGCTCCCGGAGCTAGTAAGTTCGATTTGCATCCACACCTAGCCTAATTCGACATAGCCATGTCGAATTTAGCGCTACTCCCCTCGTCGGGGTGGAGTACCGAATTCGAACTAAAGAGCCCTCTAGGTCGAATTAAATGGCTTCCTGGTGTGGACCGGTGCACGGTTAATTCGAATTAACGCTGCTAAATTCGAATTAAAGTCCTAATGTAGACCAGGCCACAGAGTGACCATGCCTTGTACTCACATCATAGTGGTGCCTCCTGTCCCATGGGGCTGGCTGGGCTCAGCTCCTTGCTCTGGGCATTGTGACCTAGCTCCTGGAATGCAGGGTTACAACCCCACTCACTCAAATTTGGCCTGGCCATGTCCCCCTCAAGGGAGCCAGGCCACACCTAAACAGCACTGTGAACCATGAACCAGGGGCCAGGTCACCACACCTGAGCAGTGAGCCAAGTCCAGCCAGCCCCATGGGACAGGAGCTTTGTGGAGTTTTGTGGGTTAAAGTGGGACAGTCCTGCGAGACCTGGGACTGTTGGGAGGTCTGTAGCTGACCTTCATGGCTTTGAACTTTTCCACACCAATAACTATTGTGCAGTGCTTAGGCATCCTTACAGATGCTGTTACATGACCTTGTGGTCCCCTTAATAGGGGGTTAGCACAGCCTTTCAGAATGCCTGGAATGAAAGTTTTGCTAACTCTCATGATTTTATTATGACTCTAGTGATTTTGTTTGTTTTAAAACCTGTCCCTTGAAAATAGGATGAAAAGCTGCCAACTCACAAATTTTCCATCATTCAGAATGGCACCATCTCCTATTACTGTCAATGGACTGAAGTCAGCAATATGGCTGCCATTTCCTCATAGTCTATCTGCACTGGAAGTGAGGCTGCCCCTAATAAAGTTGTCTGCAACTTCCCACTGTTTTCAGTTAGACTGATTAAAAAATTAGAATAATATAAAATTAACATGGCCACATTAAATGGGTTAAAACCTGCCTAGCTGTTAGGTCTCAAAATGTAATTGTATATGGGAATCATTATCAAACGGGTGTGTTTCTAGTGGGGTCACACAGGGATCTGTTCTTGGCCCTATGCTGGTTAACATTTTTATCAACAACCTGGAAGAAAACATAAAATCATCACTAATAAAGTATGCAGATGACACAAAAATTGGAGGAGTGATAAATAATGAAGAGGTCACTAATATAGAGGGATCTAGAATGTTTGGTAAACTGGGTGCAAGCAAACAACATGCATTTCAATATGGCTAAATGTAAATGTATACATCTAGGAACAAAGAATGTAGGACATACTTACAAGATGGGGACTCTGCCCTGGGAAGCAGTGACTCTGAAAAGGATTTGGGTGTCGTGGTCGATAATCATCTGAACATGCACTCCCACTGTGATGCTGTGACCAAAAGGGCTACAGTCACCCTTGGAGGCTGTGGTGGGAGGGCTGCCTCATACAGGCAGAAGAAGGGTTAAAGCAGCCTTGGGGAGGCTGTGTAGAACCCAGCCAATTAGAAGAGGGCTTATTGAGCCAGCCAATAGGGAGAAGGCTCAGTGGCACAGCCAGTCAGTCAGGCTGGCCCATATAAAAAGGGCTGCTGAGCAGAACAGAGGCAGTCTCTCCTGTGAGGCCAAGGGAGGAGGACTGGCTGCCCTGTAGGAGGGGCCAGCCAGCCAGCCAGCCAGCCAGCCAGCTGGGCTGGGCTGGGCTGGGCAGGGCAGGGCAGGGCAGAGTCAGAGGAGCAAGAGGGAGCTCCAGCCTGATAGCTGCCAGACTGAGGCCCTGATGCAAGGTGAAGAAGGTGCCAGGGCTGCTGGGAAGTGGCCCAGAGAAACAGATGGCAGAGTAGGAGGAGGGGCAGTACATGGCTGCTGGCTATAGGGTCCCTGGACTGGGATCTGGAGTAGTGAGTGGGTCTGTGTTCCCCCCCCCCCATTGCCCTACCCACTTGCCACTGAGGGGAGTGGCCAGTGCATGGACTGCAGTTTGCCATTGAGGCAAATGGCTGGACCAGAGACTGAAGTTTGCCACTGAGGCAAGTGGCTGGACTGAGGACTGTCGGGTCCCCTGGAAGTGGGGAAAGATCCTTGTGGGGCACAGGCAGAGGTCTGTGTCCAGAAGAGGATGCCACAATCTGGGGAGTGATGTGGGTCCTAGAGGTGGAGGTGAGAGTGATGATGGGCAAGACACCACTAGATGAGGGCACTATGGTGAAACAAGAGCTGATTCCCAGGATGCCAGCAGGAGGTGCTGTGGTGGTGAGTCCTGTCCTGTTACAGAGGCATAAAAGGGGAATCTGAAGTAGGTGTAGAGAAGTGATATTACCTTTGTATTTGGCATTGGTGCAATAACTGCTGGAATACTGTGCCCAGTTCTGGTGCCAACAATTTAAGAAAGATGTTGATAAATTGAAGGTTCAGAGAAGAACTGAGAGAATGATTAAAGGATTAGAACGTCTGCCTTATAGTAATAGACTCGGAGCTCCATCTATTTAGCTTAACAAAGAAGGTTAAGGGATGACTTGATTACAGTCTATAAGTATCTACAGGGGGAACAAATATTTAAGAATGGGCTCTTCAATCTAGCAGGTATAGCACAATCCAATGGCTGGAAGTTGAAGCTAGACAAATTCAAACTGGAAATAAGGTGTAAATTTTAATTAGCATAATTAACCATTGGAACAACTTAGTTGTGGTGGATTCTCCATCACTGATAATTTTTAGTGGATGTTTTTCTAAAAGATATGCTCTAGGAATTTGTGACAGTCCTCACTCGGGGTTTGGTTGGGAAGTGTGGCCTAGTAGTCAAGGCTGCAACCCATGGCTGGCAGGGGGATTGCTGATAGGGGAGCCTGGGCCCTCACATTCCACCAGGCTCTGACCCAGGGCCCTTTGGGCTACCAGTGGTCAGGCAACTGAGGCTGCTTAAGACTACTGTCCCTGGGCCACTTCCTATCTCTCCCCCTCACCCTTCCCAGGTCAGCTTAGTCCAAGGCTTTCCCCTGCTGGAGGTGTCCAAATCAAGAAAATAAGAGGGGATTGCCAATGTACGTGAGGAGGAGAGGGGAATACTTCCCTCTCTATTTCTGGGAGGACCCCTTTGGGGCAGTTGTGTCAGATTTCAGACTTCCCTCTGCACTGCGCTGCTGGAGATGTGAAGAGCAGGTCTGCTGTCTTCCAGCTCTGCTACCAAATGAGCTGTTTCCCTGTCTTTCAATTACTCCACAGATGGAATATTTGCAACAGTGGTGGTGGGGTGGGGCTGGCTGAGTCCAAAATAATCCCTTAACCCCTTGTAGACAACCCATCACAGAACTATTTAGGGTGACCTGTGTTATACAGAAGATCAGACTCCATGATCACAGTGGTCCCTTCTGGCCTTGGAATCTAAGAAATGATGTGCCTGCTTGGTGTAGGCAGATCTATAGTTGCAAGGAACATCATACAGTACTAGACAGCTTTCGGTGATTAGTAGTGTAGCCACAGTAACATGGGCAGTGGTGTGTGGGGAAACAGACCCGGCTGCACTTTGTGGTATGGACATGGTGTGGCTAGCCCATGCCTAGGCTTGCGGCTGCCCATGCTACCTCAGCTACTAATACTAGTGTGGGTATGTCTCTGTGATCTGGGAATTGCACCCCTAGCTCCTTGTGTACACATAGCCAGCATGAGAGCTTCATTTAATCACTGGATTGGTGGAAAGAAGCTGGAGTGTGCCAGTGAATTTGGACCTTTGTGTAAACATGTTTATTGGTTAAGAATATAGTAGTGCAGTGTTGCTGTGTGTTATGTAATAGGCAATATATGATGGTATAGTGTGGTAGAAAATTTTATTGGTGTGAGTATGGGACAGCTGCATTACTCATATCTGTGGGAAGCACAAATGAGTTATGCAGGTCATCAAATGAGTGCTGATAAAATCTTTAAGGCTCTCCACACTTTCACATGTCCTGTATATGCCATATATTCTGGAAACTACTTTAAAAATGCTTTAGCTAGTTTTAAAAAATGTTACTTGTATTTAGTATCTCTCCACCCATAAAGCCAGGTGCCTTCCTTACTATGAGTTTGATTCTCTACTGCCCTGTCCCTTGTGATGTCATTTACATCAATGCGAAGTGGGTGTGACATGCCACCATTCTGATTTAGTAGCATTACATGCCCACTTTGCTCAGGTGTACACAAGGTACGGGAGAATCAGGTGTCATAGCTTGAAAACTGTTTATTTTTCCTAAATGTCTCAAAATATTACCCTGGGATGAGATAGTGTGTGAAAGTCAGAGGTATTATCATTGCTATGCTGTCTGGAGTGGCTCACAACTGTGACTGTCTACCTCAAGGCAGACTGACAGAAAACAGGGCAAACACCCCAAACTGGCGACGTGTTCTATAACTAGAACTCACCATGCCAGTACCAAATATGAACTCCTATCACTATACCGCGGCCAGAACATCCCTCGGCTCGCGCCACTTCCTGCCTCCCGCATTGGCCTGGGACCGCAAACGGCGGCCAGTGGGAGCTGCGATCGGCCGAACTTGCCGACGTGGCAGATAAACAAACCGGGCCGGCCCGCAAGGGTGCTTAACCTGGCGAGCCGCGAGCCACCGGTTGCCGACCCCTGATCTATACCAATACACAAGTAAATGGGCCCGGGGCTTTGGCCTGAGCTGGCACCTGGTCTGCCACTGTCACAATCTTCTTTTTGGGAGCTGGGTGTGAGGTATTGAAAAATCAGGCTTGGAAGCTAGCTTCATCCTTAACTGGTGTTACATACACATATATATGAGGCATCTACCTGCTCTATAGCATTCCTTTAGGGTTACTCTTAATTTTGCTGGATTTTTTTTATTAAAGTGGTGTTTATGATGCAAGCTGAGTAAATTCTAGTTTCAAAAATATTTAGAGCCAGATTCATCCCTGTAAATATAGGGGTAGAAGGAAGATTCAACTCTGAGAGGCTGACAGCAGCACTAGGCGTCTGGAGGATGAGGGCAGTTTTTAATCAAGCGGGTATTCCCTGGGAGCCCTGCCAGTGGAGGCTACCCAGAGAACATGCTGAATCAGTGCCTCTTTGGCTGCCCTGACATGAAGCCTTCCCAGGCCAGCCCTACTCACTTTTGGGGTTGGGTGGATCCCAGGTTCTGTCATAGTGAGGGAGTTTCATGGAGCTTGCACTGCAGCATTTGTGATTGGGGCAGATTTAGCTCTCTTGAGGGCCAGCAGCCTGGAATATGCTTAGTGGAAGGGAAATGAGCCCTTACATTTTGTCATCTAATCCGAGATTCCTGAAATCAGTCAGGAAATGTGAACGTTATGGTTCAGATGACAAATTATTCTCTCTGTCATCTGCAGTAAAACACTGTTAGTCTAGCATAGAAAAAAAAACCCAGGATAATAGTTTGACAAATATCTCCAAAGCAGACTAAAGAGAGAGCTGCACTGCCTCCAGTAGGTAATTACCCAGGAACTGCCATTTGATAGAAGCAGCCAACACTTTTTATTTGGCCTCCTGGACCCTGATTGGCTGCTGCCTGAGTCCAATCCTGCTAGCTACTGGAGGGCTGAGTCTCACTGGTTCCATCAGCGCCTGACCCAAGGAGGCCTTTCTAGGCAACCCCAGAGGTTCACACTCACTGCCTTTCTCTTCTTAAATAACCGCTTTCTGGAGTGGGGTGCAGCAAATGCCTTCTACCAGAGGCAGATTAAGATTTATTGGGGCCTTGGGCACAAAGAACATTTGGGACCCCCACACTCTGAAGGGGTCAAGGGCACCAGAACCAGGGGGGGGCAAGGAGCCATGCCCCCCACTTTTAAAAGTGGGAGGACCATGCCATCCCATTTTTTAACATGGGTGTAGTAGCCTTGAGTAGGTGCTGAGTGGCGGCAACAGCATGGGCATAATTTCGTCCTCCCCCCACCCAAACTGCAAGACTCAGGCCAGAGGTGACAGGAGGAGCATTGCCGCATGTGGTTGCTGCCTTGGGCAGCCTGTCACCAGGAGCAGGAGGGACCTGGCAGGGACAGCCTGGCAGTGGGAGCCGGGCTCAGGCACTGAGTGAATCCAGGCAGAATGTGGCAGCTGCTGAGGCCTGGCCAGTAGCAACAGGAGCAACAGGAGCTGTGCCAGAGCTGTGCCCGGCTTCTCACTGCCTGTGACTTTCCCGGGGTTCCCCGCTGCCTCCCAGCCAGGTCAGGGCCTCCTCTGCCTGCAGAGCATGTCTGCAGGTCCCAAGGAGTGGGTAGGAGGCTGGACTGGAGCCCCTGCTCTGGGTCCCACTGTCAGGGGCGTGCCTTGGGGGGGGGAGGGGACATGACTGGGGACTGCTCTTGGGCATGCTGGCCCCTGCCCAAGGCACACGGAGGGTCCGGGGCTCCCCACAGTGGCCTGGGCTCCCTGAGCAGCTCTTACCATGGCCTGGCTCCAGCTTCTAGCCTGTCCCGGGGGTGGGGTTACGGGGGAAGAAGAACAGGGGGCAGGGCCACAGTTCCAGCACCGGTCACCCCCTAGGTTCTACCCAGGTTCTGGTGCTCCTGCGGGGGCCCAATTAATTTAATACTACCTATTAATTCATGGACAAAGGGACAAAAGTAGCCTCCACCCTCCTGCTGTTGGTAGAAACAGCTTCTAAGGCAGGAAGCACATATGTTCAACTTCCTCTCAGTTACTTCCTAAGACTGGGAGAGGCCAGACCCTTTAGGGGCTCTCTGAGTATGTGGAACAAACACGGACCCGGCCAGCACAGTAACTATCCTTGTAGTAGGCCTAATCCAAAGCGCTTTGACGTCGTGAGAAAACTCCCATTGATTTCAACATTTTGAATCTGGCCTTATAAATGGGCAGTAAATATGCAAATAACATCTTGGGTGGGCCCTCAGAAGGTTATTCATGTTGTAGATTAAAAATATTTTACCCAGAGACAGTATTGCCAAATGATCTCTAGCACAAATTAGAAAGGCTGGAACTGATACGCAAGGAAGTGAAAATTCTGCCAGGCGTAAAGTTCTACTAAAACATCTTGTTCCTTTACAAGAGCACGTATCTGCAGTATCTCATTGTACAAAAACACACTGAAACCAAGAAATGGGGGGGGGAATAATGACAAACCAAAACTTTCAGGAGCAGCATAATGAATGTGAAATTAGTTCAGTGAACTTAAGACAAAACCCTGCTAAAGTTTTCTCCTGACACCTTTGGAGTTGTAAAGTCAAAATAAAATATATTTTCCCATGTCATAATATATTCAGTGGAACACCTTTACCAGTGACATTCATCTAGCTGGCACTGGTCATGATACTAATGAAAGATTCACTTTTTTGAACTTTTGGTTTGTCTTTATTAATTATAATTTGAACTAACATAATGCCTTCCAGCTCAGGATCTTAAAGTACCTGAACACTCATTTCACCCTGTAAGGTAAAGTACTGTTGGTAAATATTATAACTATTTTACAGATGGCTAAACTAAAGCAGGGGTGGGTTGTGACTTGCCCAAGGATACCTAATATGTCAGTGGCAAAGCTAATAAAGGAATCCAAATGTCCTCATGCACAGATCCATGTCACATTCCACTGCCAATGCCACCACAAGGAGTATATAAGTTATCCGTAAGGTGTAATAAAGCAAGGTGCTGAGTGCCTACTGCAAAGTGCCCTCAATTCCCAGTGCAATCTCTGGTAGTAGAGGCTGCTCAAAATTTTGCAGTGGCTCAGCATCTCACAAAATATGCCCATAGTCAGCTCAAAATAACATCACTGTATTCTTTTACCAGCACTTTCAAGAATGTCCTCCATTATATTTAGGACTTCCATAGTGTTAGACTTGAAAGTTTAGAAAGCCACTTCTGGTTTCTCTGTCTCCTCCCTCCCCTTCCCACGCCCACCCCCCATTGCAGTGGTAACTGCCAGTCTGACATCTTTACCCTCTGGATGTAGTTTAAAAAAATCTGGCCTCCTCTGGAAGCATCTGGCTTCCGTCTTAGCATGCTGGCAGTTGTGCCTGCATGCTGCCAGACAAATACAGCATAACAAGTACAATGGGTACAAAATTAAGCAAATAAAGAACAAAAACAAATAAATGAATTGCAAAATATTTCTCAAAAGGAACTTGGAGTCTAATTCTCCCCGCATTCATACCAGTTTTTCTGCCTGATGCCAGAGTAGGTAAGAGGAGAATGAAATTCCTGGGATCTGATCCTATGTAAGTAATTGATTTCAATGGGAGACAGATCAGGCTCCTGGTTTGCTTTTTTCGTATCTTAATGTAACATCAAAAATGTTCCCATTGTGTTGACCCTGCCTATGACTCTGATGGTTCTATTCACATTACAAATATTGCTATAACAGGAGCCTTGGTCTGCATTCTTTTGGGAACTGGTGTTAACAATATGGGCCACTAGGAATGGTTGGCTCTCCACTTACTTTGAGCAGACCACTGTTATTTGATATACTCTACTTGGAAAAATTACAATGTTCCTTAGTTTGGATAGATGTTTCCAAATTTTGCAACATGTCCTTCCTGTGGAACAAATTGTTTTCATTGAACAGTTTTTTGGATCAGTTTTGTACATCGTGTCTCTGGATTACTGAGGTCTAATCATATAGTGAGTGATATGCCTACTAGGTAAACTTTCTATTCATTTCCTTATCCATCCTCCCATTGCTTCAGCAGAACAGTGTTATTGGTGTGGAGATACATTCATAGCTATATCTGTATCCTGGCCTGTTATCATTACTAGGCTATTTCCCTTTGATTTCGTCTATCTTTTCATGGTGGATTTTATTATCTAGAGGAATGTTGAAAAGAGAATGGAGAATATCCACTAGACAAAGACACTTTGGATGTTAACTTTGAGCCTTAACTTTTTTCATCAATTATAATCATAAAGACCATCATAAATCATAAAGCAATAAACACAGAACAGATTCTTAGCTAGCGGAAATCGTTTTGAGAAAAAATTGGCTATTCAGACTATTTATATTATTTTTAAAAAGATTCCTCTTGTCCAGAAAAATACTCCAGGTTGCCAGACTTGTGGTCATCAATAAGTACGTTCAGAAACTGCTTGGCATGCTGGTCACACTTAGAGATCTTCCCTATTTGGAAGCATCAAATAGTGTAAGACTCAATAATTTTCTAGATCCTCCCCAAGGTGCTTCTGCTGCTTCTGTATTAATTTTTGGGACATTTTAAAAGTTAAATGAATATATAGTTCTTGCATAGTGCTATTTAGTCCTGCAGGGTGAAATCAACTGCAGTCAGAATATTCAGAATCCATGCAGGACAAGTGCATTAGAGTAGCATCAGTAGATGCCTCTGACACTTACACCATGTGGTAGAGCCATATAATAAACATAAATGCAGATCCGATGGTCCCACCCCTTGCCTTCCTACTGCCATCCTCTGCACCAGCCCGAGTAGCCTACCTTCCACTGTACCAAGATGTCATTAAGGAGCCCTTACTAGGGTGTTCAGTCACCACTCCGTCATCCCTAAGTAGCTCCTATGTGGGTCTTAAATAAAACAGCGACAAAGAGTCCTGTGGCACCTTCTAGACTAACAGATGTATTGGAGCATAAGCTTTCGTAGATGAATACCCACTTTGTCAGATGCAAAGTGGGTATTCACCCACAAAAGCTTATGCTCCAATACATCGGTTAGTCTAGAAGGTGCCACAGGACTCTTTGTCGATTTTTACAGATCCAGACTAACACGGCTACCCCTCTGATACTTAAATAAAACAGACAGCCTTGCACTGACCCTTTGAACCACAGGTGAATTTTACCTAAATAAATGGGCTTTGCACTTGGGAATTATATGGGAGTTGGCAGGGAGATGGAATTTTCCATTAACGTGAGGCCAAAACATGGAGCATTTACACAGCCACACTGTGGACACTACCCTAAAGCCTAGATAGATAGAGCAGCCATAGCTCATTGGTTTTACACAGGGTTTTTGAATAATTCATGACCTACTGGACATGTGACTTATGCCCAATTCCCTTTCTACAGTTGGGAGAGGAGTTCCATGGATCAGTGCTCCATAACAGATAGGGGATGTGGGATCCATTTGCACAGACTCATAGCATTTCTGCTGCGTTTAGGGACTCTTGCAGTTGCACAGAGGAGAAATAGGGGAGATAGAGAGCATTTCCTAAAATGAGAGAGTTACATTTCATCTGGGGACCTTAACACCAGTTGTCCTGACTTTTGTGCAATCAAGCTCTCAGCCTTATTGTTACACTTTCCCCCTTTCATGGCATCCACTTACTGCTGAAATCAAGAGCAAATAGATATACTGTGGCTTGTCAACTTCCTTCATATAACCCCTCCAGTTCTGTTGCCTTCCAGAATGCCAGAAGATTCAAGAGACATCATGGGTGAGGTAACATGTTTTATTGGACCAAATTCTGTTGGGGAGAGAGACATAAGAATGGCCATACTGGGTCAGACCAAAGGTCCATCTAGCCCAGTATCCTGTCTTCTGACAGTGGCCAATGACAGGTACTTCAGAGGGAATGAATAGAACAAATGATCCATCATCCCCAGCCATCCATTCCCAGCTTCTGGCAAAACCAAGGCTAGGGACACCATCTCTGCACATCCTAGCTAATAGCCATTGAGGGACCTGTCATCCACAAATTTATCTAGTTTTTTTTAACCCTATTATAGTCTTGGCCATCACAACATCCTCTGGCAAGGAGTTCCACAGGTTGATTGAGCTTTGTGTGAAGAAATATTTCCCTTTGTTTGTTTTAGACCTGCTGCCTATTAATTTCATTTAACAGAACAGGTAATCATGAAGTGATCCATCCATCCAGCTCTCAAGCAACACAGAGCTCTTCCGCAGGTCTGGGAAAGGTTCTCAGAGTGTCACAGCTAAATATTTTGTCACAGCTAAATATTTGTATTTGTTCCTTGTTTCTTTAATATCCTGGGACTGACATAGCTACAACAGCATAGCAAACAGAAGATTCAAGGAAAGAAATAGCCACCTTAATTATATAAGTTGCAAGCAACAAGAATGTAACTATTGAGCATTAAAACCATCCAACCAAAACAAACAACCAGGCAAGACTAGTACTTAAGTCCTCTAATGAAGAATCTAAATATCAATACATGGCACTTATCCTTTCATTTTCAAAACTACTTTATGAACATTAAGAGCTGTGCACATTAGCTGTATGGATTAACTAATAGCTGTTAAGCTAGCTGCTATGCAAGCCACAGGTATATTCAAACCCTTCCCTAATACAAAACCCTTTTTTGCATCCATTAATTATAGGACGAGAACAGCCTAATTTTTATCTTACTGCTTCACTGTTAAGATTACAGCAGCACCTAGAGTCCCCAACCAAGTGGGGCCCCATTGTGCACATGTGCCGGCTTCTTCATTGCCCTGGGGGTGCTCAGCCCCCACTCTGCCCCACCCCACCCCCTTCCCCCAAGGCCCCACCCCACCCTGCCTCTTCCCACCTTACCCGACCCCCTCTCCTGAGCATTC
The DNA here is from genome assembly GCF_020497125.1 of Mauremys mutica. NCBI lineage: Eukaryota > Metazoa > Chordata > Testudines > Geoemydidae > Mauremys > Mauremys mutica. Next base: position 312,302,626 of record NC_059072.1, on the reverse strand, counting down.
CCCACCCTAGATCTGCCCTCTCCCCCCAGCATCTCCTGCATGCTGCTGAACAGCTGATTGCAGTGGATGGGAGGTGCTGGGAGGAGGGGGAGGAGTTTATTAGTGTGGCCGCCAGCGGGCGGGTGGGAGGGAGGTGCTGGAGGGGGGAGAGGGAGGCGCTGATCAGCAGGGCTGCCAGTGGGTTAAGCATCCATTATTTTTTCCCATGGGTCCTCTAAACAGTCTAAACAGATAATGCAGACAGAGTGACAGGAAACAGAAGCCCAGAATGGTTTTGCCTAAGGTCATAGCAGGTCAGTGCTAGAGCCTGGAATAAAACTGAGCTCTTCTGAGGCTAGTGCCCTACCCACTAGATAACACTGCTTCTCATGTAGTTGTTTCTTCCAGATTCTGATTCTTTTATGCTAAACTGTCTAGTATAGAATCATACAATGTAATAAAGGTCATTTGAATTCAGTCACTCTTGATTTTTAAATGAATTAGTACTGGCTTAAATTCATTTGTTATTAGTACAGCGAAAACAAAGTCAAGTAATCACTGGTAATAGGTTTTGGGGCACCCATTACTCACTAGATTTATAGGACCTGGGCCTGCAGACACTTACTCACCAGGTACTCCTAGTGACTTCACTGGGAATAGTTGCATCTGCAAGTACAACTCCTACAAGCAAGGCTTTTCAGGATCAGCCCGAAAGTGCTTAAACCATGCTAGTAATAGGTCAGTTTTAATATGTAGAAAGAGCTGCTGGTGCCATCCCCCATAAACAGTGATGTGACTCACAAAATCTTTAATGTTTAAATCCCCATCTTTGTTGTAATACAGAACAAATGGGAACTATGGATAGTCACTGTTTCCATTCCCCCACTGTCAGACCCCCAGGCAGCATGTGCTGTACCCAAGGACTGCAGCTTGGCTCCAAGGTGGGCACAGAGCCAGTCAGTGGCAAAACTCAGACTTTTTTAAGGCATATTCTTGTAAATGAGCTCTTCCACCACAAGAGTTTATTTTCCTTGTAAAATGATTGAGTATAAGAATCTGAATCAGCTAAACTGGCAAGATTGCCAAGAGCAGCTTATCTGAGCTGTTTGCTGGAGTGCGGGAGTCCGTAGTGACATAGGCGGCAGGTTTGTATAATTTTTGGTGGGGCCCAAAATGGTGGTGCCCCCCCGCTCCCGCCAGGAGTGGCTCTAGAAATTCCGCTGCCCGAAGCAGGGCAGCACGCCGCGCCGCTTGTGCCGCCCTTCCCCGGTCCCGCGGCCGGGGCAGAAGTGCCTGCGGATGGTTCTGTGGTCCCGCGGCTCCGGTGGAGCATCCGCAGGCATGCCTGCGGGAGCGCCGTCCGAGCCGCGGGACCAGCGCACCCGCCGCTGTCATGCCTGCGGCAGGTCTGCTCCTCCCGGGGCTCCTGTGGACCTCCCGCAGGCATGACTGCGGAAGGTCCGCCGGAGCCAAATGCCGCCCTGCCCCGACAACACCGCCCCACGCGCCTGCTTGGCGCGCTAGGGTCTGGAGCCGGCCCTGGCTCCCGCCCTGTAAGCCGATATAAAATGAAGCTACAATGCATCAGTGCCACAAGATTACAAAGGTCAATTAAAAGTGGAAAGTCAGAAGCAGCACTTGCCTACTTCAATATACAGTATTATATTTTGTTGCACCTGTTGTGATGAAGTGGGAATGTCCTTAATATTTTCTCTGAATACTGTATGGGTGCCTCAGTTTCCCCTGCAAGATGCCAACTGAAGGTGTTGGGGACAAAGATCAGGTGGCCTCCTTGTCCGGAAGAGACACAGAGGCCAGAGGAGGGCGTGTCAGTTTGGAGCTGGCTGGGGAAATGGGGAGAGACCCAGAATTTGGTTCTGGGCTCCCCACCCCCCAAGATGGACCTGACAGAGGGGTTCTGTTTTCTGTACCTACAAGCTCTGTTTAAACTGTGTTCCCGTCATCTAATAAACCTTCTGTTTTACTGTCTGGCTGAGAGTCACATCTGACTGCGGAGTTGGGGTGCAGGGACCTCTGGTTGCCCCAGGACCAGCCTGGGCAGACTCGCTGTGGAAAGTGCATGATGTGGAAGGGCATGCTGAATGCTCCGAGGTCAGACCCAAGAAGGTGTAAGCTTCTTGCCCTGGAGACAGTCTGCTCTGAGAGAGGAGGCTCCCCCAGAGTCCTGACTGGCTTTGTATGGAGTTGTTCCAAAGCATCACAGCATCCCCTTCCACACCGTGCACTTCCCAGAAGTCCGCACAGGCACTGACACTCCCTCCTCCGGCCTTTGTCTCTTTTCCAGGCATTAGGAGGCCACCCGATCTCTCTGTTCTCCAACACCTTCAGTTGGCACCTTGCAGGGGAAACTGATTTGGGAGAAATGAAGTAAAAGCTGCCCAAACCGAGCTTGAGCACACCTGAATTTTGAGGTGTTCAAATCTGGAAGGCAGGTGCTGGGGGTGGGAGAGGGCTGTGGGCTCCATGGGGGAGCATGGCAGCAACTGTCTGGAGCTGCACGGAGCCAGATACGCTGGTCTGAGTGGCACAGTAAGCGGTTTGGGGGTTGGAGAAGGGGTAGGGAGTTCCGGGGGGCAGTCAAGGGACAAGGAGCAGGGGGGGTTGGATGGGACAGAGGTTCGGAGGGGCAGTCAGGGGACAGGCAGCAATTGGATAGGCATGGGAGTCCAGGAGGTTTATCAGGGAACAGGTAGAGGGGTTCTGGGGGGAAGTTGGGGCAAGGGTCTGGGGAGGGGGCAATCAGCGGCCAGGGGCTGGGATTCAAAGGGCTCTGGGCTGCTGGCAGCTGCGGGGAGCCCTGAGCCCTTTAAATCCCAGCCGCCTCCCCGGCTGGGATTCAAAGGGCTCTGGGCTCCCTGCTCCTGGGGCAATGCAGAGCCCTCTGACTCCCGGCCGCGGCTGGGATTTAAAAGGCTCTGGGCTCCCCGCGCTTGCAGGCAGTCCAGATCCCTCTGATTCCCGGCCGCGGCTGGGATTTAAAAGGCTCTGGGCTCCCCACGGCTGCAGGCAGCCCAAAGCCCTCTGACTCCCGGTCGCGGCTGGGATTTAAAAGGCTCTGGGCTCCCCACGCTTGCAGGCAGCCCAGAGCCCTCTGACTCCCGGCCGCGGCTGGGATTTAAAGGGCTCTGGGCTTCCCGCGCTTGCAGGCAGCCCAGAGCCCTCTGATTCCCGGCCGCGGCTGGGATTTAAAGGGCTCTGGGCTCCCCGCTCTGACTCCCGGCCGCGGCTGGGATTTAAAAGGCTCTGGGCTCCCCGTGCTTGCAGGCAGCCCAGAGCCCTCTGACTCCCGGCCGCGGCTGGGATTTAAAGGGCTCTGGGCTCCCCGCGCTTGCAGGCAGCCCAGAGCCCTCTGATTCCTCGCCGCAGCTGGGATTTGAAAGGCTCTGGGCTCCCCGCGGCTGCGGGCAGCGCAGAGCCCTCTGACTCCCAGCCGCGGCTGGGATTTAAAAGGGGCGAAACATAGCTCCAACTATTGGTGGAGCAGAGCCCCTGACTGTAAATATTCCTGGGGCTAAAGCCCCAGGAGCCCATATAAGTCAGCACCCATGCGTAGTGAGTCATTAGCATCACTTACTCTCAGTTCAGAAAGTCAGATTCTGCCTCTAGGATATACGCTGTGGATCTTAGGAATTTGGAATAAATTACATGTATTGGGACTAATAGCAGCCTCACTACTTACAGGTCTATTAACTCCTGCATACAGGCACATTGCTTTCATTGATGTCAACGACAGTTTCTGTATGTGGAGTTATCAAAGGGAGAACGTGCTTATTTACCAGCCTCTAAAGGCTGCACATCTCCAAATCTATGCATCTGCAATGCATGTGACTGCAGAGCACCAAAGGGGAATAGTTTAACCAAAAGCAGGTGGAGTCGGCAAACCAGCCAGGCATGTAGCTCTGCTGTCTGGCACAGGGGGATCTTGAGTCAGTGCACTGAGCGCAACTTACTGCTGACCTCTAGCTGGAGTAGCTTCTGCATTCAAGCTTCTCCATTTGCATAGACAACAGGGAACTCTCCAGTGATAGGGTTTTTTTAAAACATATTTCAGCTAAGCCAGAGATCCAAATGCAAAACTGAGCACTATGAACATCATGTGTTTTTATAATGATTGCTGCAGAAGGGGGTGTCCTCTGAGAAATTCATGGACTGCCACACTGTATAAATATGGTAGGTAGATCCACAGGCAGTGTAAATCAGCATAGGTCCATTGAAATCAAGCATTGCTGATTTATGCAAACTGAGGATGTGGCCCCAGTATTTTCCTCTGTGAGAGACACAAACCTATGTTTTCCTGACACAGGACTGATTTAGATCACTACCTATGAGAGAAGGGGTGGAGTGAGAGTGGGAGTGGGACACGCACCTGGAAAGAAGAAAGTCAGCGCCTGTGGGTAAAAGGTTCCTTCTTACAGAATTGGAACAAACCAGTCCCACGTTGTCAGTTACAAGCCTTATTCAAATGCTATTGCAGCCTTGAAAATGCATAGCCTTGTGCCCCAGTCCCAATGCAAATCTGTTTTTCCCTCCTGTAACATTACCAGCTCTTCAAAAAAACCCTTCCAGCAGAAGACAGGCACTCCCCACACTGACATCAAACCCCTACCAAACAAAACAAAAAAAAGAGGAAAGAAATGAAGTCTTATAAATCAAAACCACAAACCCTCTCTCCAAGCAGAGTTTTGATCCTGAAAAGGGAGAAGTGTCAGAGACTCCATGAAGTGCACTAGGGACTTCACTGCTGCTGTTGATTTTACATAAAAGGTGCTCAGATTCTACAGTGCTGGGTAGGAGGATAAAACCTGCTACCTAAGGGAGATGCTAATAAAAAGATACTGATATTTTACTCACCCATCCAAAGGAATTTCTTTCCCAAGTAGCCAAGTACAGTTTTGGCAGGCTATGGGCTCAACTTTGCTTGGTGCTGCATGGAGGTGCAAGGTAGTGAGAAGGCTCAGGGACCCTATTTCTTCCCTTTGGTATCTGTACATAGTCTAGTAACAGTGACAGTCCTTTTCCTCCCCTGGGAACAAAGTCTGTCACTGGTACGAACCATCCCAGACATGTTGGGAAGGCTGGGTCATGGCATCACCTCCTCTGCCTCCTTCACACTGATCTGTGGAGCCTGACGTGGGGAGAAGCATTTGCTGTGTCACAGAGAGCCCATACTTCTCTCTACTTCTGGGGCCATTGCACCTGCCTGAAGCAGAATTCTTCTGGCCTGAGTTCCAGCTGAGGGGAAAGCACAGAGGGAAATGTACCTCTGCACTGCCTCTTACCATGGGCTTTGTTTTATTTCCACAAGACCCTTATATGTAGTATTAATATTACTATTAATATTAGTATTAATAATACAAACTATCAAACAGGAATGCTCTGTAGTAGGGATTCTAACTCCCCTTGAACTGCAGATCAGACCATGCATACACCAAGTGATTAAAAATGCTAAGCTTGACTAGGTGGACAGAAGGAACTATTTCTCACAGGGAAATGAGCACACTCACGAATCATCATAACCTTTGGTCAGGAAGCGGTGAGCTGGAGGATTGATGGAGGCTCTGGGAAGGCACTAACACTTAAGAGAAGTAGTTAGTTAGGCCAAAATTTTCAGGTGTCCACTAATTGCCTCCGTTTTTGGGTGCTTAGCTTGGGACAACTAGGGTTGAATTGCAGAGATGCTGAGCACCCTCAGATTATATTGACTTCAGAAGAGTTGAGCACTTCTGAAAAAAATCCAGCCCTAGGTGTTTCAAGTTTGCTACACATAATTATTGGACACTTGAGAATCTTAGTTTGAGAGTATGTCATTAGCCTGCTCTGTTAGTAACAGCACTGTCTCATTAATCAGCTTGTGTCAGACTCAGAGCTTTCGTTTTTCTGAACACATCAAGGCACAGATCTGAGAATGTTTCTGCCTTTCCTAAGAACTGTGATTTCCTTGGAAACCAAGTGTGAAACAACATATGCCCCTCAAAGCAAGGCATTGTTTCATTTTGGCTACTGTGTAACAGGGGACTCTAACTGCAGTTTGCAAATTTAGGAGGGAAATATTTCTTTCACTCTTCTTCACAGCTACCATTAGTTATCCCAGGCACCCTGCACGGGCAGTAATTACAGCAGATGCATGGGAAATAAACTATGCAACCTAGTATAAAAGGAGCATGTGGAAGGCACAGCAAGCTGCGGGGGGCGTATCTTGTGGTATATCTTGACTTTAGCAAGGCTTTTGATACTATCTCATATGACCTCATAAACAAACTAAGGAAATACAACTGAGATGGAGCTACAGTAAGGTGGGTGCATAGCTGGTTGGAAAACTTTTCCCCGAGAGTCCAGAGAAGAGTAACAAAAATGATTAAAGGTCTAGAAAACATGATCTAGGAGGGAAGATTGAAAAAATTGGGTTTGTTTAGTCTGGAGAAGAGAAGACTGAGAGAGGACATGATAACGGTTTTCAAGTACATAAAACGTTCTTACAAGGAGGAGGAAGAAATTTTTTCTCCTTAACTTCTGAGGATAGGAGAAGAAGCAATTGCTTTAAATTGCAGCATGGGTGGTTTAGACTGGTTATTAGGGAAAACTTCCTAACTGTCAGGGTGGTTATTAACGGGAATAAATTTCCCAGGGAGGTTGTGGTATCTCCATCATTGGGTATTTTTAGAGCAGGATAGACAAATACCTGTCAGGGATGGTCTAGATAATACTTAGTCCTGCCATGAGTGCAGGGGACTGGACTAGATGACTCTCAAGGTCTCTTCCAGTCCTATGATTCTATAAATATTACTTACCTGCATCATAAGGATATTGGAGGATTAATCCTATATTAAGATGTGCCGTAGTTCAAACAGGAATTATTCTGAGGAAATTGTATGTCCTGCTTTACGCAGGATGTCAGACTAGAGTGATCACAATAGTCCCTTCTGGCATCATACTGTATGAATCTGTTAATATTTGTAAGGTGTTCAGATATGGTAATGTTACAGGAATGCTTATTATGTCTCCCATCCTGCAATGGACTCTGTGGAGGCACAGTGACTTGTAATCAATTGGAGGGTCAGGGCTTGTGTTAGGATGAGTGTTTCTTATCAACACAAATACTTCCACATTCACCATTATAGTGAGCAGGACAATGGCTTTGCCGTGAAACCGTTGCAATAATAATGGAAGATGTGGTGTTAACCCCTTGACTTTCACTGCTTTCAATCACTATATTAGTTTTATGATGTGCTACATGTTTTGGACTAAATGAATGTTCTGTTCCAAGTCCCGGGTCCAAGGAGAACGGCCTGGGGGATGTTTGTTACCATACCAAGAACACTCTGCACTGTTTTATTTTTTTCCAGATTGACGCCCATTAAACAATAAGTACAATTTCATTTTAATAGAAAACATTGTTCTGATTTAGACAGAACTATACACATAGATGCCTTGATCTATCACCATCATTAATAATTTCAATGACAGTCTCAGAAGTGTTTAGCAATGGACTGTCTTTGGCTGTAATTAAAATCCCTTCCAGCTATGGGTGAGTTGGTCATTATTTAGGAAACTGTGTAAGGGACTTTTTTCCTGGAATTGTTTCCAGGGCTTCCCGGGGGTGGGTGGGGGGGGGAGGGGAGCAAGTGGGGCAATTTGCCTCAGGCCCCAGGCCCTGCAGGGGCCCTGGGTGCCCTGGCCCAGCAGTGGTCCGGGTCTTCGGTGGCATTTCGGTGGCAGGGGGCCCTTCAGTGCTGCCGAAGACACGGAGTGACTGAAGAGCCCCCCCCGAAATGCCGCCAAAGACCCGGACCGCCGCCGGGTGAGTACAAGCGCCTCAGCTCTCCCGCTTTGCCCCAGGTCCCCTGAATCCTCTGGGCAGCCCTGATTGATTCCTCACTGCCATAGGTGAATGGCAATTTGGCTTCAATTCATGATGCCTCTCCCTTCTTCTGAGGGCATTCAACAATGTGGTGAGGGTGTATATAAAAGTTACTGACTCCTTTGGTATTAATTTTTGAGTTACAAAGTAGATGTGGGGACTGAGACAAACATTAGGGACACAAGAAATATATTGTAAACTATTTAATCAAACTTTTAATGTGTTTTATGGATTTGCATGGGTGAAGGTTAGTATTTTTGCTCCATGAGGGAGTAACAGGAGTTTCCTGCAGGAATTCAAACCTCTGGGGTAATTAATACAAATCCTTAGGCAGGTAACAAGTGTGGAGAAGCCTCCCTCCCTGGGGGAAGTTGCATGTACTGGTTTGAACTGGTTGAAGAAGGCTACCAATCAAAGTGAGAACTGTATGAAGTGACCTCCCTGAGGTAGGGAGGGAGTCACTCTCACTCCCTCCAAGTCCAGGGTCTAAAGAGAACAGCCTGGGGGATGTGGGGGGAGGGATAACTCAGTGGTTTGAGCATTGGCCTGCTAAGCTCAGGCTTGTGAGTTCAATCCTTGAGGAGGCCATTTAGGGAACTAGGGTAAAAATCTGGGGATTGGTCCTGTTTTGAGCAGGGGGTTGGACTAGATGACCTCCTGAGGTCCCTTCCAACCCTAATAGTCTATGAATCCAAGAACTGACATGACCCAGAGGGACAGACCCTGCATGGAGGGTTTGAAGTACTTTGTTCCTATCAGGATCTCTCTGTGGAAGGTGGGTGACAACCTGGTAGGCTATGACCTGCCCATAAACTGATTTATGAAGGCTGGCTGGTTACTGACTAATCCTGTCATTGCCCCGGCAGAACAGGATAGCAGGTACTGAACTAAAAATCAGATTTGCTAAGGTGACCAGTCAATTGCATGAGGAATCATAGCCTACATCCCTGCTCTAAAGAGAGAGAGAGAGTGTCATGGGACCCTGCCCAGCAAAAGGTGATGGCTAATGGCCTGATAGCTAAGTGTGGTGCTTTCTAGAAGGCCAGAAAAGGGTTAAATATGCAGTTAACTCAGGAACTGTGACAGGGACTGTATGGGAAAATTCACCAGCTTGCTCTCACAGGTGCTGATCCAAACCCTGCAGAGAAAGGAAAGATACTACAGATAATTGACTTTCCCTTTTGATATTTTCCCCACAGAAATCTGCTGGGTTTCTGTCCCATCAGCACACAGAAATGGAGGGATTGACTCTGAATCCCTGCACCATTGCCTGCTGGGAAAAGAATGAGGCATATAGATAACTATAAACTTTATTGGGTTTTGCCGGCCATAGTTTTAGAGCAGTGGTTCCCAAACTTGTTCTGCCGCTTGTGCAGGGAAAGCCCCTGGCGGGCCGGGCCGGTTTGTTTACCTGCCGCGTTCGCAGGTTCGGCCGTTAGGGCCCCCAGTGGCCGCGGTCCGCTGCTCCAGGCCAATGGGAGCTGCTGGAAACAGCGCAGGCCGAGGGACATACTGGCCACCGCTTCCAGCGGCTCCCATTGGTCTGGAGCAGCGAACCGCGGCCACTGGGAGCTGCGATCGGCCAAACCTGCAGACGTGGCAGGTAAACAAACCGGCCAGGCCTGCCAGGGGCTTTCCCCGCAGAAGTGGCGGAACAAGTTTGGGAACTTTAGAGGACTTCTTGCTATGAATTCCAAACAATTCTCTCAGTGGATCACTTTGTTTTATTTCCCCCATATTATTTCTGCATAATCCTTATCTTTCTAAGGGCAAAATTTGAATTTTAATGATAAGTTACATGACTTGGCATAACTATTACTTTTATTTAAGGGTGAACAGAAATTGCCATATTGATATTCTGTACTGCTATATTACGGGTACTGTACTGTGTTTAAATAGACGTTAGACATGGATATAGACCTATGAGCTCCTGTTTTCTGTCTCCTGACAGTGCAGGATTGTTCCCTTATTGAATGCTTTCACTTACAGACCTAATAAAAAAAAATTCAAACTAGTTTTCTTGTTGAAAAATGGCCTTTAAAGAATTCTCAAAAACCTGGCATTTTCATGAGATTTTATCAACATTTTTATTAAAAATGTTATTTGGATGGTTATTGAAATCTTTTGTTTACCAGAAAAATAGGTTTTTAAATTAAAGGGGAATTTCCCTTGAGACATATGGGCTTGATGTCACGGATGAAAGACTCTCATTGACTTCTCTGGGGTTTGGATCATCACCAAACAGTAGCTCATGGTCAGATTTTAGGGCTTGATTCCGCAAAGCACTTCAGATTATGTTTAACTTTAAGTACATGGGTAATCCCACTGACCTCAATGCAATTGATCACATGCTTAGAGGTAAACATGTGCATAAGTGCTTTGCTGGACCAGGACCCATGCTACAGTGATGCAGTTCCTCTGCCATCAGGGCAAAAATAAATAAAATAAATAAATACATTTCTCAGTGCTGCATTCTTAATGAAGTCCACCAGTTGTTTGGGGATGAGAACTAGATCTCTTTATCCACCAAAATACTGATTCTATACCCTGTGGATATCAGGGGGATACTTACGAAGGAAGAAGTAGGTCAATTCTGGGATATTGGATATCAGGCATGAAATATTTCAGGCGTGTGGGAGTGATATTTTTAAACAAGTTTGGTTCTTCCAAATTGTGCAATGCTTTGAGTAATCTTCACTTCCATGGGGCGGGGGAGACCTTCTTAGAATTAACTACAGCTGTTCAGAATTATTTTACATAATATAAATGCCCTCCTTGGAATTTCATTCCTTAAATGTTTGGTATGTTTTACAAAAACGGACATAAAGGAGGAGATCTAGGTGTTGATTGTTGTTTAGTAGAGTAGAACTTCAGAGTTATGAACACCTCGGGAATGGAAGTTATTCATAACTCTGAAATGTTCATAACTCTGAACAAAATGTTATGGTTGTTTTTTCAAAAGTTTACAACTGAACATTGACTTAATAAAGCTTTGAAACTTTACTATGCAGAAGAAAAATGCTGCTTTCCCTTTATTTTTTTTAATAGTTTACATTTAACACAATACTGTACTGTACTTGCTTTTTAAAATTTTTGGTCTCTGCTGCTGCCTGATTGCCTACTTCTGGTTCCAAATTAGATGTGTAGTTTACTGGTCAGTTCATAACTCTGGGGTTTGTAACTCTGAGGTTCTACTGTACTAGTGCATATAATACACAAATAAGTGGATTGGAAGTGTGCTGGGGGAACTGAACCAAAGGTAGTGATGGGTAGATTTGATTTCACATCTAGTGATGGCATAAGAACATAAGAACAGCTGTACTGGGTCAGACCAAAGGTCCATCTAGCCTACTATACTGTCTTCCAACAGTGGCCAATGCCAGGTGCCCCAGAGGGAATGAACAGAACAGGTAATCATCAAGTGATCCATCCCCTGTCGCCCATTCCCAGCTTCTGGGACAGAGGCTAGGGACACCATCCCCGCCCATCCTGGCTAATAGCCATTGATGGGACCTATCTTCCATGAATTTATCTAGTTATTTTTTGATGGCAAGGTCCTCCCCCACTCCCCTTTCATCTCAGGAGGTTGAACTCCTGTTTCTTCTCTACAATAGGGAGAAAAAGATGCACCAAACCCCCTCAAGTCCTGGCTACCTTGGTTTCCAAGTGAATAAGACATGGGCTACTTTCCCAACTACAGGTTCAGATTAGTTTCTCTGGTTGCCAATGGAACCTTCCCTATGCCCAGGTCATAATGCCCCATGCCCCCCACCAGGGGCAAATTTCCCAGGTATTTACTTGTCAAAGGAAAGGCTTTTTATTGTCTCTCTTTATGCTGAGTATACTATTCAAAATTGAAGTGTTGTGCTCATAGGGGCCCCATACCAGAGCATCCTTGCCGTAAAAGGATGACAGTCTAATTCCTCCTGAACCTTCACTGCTCATTTATAATGCAACTATCACTCAGTGATAGCTGATTAAAAACTTGGAAGCATGAGCTAAATTACTTTTCCCTGTAGAGTCTGAAAACCATCTGTTTGTGCTTAAAAATGTTGGGGGACAAATTAAAGGAATTTTTTTCCCAGGGAGTTTTTGATTTACACCTTGGCAGTAAGTGCTAAGGTGCCCCTATATTACTGAGGTGCACAGATAACATGGTGATGGGAACAGGATAAATACCTAGCTAGACAGACGTATAGAAGCCTATCCCATACTAGAGAGTTACTGAGCTTTCCTTAAACCATTCAATTCAGCTCCCTTATTTTATGCCCTTTCTGCCATAATGGTTTATATTCTGGAGTTTGTCTATCTAAAAATAGATCAATATCCAAATTCTGGGCATGATCCAGTTCAATGCATTTGGTGGGGTTGGGGAAACAGATGGCTTTTTCATATCTCCCAGTCCTGGGCCAATCAGGGACTAAATCAGCCAGTGGGTGCAAGTTAGAGCAACCACTGGGCTGCTCTCATTTACTCTGCCTTGTAATAAGGAGCCATATTGCCAGACAAGATCAGCTGGATCACAGTGTTCTCTGATCCTACACCCTGAGGTGAGATACGGGAAAAGCTGCCGATGTAGAGCTACGTATGCCATTTTTATGCCATCTGGAAAATTTCCTTATGCTAGATGAACCTCCAGATTGCACCACAATGCACCCAGAAGCAGGGCCAAGGGTCTGGCCCTGAGTTCATTGAAATAATATGGCAAGTTGTTAAGTGTCAGCATAAGATATCTTTCGGGAATATACTTCATAAACAACAGTAACTTGAGTATGAGCATGCTGAATCATATCTGGATGAGTAAATACAGAGATCTTGGGAAAATATTGTTGGACAATAAAATCTTTTATGTAGAGGAACATTTATTAGTTTTGAGTTGAGATATGCTCTACACCAGTTTCAGCTAACAGTCATTTTATATTACTGTTTACCTATGAACACTGGACATTTTTATAAATAACTGTATTTAAAAATGTTTATAGCAACTTTTTAATATGTCAAATTATCAAGGACTAACTTTTTTATGGGAAAAGAAAAATGAGAGAATGTAAACAGAGTGGATATAAAAGGTAAGGAAGGAGTACATTCAGGACTATTCTTCAGGCTCTGACTAGTATTATAAGCAGATTTAAAATATTTTCAAACTTTTCTTCCTTACTTTGCAATCTGTATATTACAGAGTACTGTCTCAGTCAATATTACAACACATTCTTTCTGAAAAGGTTGTGTGTCTACTTTCCACTATCTAAATTATTATTATTTTTTTGCAATCCTAGTAGTTATAGTAATCCACCTGGGCTCTACTCTGACACCTCAGTATCGGAAGTAAAATGCACGTTTCTGGAGGTTTGATCTGTTGTTTTTCCCTCCAGTGCTGTACTATGTTTGGGCCCTGGAAGCCTGTGGTAGCAGGCCGCTGCTGTAACTGCGGGAACTAGACATTTAAAGGAGAGTGCTAGTCCTTTCCCTTATAAGAAAAGGGAAGAGTGTTACTTGTGCAATGCATCAGCATAAGGGAGAAAAGGAGCTTAAGGACCCCAAAGAGGGGTCACGCACTGACCAGTGCACACTCTCATGGCCAGGTGTGGTGTAGCAGCCTGTCCAGCTCTGACATCCCCTATCAACAGCCAGTACAAGCCTGCAGTGGTTTGCCCCATCTTACATCTCATCCTTCCAGCCAGGTTTCTTAGTTCCACCTCTTCCAGGGGTCGAAGTGGTCAACAAACAAATAGTCTTATAACCTTATGCCAGGTCTTCAGCCGCACCCTCTTTGCATCATGAAAACTTTACATCCCCTTCTTTGGAGGCAGGTAGGGGAACCCAGGCCCTCCCACTCCTTTGGGCTCCAGCACAGGGACCCTGTATTCACCAGCTCTCGTCTGCTCCCTCAGATTCTTTGCTGCTTCCCTGGGCCTCATTTGCCTCCAGGCTACTTTCAAAAAGCAGCTCATATCAGTGCTTTGCCCTGGGAGGGTCCAGCTGCTGGCACCGCTTCCTCCCCATTTGTGGACAGTGCAGAGTTTCTGTCAGCTTCCCCTCTCTGCCTAAGATGGAGACTTTTATCCCAACCATTGCTGGTCAAATAATTAGCTGCAGATGGGGAAGTGGCTGCTCTGTCCATTAACCCACTGGTGCCTGTTGCAGTGTGGGAGCTATACACCCCATCCAACCCCCTCGACTCTCCTATGTGGACTGCTCACATTGGCAGTCCCAACTCACTCTAGGACTGATACATACAAGCAGGCACACCATAGGTGGGCTTGGTGGGGGACAGGCAGAGCCTTCACCCTGTTCCTACAGCTTGTTACCAAGCAGAATGGAGCTGGTGTGCAGGGGGAGGTATTCTGTTGCTGGTAAGGGCAGTGGCAGGTTACTTCCCTCCTGGAGCAAGGACAGAAGTAGGGAATGAAATGGGACTCTTGAGACAGTGCAGCTACCAACTGACCCTTACTCAGGGAAAAGGATAGGGCTGCCAAATTTCTAATTGCTGACAACTAGACCTGGCCTTCTCTGCCTCTTCCCCCAAGACCCTGCCCCTGCCCTGTCTCTTCTCTCGAGACTCTGCCCCTATCCCGCCTTTTCTCCCCAAGGCCCTTCCTCCAGGTCCCACCTCTACCCCACTCATTGCTCTCCCCCTCCCTCCATCTCTCACTACTCTCCTCCTCCTCCTTCCTCATAGCTGGATCCTCCTCCCTCCCCAGCCTCTCTGGGCTCCCTCTGCTCCAGAGCTGCCTCTTGCCTGCTCATGAGATGCAGGCAGGAGGCAGCCTCAGCTGAGCAAGGACTGGCATGGGTTGATGACCCAGCACCTGCTCCCCCACCTATGGTAACTGGACTTTTGGTGTCTGGTTAAGTACACCTGACCGGACACTGCCAGGTCCCCTTTTCTATCAGAATTTCTAGGCACCTAGCAACCCTAGCAGAAGGTGAGGTTACAGGTTAATTTTAGCTTTGAAAGTGTAAACTGGTTGCTAAAATACTATCAGCTGGGCTCCATTTCTGCAGCTGGAGCCTGTGGGGGAAGTGACCTACAGATGACTTCCTGTAGTGGGGTGGCTACCCGCTTCTGCCCTTTGGGGCTTTAAAACAGCCCTGGGAAGGGGCTTTAGGCTGGGCTGATTGGGGAAGTGGCTGCAGCTGGGGCCACGCCCCAAACTGAGCAACAGGGCCTTATAAGAAGGCCAGGGGAGCCAGAAGAAAAACAGTCTCTCTCTGCATTCAGAAGGAGATGGGCCTGGCTGCAGGGAGCTGAGATAGAGTACCTGAGTGGAGCAGGGCTGGGGAAAGGCTGAGAAGCTGGGGAGCTCTGGCCTGGAAAGCCCCAGGCTGCGGCCTAGCACAAGGCCAAAAGGGTACTGGGGGTTGCAGGGGGCAGCCCAGGGGTAGGCCAAGGCAGCAGGTCCAAACCCTCCTTGCCAGTGATGAACAGGCTGATACTGCAGTCTGCCCCAGGACGTGGGGCTAGAGAATGACTGGCAGTAGCCAACACTGAGGCAAAGTGGGGATAGTAGGGTGGGGGTTCCCCTGGGAGGGGGAGACCCAGTTAAAGGGGCACTGGGGTCCTGGGAGGGACACGGGGGCCAGGAGAAGACAGGTGGATCACCGGCCTGCAGAGGGCGCTCCAAACGCTGGACTGAGCTAATTCCCCGGGATCACCAGCAGGAGGCGCTGCAGGGGTGAGTCCGGCCCGGTTACACTTCCCCACATACTTTTTATATGTAATTAATTAGTCTGTTAAATTTGGGGTGTATCCCAAAGAAGCATCTCATTAACCTTTCCCCAAATCCTCCCACTGGCCCTGTGCTGTGACATGAATAATGGTGGACTAGTCTGAGTTATAACTGGAAGAGATGTAACAGCATCTCTCATCCTCCTCTTTGGTCTGCTCAAATAAGCAGGATAGTTGTTTTAAGCAACTAGTGGAATAAAGTGACCAACACTGCTAATTCTGTATAGTGGGCACACACTCTAGAGATGTTGTTCCTCTGAGAACGTTGTTCTAAACTCTACCCCTTACTTCTGTTTTTTATTAATGGGTATCACTGCTTCATATCCTATTGGGTTAGGCAAATGGACAAACTTCCAGTCTGTGGCTGGGCACACTAACCTTTGGGGCACTCCCTTGTGTCTGGGTATATTGTTACTGGTATCTTCAACTCCAGTGCTTCTCTTGCTGCTTGAAAACCCTAACTCAGGGCTTCCCCCTGTAGGAGCCTACCCTCCCCCTGTAGCATGCCCCACTCTTATTCTCCTATTAAACCCTAGTTCTGGGCTCCTTTCTGCTGGAGCTACTCCTTCAGTCTATTTATTATGGCTTGGCTGTGGCCCCTCTGGCCAGAAGCCAGTTAGCTACTCACCTTCCCAGGTGCAGAGCATGACTACTTGGGTACATTCTCTAGTGTTGCAGGTGATGGGGGTTAAGCCCCATCACACTGTGTCTTGTCTACAGCGATGATTTCTTGGAACTAGTGCTACTCCAGTGAGGTTAGCAATGGTGGAAGTGCTAGCATAGACCTGCCACTGGTATTTTTGTCACCATGCTGTCTGCATCTGCTCAGAATGGGATTAAACAACTTGATGAGAAAAATGCTCATCTGGCTAATACACACTATTACTTCCACTGTTATAAACCCTGCGACAGGGAGGGATTTTCATAAAACTCTGTGTAGACACAGCCTGGATGTATTTAGATTCTAGGGCCCAAATTCTGCTCTTGGACATGATCAGGGGCTTCCGTCTACCTAAATGGCAGCTACACTTGCAAAGACTGACAAATCACCATTTGTTGTAGCTGGTGTGGATTTTTTTGTAGCAGACTGTTTTGTTATAACATATCCTAGTTTTCCTTTTCCTCATTTCAGCCAGGTCCCCCTGTCCTTTTATAAAAAGGTGTTTTGAATCTCAGACCCAGTATGGTCC
Organism: Mauremys mutica; assembly: GCF_020497125.1. Lineage (NCBI taxonomy): Eukaryota > Metazoa > Chordata > Testudines > Geoemydidae > Mauremys > Mauremys mutica. The sequence goes on along the minus strand of NC_059072.1, from coordinate 312,285,849 downwards.
TAGTTACATTTAGGCACAATAGGCCAAATCCTGGCCATTGTGGTTCCATAGGCATAAGTCCATAATGAAGCTGGCCTTGGCTAGGTACCCAACAGTTCCCCTTCTGTTGAGGTATCACTGGATACCCATTCCCAGCTGCCCCAGCACAGGTGTGATCAGGGAAAGGAGCCATGCCCAGAGCACTACTGCACTTTGGTGATTCTTGGCTTGCACGTGGCCCTAGGGCTGCTCTAAATCATACTGTAGGGCAAACTGGCTCCCTGCTAACCTATAGGCTGAGAGGGATGTTATGTGGTATCTGGTTACCCTTGCTGCCCCTGCTGAAGGCTTTGTTCAACTCAGCTGAGTTGGACCTGAGATCTCCCTAGGGGTCAATCCTACCTTCCTTCTATCCTCCTTCAACCAGCTTTCTGGCTACAACTCCTGTTCTGGCCAGGAGTTCTCTCTTATGAAACGTCCCAAGTTAATTAAACATTTCCATTCTTAATGGGGTCCACATGGTGAGGGAAATAAGTGGTTGTATCGAGAATGAGGTTCTAAAACCCAAAATAAAACAGTTCAGAAACTCAGAGACCAGGGTGGTCTCAGCCCTGTGGTGTGTATTTGGCCATAATACAAATGACTTGCAAACGTGCCTCATCCTTGTAGTGCTAGTATTACTCACTGAAGCAACTGACAGAGGCTATACCAATAGTCATTGTGTATAAACATGCTAATGAGTGCACTTTGTGAAGGACACCACATTCTGTATTTCTGGAATTATTCATCAACTTCTGTTCATACATTCATAGAAATATTCCATTCCTTAGTAGTGCTGACTAGTGTCTCTCTCCTTCCTTTCATGTTTATCTATAACAGATTTCAGCTGCAGATGAGTTGAATTTTTAGCCATTGTGTGTAGGAGGAAGCGATCCATTACTGAGCTAGATTCCACTAAGTGCATTGTCACAGGACACACTCACCACCAGAGCACCCCCTTGACCCAGCGTGCAGTATTGCAGGGGTTCCTCTATTCTAGCACCTCCTCATCCATCCTCCTGCTTTCTTAACAATCTGCAGCTTTCATGGCCTGGCCTTTTGGCTAGGTCATCTCTCAGTTAACAGGGGTAACAGGAAAGTCCAAATCAGAAACTCCAGAGTTTCATGGTCTTTATGCTCGGCCCTTAGCCCCCACATGGAACTCATTTATCTTTGCTTTTTTAAGTTCCAGGGCTTGTACTTCTCTTGCTAAGGGAGGAATAGAAGATCCCAGTCACAGGACTGGTCTACACTATGGGGTGCGGGGATCGATCTAAGTTATGCACCTTTGGCTGCAGTGTGTTGATGGGAGATGCTCTCCCGTCGATTCCCCTTGTGCTTCTCATTGAGGTGGAGTACCGGAGTCGACGCTAGAGCGATCAACTGTTGATTTATCGCATCTATACTTGACACGATAAATCAACCCCCGCTGGATTGATCACTGCCTGGAGATCTGTCAGGTAGTGTAGACAAGCCCTCAGCCTCATTGCTGGGTTTCAGCCAGGGACCCTGCATTTGGCAGCTAAGGGCTACTCCTGACAACCCCCTTCTGCTTCCCTGGGCTGTACCTGCCTTTTGTCAGCATATCTCGGAGAGCTACAGTTTCCATTGTTCCCATTCTGGACTTGTCTCCTCATGCAGTTTCTCCCCAACCAGTTAACGAGGAGCTTCCACAATGCTACTCTCAGCCTCTTCAGGCAGGCAGTCTCTCTCCCTCCTTAAGACAGGGGTCCCCCAGCCATCCTCCTGTAGCTGGGATTGTAAATCAGGCCAGCTGTAGGGCCTTAGCCAGCTTCTTTTTCAGCTGGCCTCTTCCCCCATTAGTCCTCAGTCTCGGAGACTCAGCAAGCAGACCTTTTCCCACTGGTGGCTCCTGCTATGAGGGAGAAGACAGCTTATATGCTGATTCCATTCCCAAAGCTCATCTCAATTGGTTGTGAGAGATGGGACTATTTCCCTACCCACTCTGCAAGACTCCTGGACATAGGCCCTTAAAGAAACAGTAACAGGAAGGCCTCTCAAACGCTACCTATGTCTGGGACCACTTTATCAGTGCTTCCTAGGGCCTTGCATACATCAGACCTCCAAAATCTTAAAAGGGCATGCCACATGCCCAGGGTAGGCTGATCCCTAGGCTCCACTACCCTTAAGGGGACAGACCACTCTGTCACATGCATATTGCCACTAGTAAGGAGCAGTGTGCAAGTGCATTGCCTAGGGTGACTCACCAATGCCAGTCTCTCCCAGGGCTTCCCTATTATATTGTGGGGAATGGAGGGAAGGATTTATGAGACCCCTTTATGCGGTGCAGTATATTTCCTCCATGAATCTAGACAACTCTGCTGGCTGGCATGTACAGGGGGTGGAGTCACAATTCTGTCTGCCGTCATGGTTTTCGCCCTGTTGCTCCCACTGGGGGCTTCATTTGCCTGTTCCTATCCTCTCCCAAGCACCCAGGGCTGCCATGTGGGTCACACAAGAGACAGGGAATCTGCACAGCTCCTAATCCCCTGCATGGTCATGTTCTGCTAGACACAATCTGGCCCTCAGAGAATTGTCACTGCTGATCATAGTCATGTTTAACTGAAATATGCCACTGAACACTTAAAGGGTAGATTGTGTCTGACCCTAATGTGGGTGTGAGGCAGCGGGAGGGCACAAGAAGCCTTTCCCACCTGAAACCCTACCTGACACCAGATACCAGCCGAGTCCCTAGGCTCCAGAGCGAGCTACCTCCTTGTACCCTGAGGGGCACAAATCAACCTAAGGGGTGGGGAGACATGGGGTGGAGAGGGCCAAGGCCTCACTTCTTCTCCACCCAGGCTTGTGGAAGTGACTGGTGGAGAGGGGATGGAGGTCACCCTTTACTCCTGTATCCTCTAGTGGTGGCAGTCTTGGCATTATATTTGCCCCCTTCCACTCCTCTGGAATGTCTCCAGTCTTCCATGAGTTTTCGAAGATAATCCCTAATGGCTCAGACATTTCCTCAGTCAGCTCCTTGAGTATTCTAGGATGTATTTCATCAGGCCCTGACAACTTGAAGACATCTAACTTGTCTAAATAATTTTTAACTTGTTCTTTCCCTATTTTAGCCTCAGATCCTGAGAGAACAAGGTGTAGCAGGGTGGACCCTGCTCCTGCCCTGAGGGGTTTAAAAAGTGGCCTGGCAGGGCTTGAGAAGACAGCCTTGAGCCTGGGCTGATTGAGGAAATGGCTGCAGCTGAGGCCACGCCCCAAACTGAGCCACAGCTGGCCCCTATAAAAGGCCAGGGAGGCCAGAGGCCCAGACAGTCTCTCTCTGCCTTCAGAGAGAGAAGGGCCTAGCTGCAGGGAGCTTGAGACCAGATACCTGAGTGAAGCAGGGCTGGGGAAAGGCTGAGGAGCTGGGGAGCTCCAGCCTGGAAAGCCCCAGGCTGCGGCCTAGCAGTGGGCTAACAGGTACTGGGGGTTGCAGAGGGCAGCCCAGGGGTAGGCCAAGGCAGCAGGTCCAAACCCCTTTGCCTGTGATGAGTAGGCTGATACTGCAGTCTGCCCCAGAGTGTGGGGCTAGACAATGACTGTCAGTAGCCAATACTGAGGCAAGGTGGGGATAGAGGGTGAGGGTTCCCCAAGGAGGGGAGACCCAGAGAGAAAAGGGGTTACTGCCAGAGGGCAGCACCCCCATGTAAAAGGGCACCGGGTCCAGAGAGGGACACGGGGGGGCCTGAGGACAGGCGGATCACCGGCCTGTAGAGAGCGCTCCAGTGCTGGACAGAGCTAATTCCCGGAGTCACCAGCAGGAGGCGCCGCAGGGGTGAGTCCAACCCGTTACACAAGGATTTCTTATTCTTTACACAAATGCAAGCTTGTTCCTTTGAGAAGCAAGTCTAAGGGAAAAAACAGTTCAAGAGAGTTGGCAGTTTTTCAAAGAGACATTAAGGGCACAAGAGCAAACTATCCTACTGCATAGGGAAGATAGGAAGTGTAGCAAAATACCACCCTGGCTTGACCAGGAGATTTTCATTCATCTGAAACTCAAAAAAGAGTCCAACACAATGTGGAAACTAGGCCAAATTATGAAGGATGAATCTAAAGAAAACAACACAAGCATTCAGGGACAAAATTAGAAGGGTCAAAGTACAAAATGAGATTAAACTAGCTAGAGACATAAAGGGTAACAAGAAAACATTCTAAAAATACATTAGAAGTGAGAGGAAGACCAAGGACAGAGTAGGTTCTTTACTCAATGAGGGGGGAAAGACAATAAAAGAAAATGTGGAAATCGCAGAAGTGCTTTGTTACAGTTTTCACCTAAAAGGTTAGTAGCAATTGGATGTCTAACATAGTGAATGCCAGAGAAAATGAGATAGGATCTGAAGCAAAAATATGGAAAGAACGAGTTAAAATTTACTTAGACAAGTTAGATGTCTTCAGTTCAGCAGGGCCCGATTAAGTACATCCTAGAATATACAAGGAGCTGACTGAGGAAATATCTGAGTCATTAGTAATTATCTTTGAAAACTTACGGAAGACAGGAGAGATTTCAGAGGACTGGAAGAGGGCAAATATAGTGCCACTCTATAGAAAAGGGAATTACAGACCAACCAATTTAATTTCAGTACTTGGAAAGATAATAGAGCAAGTTGCAAACACCTAGAAGATAATAAGAGGAGAAGTAACAGTCAACATGGATTTCTCAAGAACAAATCATGTCAAAGTAACCTAATAGCTTTCTTTGAAAGGGGCACAAACCTTGTGGATAGGGGGGAAGCAGTAGATGTGGTATATCTTGATTTTAATAAGGTGTTTGATACTGTCTCACATGACCTTCTCATAAACAAATAAGGAAAATACAACCTAGATGGAGCTACTAAAAGGTGGGTGCATAACTGGTTGGAAATACCATTCCCAGAGTGTAGTTTTCAGTGGTTCACAGTCAAACTGGAAGGGCATATCAAGTGGAGTCCTACAGGGGTCAGTCCTGGGATGGTCCTGATCAATATCTTCATCAGTGATTTAGATAATGGCATAAAGAGTGCACTTACAAAGTTTGCAGATGATACCAACCTGGGAGGAGTTGCGAGTTCTTTGGAGGATAGGATTAAAATTTAAAATGAGCTGGACAAGCTGGAGAAATGGTCTGAAATAAATAGGATGAAATTCAATAAAGACAAATGCAAAGTACTCCACTTAGGAAGGAACAATCAGTTACACACATGCAAAATGGAAAATGACTGCCTAGGAAGGAGTACTGCAGAAAGGGATCTGGAGGTTACAGTGACTCACAAGCTAAATGTGAGTCAACAGTGCAACAGTGTTGCAAAAAAGTGAGCATCATTCTGGGATGTATTAGCGGCTGGAGTGTTGTAGGCAAGACATGAGAAGTAATTTTTCCACTTTGCACTGATAAGGCCTCAGCTGGAGTACTGTGTCCAGTTCTGGGTGTCACATTTCAGGAAATATGTGGGCAACTTGGAGAACGTCCAGAGAAGAGCAACAAAAATGATTAAAGGTCTAGAAAACATGACCTACTAGGGAAAATTGAAAAAATCAGGCTTGTTTAGTCTGGAGAAAAGAAGACCAAGAGGGGACAACGGTTTTCAAGTACATAAAAGGTTGTTACAAGGAGGAGGGAGAAAATTGTTCTCCTTAACCTCTGAGGATAGGAGAAGAAGCAATGAGCTTAAATTGCAGCAAGGGAGTTTAGACTGGACATTAGGAATAACTTCCTAACTGTCAAGGTACTGTAGTTAGACACTGAAATAAATTGCTGAGGGAGGTTGTGGAATCTCCGTCATTGGAGGTTTTTAAGAGCAGGTTAGACAAACACCTTTTAGGAATGGTCTAATCATTATTTATTCCTGCCTTGAGTGCAGGGGACAGGATTATATGATTTATTGAGGTCCCTTGTAGTCCTACACCTCTATGATTCTATGAACATTTTTTTGTTGGTGGGTTTGGGTTATCCTCCTGTTTAATGGATGATTTAATTCTGTCATGCTCCATTCCCCTGTTCTTAGCATGCACAGCACTTTTATTAATCACTGCTTGACTATTCCACATTAGAAAATATTGTTCACAATCTTTTCCTTATTATTTGTCTTTGTTTTGCTCCATTTCAATGCAGATTGCAGGGTTAGAAATCCAGTCAGGATTTCTTGATGGCCAGACACAAAAGCGCCAAAAATGAACTAACTTATGAACATTTGGGCAAGATTCTGATCTCAGTTCCACTGATGTAAATCTGGAGTAATTCTATTGATTTCTATGGTTACTCCAGATTTATACTTTCAGTGATTTAGCACTTTCTGTCCCAGATTATTGGCTAGTGTAACTTGGTATTGTTTGATGGAGCTGTGTGTGAGAAAGAAGCTGCAGAAACACCACAGAAGCACACAGCCAATAAAATATTTGTACCATGATCTTGAGAGAGAGACAGTGATTTGGGCTAAGTGCTGGCTGGAAGAGACATTGACCTGTGAACAAAAACTGTTTTTTGCAGTTTGATTCTGACTGTGTTCAAGGAAACAGGACTTTGTACAGTCTTTGTAAATAAACAGGATTACATCAAAGAAATACCAGACTCCATCATCAGTTTTTCCTCCTAAGGAAAACAATCCACAAGAACCAGGATATTGGCTAACTACCCAACTTTACACCCCAATCTAAGAGCAGCTGGGTGCTTCTGCTAAAATGATCAGCAAGGAATCAGTTAACAATGTTGACATTGTTACTGAAATATCGGGTCCGTCTAGCTGAGAGCCAATAACAGCCTGACAGAGATAAGGAAAAGGTTGCTTTATTCTGCAGAAGAAAGGAGAGCCTTGCACCTTGGTACAAAAGACTTTGTCTTATACAAATTTCACAGATTCTTTATACACATTTAGAAATAGAACCTTGCCGTGTTAACACTTGATTGGTGGTTGCCAGACCCCGTATTTCTGCTATCTAGTCAGTGAAAACCGGTTTGGAGCCAGTTTCCTCTGCCTTGAGAAGACAGTTTAAAAGTTCAGGTTACTGTGTACGTGAGGCTTCTGCTTTCCCCTAATGGCTGCCTGCTAGTTAGTGAGGGGGTCGCCAGTAACTTTTACAGCCCCCCCTTCGGGCCCGACAAGCCCAAATTGTCAGGCCCGTTACGCAATTTGCGATCAAGCTGGAGGGACAGATACTGGGTCTTTTTACGGACAGCAGAGCTTCTGGTTACAGCATTACAAAGACATTTTGCACATTGTATTATTACCCAAATAACACATAGAGAGAAAAGAAGGAAAATAATCCATTTAACAATTGTTTGGAAGAACCCCGTAAACCATGACCCAAGGTCTGGGAGGAGGTCCTCAAAACTAAAGGTGTGATCAAGAGATACAGCATGAAAAACAACAGCAGCATTTTTAATAGCTTGTAAATTTTTTTAATTAAGCCAGAGTGATTAACATAAAAACAACATTTTTTCCCGATGCGAGCACAAGCACCCCCTAATTCAGCATTTATGGCATTTAGCACACGTCTATTTTGCAAAGCTACTTCTGCTACCTTATTAATTTTCTGTTGCAGCTTTTGGAAAGCGTCTATTGATGCATTAGCTGTTTTCTTGAGTTCTGCAGAAATATTTACTACTGCTTTTTTTAGCTCAGCTACCCCCAACCCAGGAATGAGCGCACGAACAAAGGAATGAAATCTCGTTTGTTTGACTACTAAGGGATTTTCGGCACGTTTTGCGCAAGTTATTATGAAGGGGGTGAAGAGCTTGTGAGAATAGCTTCCCAGGTTGAGGATCTGACTAGAATTTAACGTGTTATTTATTTAGACATTTGGTAGCACCCAGGCCAGACCATACTGACCTTGCCAACCTGGAGGGAGAGCTTTGTAGGCACTATGGCCACAGATAAAATACAAGCCAGGGTCCTCTAAATAGAGGGTAAGGGTATTACCTGCAACCCGATGGCGCCAGGCCACCTGCACATCCCAGTGCTTGGAGTTACCCATTATGCGGTCCTGACACCTTCAATGGGATACATTTAAGTGTCCTAGGGCATGGGTAGTATTTAGGATGCCCCCACAATACGTGACATCAAATAAGTTAGCTGTGAAACTTGCAAGCGTTCCCATGGATTTTGGGCATCCAGACATTCTTTTAAGGGATGGGTGAGGCAAAAGAACTCCAGAGTAAATATTCATATAATACACATGTGTTTTATTTATGGGGCCTAATGGGAGGAATGAGAGAAACCACTGCCCTTGATAACGAACGCCTGTTGATTTTGAGGCAACGGAAGGATGATTTTGTCATATGAAAAGAAAATCTGAGCACGCAATTTACACGACAGATCTCTGCCCAAAGGATTAACTGGAGAGTCAGGAGCTAGCAAAAAGGCATGAGAGGCGGAGACACCAGAGATTTCTACAGCAGCCTCCTGAAATACAGACAATCAAATGGCTTTTCGCCTGAACCCATTACCGGAATGCTCTTATTTGTGAGACTTTCTTTTTTTGGCTTGGCAGTAACAGTAGAAAGGGCAGCCCCTGAGTCCAAAAGACAAGAATAAGCGGTTCCTCCCAAAGTTAGGCGAATCTGGGGGTTTTGGGAATAGAGGGGCCTGAATCTGTACTTTCCTTAAGCGACGATGAGCCTCATTGTCCCACAAAAACCAATAGTCCATTTGCCCCGGCGCCTGGTTTTCCAATGTCAGGTGCAAGGGGGTTAAATAGGTCAGAATATTAAAGGAGCCGTACTCGGGCCATGAAGTTCCCAAGGCTGGCCAATCCTGGGTGCAAAGTTGTAAAAAGCGCTTCCTTGACATTCCTTTTTGAACACGGGGTAAGGGCCATTTACTTAACATATAATCCAAAGGGCTATCCTTAGAGGGTTTTCTCTGAGACCCACCCATCTGTCTTCTGACACTCAAACTGAGAATTAAACAGAGAGCAGAGGGAATTATGGTCTAATCCAGGATTTTTTACTTCTACTTACACTGACCGCTACAGGGGATGGGACAGAAGGATCCCAATTCGACCTCAGAGCTTTGTTGCACGCTATGGCTTCCATCCTGAGGAATTACGAACGAGAGGCTCAGTTCGGCACACGCATCTAACGCCCAAATGTATAAAGCAAAAAAACAGTAATCGGTTAACCAGAACAGAACAGAACCAGAACCAGATAGCATTTTCTTATTCTATTAGGACTCACCTTATCGGAACACGAACTCCAGGGGCCGCGGTGAAGCAGAGGAAGAGGGGCTAAACACCCCGTTGGCGCCATCCCTAGTTTGCCACAGCCGTCCGGAGTCCAGTGTCCGAGCTAGGAGCATCCCATCTGGGTCGTCAGAAACTGTTACCGAAATATCGGGTCCGTCTAGCTGAGAACCAATAACAGCTTGACAGGGATAAGGAAAACGTTGCTTTATTCTGCAGAAGAAAGGAGAGCCTTGAATCTTGGTACAAAAGACTCTGTCTTATACAAATTTCACAGATCCTTTATACACATTTAGAAATAGACCCTTGCCGTGTTAACACTTGATTGGTGGTTGCCAGATCCCGTACTTCTGCTATCTGGTCAGTGAAAACCGGTTTGGAGCCAGTTTCCTCTGCCTCAAGGCAGAGGAGAGAAGACAGTTCAAAAGTTCAGGTTAATGCGTACGTGAGGCTTCTGCTTTCCCCTAATGGCGGCCTGCTAGTTAGTGAGGGGGTCGCCAGTAACTTTTACAACATTTCAATAATCATCATTACATTTCAGAATCAATACCTCACTAAGATAAATGGGAGAAGTTTTAGAGCTATTGGGCCTGATTCTGCTTTCACACTGATATAAATCAAGAATTGCTCCTGTGAAGTCAATGGAATTACACAAGTGTCAGTGTGGTGTGAGATCAGAGGCAGTTTGGTTGTTTCTGTCTGTGTGAAGACTCAGTAAAGCAGCACTATATGGGTTCCTCTTTGAAAGTTTGTCTCTGCAACCCTAGGGGTAACTTAATATCTTAAAATGAAATCTTCAGTTCAGAAGAAATGAATAGGGCCACCAGAAACATTGCTCTACCCTGCACATCAGCATATTGTCTCAATCTAAGCCCCACTATGACTATAATGTGTTTGAGAGCAATGGATGACACTGTCTGCCTTCTCTTGGGGTGAATCCTTCCATAAGGCCCAGGGAACAAAACTAGCACTGGTTAATCTAGACCTCTTATTATTCCAAGGCTTCCCCTGTCTCCTAGTAACAAGGCCCTAAAAGCAATTTTAGGTCCTAGAATGAAAGATATTACTGTATATCTTAGTGCAAAGTATTATTATAACATCTCTTAACTTGGTTTTTGCTCATGTTAGTTGTTTTTGAATCCCAGGTTGTGACTTCAGTATTTCTCTTAATTCTGTTAGCTCTTTGCTACATCATGAACATATATGTAATTGTGATAAGCTATGGTAACTGAATAATGATGTCCTCTAACACTCTCCTTTTCTTTCCAGCCTACTAGACATGTAAAATGTGTCCCACATCAGAACAGGGAAGTTAAAATTGTCCTGGTGATAGATTTGTTACCCAGGCATTCCTTTTATCTTTCATTAGAGAATAACATTCTCATATCTCTTCTGCCCTGGGGACCTTTAACAAGCTTCTACTTTCATCCCTCTAGTCCTTTAACGTATAGGTATGTTATCTAATGTGTCCGACCATACTTCTTAGGAGTTGATGATGTGACTAATGTTCCTTAGCGTGTTCATTACCTTTGATATAAGGCAGTATTTCCTGTGAGCCTTATTTCTAGAAAAAGCAGTTGTGGTTAGGAATTTCTCTTTTGGTAAAGTATTATATGGTCAGAGGCATGTTTTATACCCCGTCTGATTCAGCCAGTCTTGGTCACTGTTGGAGAAAGGTTACTGGACAAGATGACCCATTGTTCTATTCTGGAGTGGCAAGCCCTATTTTCCTAAACTAAATAAGGAAAGAACCAAGGAAAGGGAAAGATATAATTATGAAATACATTTGCAGTTCAATCACTGTTTAAGTGGCCATTAACTTTACAGGGAGATGTGTGCCAACTGTGTGTTCATCCGCAGTACTGAAAAAAGAGAATTCCTCCAGGCTGTTTTGACTAATTTGTTGAAATCCACTGGTTCTGGAAACATGGATAAATAAAGGAAACAGTGTTGGAAAACATTCCATATAGCAGCGAAGGGGAAAGCAGCTCAGCGTAAGCTAACAGTCACCCTTTGTCCATTCAAACACAATACAGGTTATGAATTTGTTTTTAGTAACTGAACTCAGAGGTTGCATTTTTCTATGACATTTATGTACTACATAAAAGATTGCCTGTGCCCTAAGCACAAGGCATGGTTGACCCATATGAGTAAGAGAAAGTTTGGACTGGCCAACATAATATTCTTTAAAAACACCAATCTGAAGTCAGGAATGAACTTGGCAGGGCTTGACTGCAGGGAATGATATTTCCATCTCGTCATCAAGTTTCACTGTGAGTAACAGGGCATTGAAGCCAAGCTGACTGATGAGGAACAGGGGATGAAAAGGAAAACTGAGGTTACAGAACACAGAAATCATTTCAAAAGAGCTTCAGAATGATTAATCCAAGTTCCCCAGAACTCCATTCTCAACAGATTATTCAAGTGCATCTCAGGATTTATTAGCCTCCTATTTAAATTATTCTGCTTTCTATCCAGTTACAATATAAGAAAGAAAAAGCCTAAGGTTTTCCAGAGGCAATTTCCCCTGTGACTAGAGGCAGTAATATATTAGTCATTTAATTTTAACCCTTCTGCCAGTTGGAGTAGGCAGCAAAGAAGGGCCGGGTTCAATATATAGGGGGTTCCTCTTCAACAATATAACCAGAACCGTCTTGAGCCCCCACCTGAGAAAATTTCACTCTATCCTTTGGGTGCCTCTGAGAGGCAATTCTTCCCCTCTCGCAAGCACAGAGTCTGAGGTAGAAAGAGTTTCTTCAATAAAATTAACCTAGCATTAATATGAGAAAACAGTACAAGCAGTATTCATAAACATAAAAGCATGAGCAAGACACCCTCCACAGAGTATGCTGGGCAGTGTATTTTGCTTCAGGTTCTTGAATCCAAAACCAAAGTTCCTGTAGTGTGCCCCCCCCACACCCGCTTAACACCCTCTCACAGTTGTTTTGTCCCTGGTCAGTGCAGACCCAAAGTTCAGAGGTGCATCTGCATGAATTCTCCTCCTGCCATGAGTGTGTGTGTGGGGGTAAAAGTCACCATGCTTGTTCCACTGTCTGGGTTCCCTCTTGTCAGCTGCCCTCTCCTGTCAGCCATGCCTGCCAGACATGGGCTCATCTGCCTCTCCGTCGTGACCTCTTCCAGTCAGTCTCTTAGTGATTTTGGGCAGGCACATGGTCCAACCACAAGTGATTTCAGCTCTCAGTGATCTTTAGCAGAAACACAGTCCCACCACATCTGATTTTTAGCTCTGATTGAGCATTTAAAATAACAAAAAGGCTCCTAATAAAGCCTATTTAGCTTTCTTTGAACACTGGGTAAGAACAAATTAAACCAGACTAAGGGAGCTTTTGGGAAGGATTCACAACCTCCTCACTAAGACACCTGTCCCCACCCCTCTTACTTTCACAGGGCTCTGGCATTCGAGCTCCTAGCTTAACAAGGTCCTTTCAGCTGAGGGTGACCCCCTTCATTTGGGACAGGTTAAGCACAGTCTGCTTCCCTGTATTCTTACAATAATTATAACATTGGTAACAGAATTTCACTCCCCCTGCATTCAGTATTAAAGTGATTTGTAACCCAACACCAGCCAAAGTTGATTACTTTGAGCAAAACACTGCTCTATCTGCTGGATATCTAAGTAGAGCAGGAGAAAACTGTATTTACATTAAACACACCCAAAGTCTCTCTCCCTCCCAGCTAGCTGTCAGGGAAGCATTCATTCAAACCTTGCTTACATCATCATACTTGACACTTTATGCAAATATAGCTCTTATATTCTAGGTGTCCTGTAAGTAAATGAACATATATTAAGTTAAGCCTTTCTTTATTTACTTTCTGATGCATTTTAGTGATGCCAAATAAAATTTTCTTAGACATCTATTAAAAAAAGAAGAATCATAATTGGTGTGGGGGCATATGCTAAGGAATACACCGCCCCTTGCTCCTGTGTAGGGAGGAGCTTCCACAGGCCTGAGGACATTTGTTTTATTGAGGTACCTCTCTCCTGCCAATTAGACTTTTTCCAGGTGTACACATATGAAGCTTCCATGTATACATCCCTTTCAGACTATCTTGGGCTGTGATCCCCTTATTTTAGGGTTGGCTCTGGCTAATACTTGGATGGAGAAATCTTCAAGGAATATGCTCCAGGAAGTAATGTGTCATGCTTCCTTCTAAGTAGGAAATTAACCAATCCCCACCAGAAGAAAAGAGGCAAATATGCAAAAATATGCAAGACAGATCCTGATCGCAAGTACTCATTAAATATTTCATGGCACTTTTCGTATGATTGGGAGCACTGATTTGCACTTAGGTTTTAGTCAAATTCCAATATGGATCAATTTTGCCTACTGAAGCTAAATTCCACCATTGCATCATCCAGATAAAAATTCTTCTTCATCACCTATCCCTAAACTGTTGTGGAGTTTTGCTGGTTTTATTATAAATGGCTGTTGTATCCCACCCCAGAAGTGGCTGTATTGCTATGTGTAGAATGTAGCCCCATAGATAAGTTTGTGGCTGAAGTGCATTGACAAATGCCCATGTAATTATATAAAGCACTTGCGGCTTGCTGCTGATGCTATATAAATTAATTTAAACACCCTTTCACAATTATTGAAAACATGTGTCTTGTTATATATGTCGGAGAAAAACTTAGTTCTCGCTTTTTGTTTGGGTGCAGCAAAATCAAATACTTTATTATTTCTCCAGTAATTACAATGGAGGGAGAGAGTGCCATAGGACACAGGGTCACCCCAGTCCCGGAGAGGTCTCTCAACTGGTAAACAATTACAGCAAGCTTTATACCTTTGTTACAGACAATTTCTAGCAATAATACAGACGGTAAAAAGCAACAAATACATTTTGTTTATACATAAGCTTTTCTGCTATCTTATTTGTCTCACTACTAAAAAAAAGCAAGACTGCACATTTGATTATCAGAAGATTGCAAGGTCGTAATAACTTTCACACAGTTCACTCTGTCTTACATTATCTTGCTTCTACAAATCTCACGTCATTAGGATCACAGCTAGCCTAACTCATGCTAACTAACTAACATTCATTAAGATCTCTTCAAATCCTTGTTAATTATTAATTGGCTTCCACATATAGTAAAGAAAGAAACCAGACTTCTTCCCAGCAAAATACTTTGTCAGGTGCTGATATTGCTATTGATTCAAAATGACCAGTTTCTTTTAAAAAATTGAAGTTTTGTCTCAAATTCCTAATATGATCTCGGCAGACATTGATCTATATACCAGACACTGCTAGAGAGGCAAAAAATGGATGCTCACACATCTTGATATATTGCTGCAAAGTAAGCAGGAGAAAGTTGCCAAAAGAGATGTGGCTTGAGATGAAAAGTATGTTCACTAATGTGGCAAAAGATGCCATCATCACTTAAAAAAAAAGGAAGCTTATTATGAAATCATGGAGCTCAGATGAAGAATTGCAGCAGATGGAAAAGTGGAGAGAGCTCAAGGTGAAGAAATTCTGCAAACAGCCAGCCAGGAGGGAATATGTGTCATTGAACAGATATCTGCAAAGGCTGGTGAGATGTAAGAAAGTGGCTTCCATCAGTCAGAGTGCAAGGAGGTACCTCAGACAGATAGCTGAGGGGCCTGTTTTTTTAAAATACTTTGGCAATATTTGCATAACAAGTTGGGCCAATAAAGTATTATTGAATGGAAAACAGAATGGAGGCAGGACAGGGTGTTTGCTAAGCCAAGAATGGATATCATCAAGTTGAGTAAAGTAAAAGTCCTTAAAAAGAGCAGAGGAGACTGAGGGAAAACATAAGAAAAACATTTAGAATCTCTACTATATGGTGCATGGCATCTCTGATGTGTATCCCTCAGTAAGACTTTCTAACTGTAGCTAAATACAGCAAACAAGTTAAAATGGGAAATCTGGATAGGATGACCTAGCACTGTCTGCTGGAGATTTGTCCATATACCAGCAAGGAGCAGAATGCTAAAGCTCTGCTGTTAAAAAAGCATTAGCTAGGTTTCTTCTGGGTGCAAAACCAGGCCTATGCACAACTCACAACTGAAAGAGAAAAGAGGCTAACACGAAGGAAAGAAAAAAAGATCCAGAAGAAATCCAGTACTTAGCGGCACCTCAGTTCTGCATTCCTATAGCACCATTCCACTCACTGTTGGTTTGGAGAAACGAAGTGGCAGTGGCCATCTGTGTTGAGAGCAAAAGAAGCTTGGGAGCAACAGTTTGTAGAAAAGAGAGGAAGGATGGTGCCATGGTTAAGGTCTAGCTGGAGACCTGGGTTCAATTTTCTGGTCTGCTACACACTTCCTGTGTGACCTTAGGTAAGACATATGTAGTTTCCCTGTTCCTCGGTTCCCCACCTGTCAGAAGGGGATAGCACAGAGGTGTTGTGAGGATAAATACACTAACGGCTGTGTGAAGCTCAGACACAACAGTGGTGGGGGCCATGGAAGTACCTCAGACTAAGGGAATTGGATGCCAACTTCCAACCTAGGAGGCTTTGAAAATCACAGTTTAATGCTATTAGAAACAGTGGCTTTGGAATAAAATCTGCAGTAACAAAGGTACAGAGAAAAAAACACCCGTAACTGAGATGTAAAGTTGAAAGAAAACAATAGAAAGACACAACTAGGAAAAGAATGATAAAAAGGGTTTTAAAAAGTCTACATGACATTTGTATCACCTATATTTCCAACGTTTGATACCCATGAGCTCAGGAATGGCAGAAATGAACAAGCAGATTCAGAAATGTGCTGGTTGCATTTCAAACTGGAAGTCCAAACAAATTTCATTTCCATTGCAGTACAGACTAGCTTTTCCAAAGACCTCAGGGCCTGATTTTCAAGTGCTTGGCTCTAGAGCAGTGCAACACAATGTAATTCTGTTTCATAAGGATTTTGATATTTTGATATTTCAAAAATTGGTTTAATTCTGATTCAGAATGAAAACAAAAATGTCTAATTTCTCCCTGAAAGGTAGAGCCCTGGCTCCGGGGCAGTCTGTTGGGGGGGGCTACCCCCGAAATATAGACTGTGGAAGCTTTGGGTACCTGACTCTGAGGGAGTCTGCCTGGCAGGCCGGCCTGAGGCCGTGGAACATGGAAGCCCTGGGGTCCCTGATTCTGAAGCAGTTCAGCAGGTGGGCTGCCAAGTAGCAGGGCAGGTGAGCTGGCAGGAAATCCGGCAGGTTTCAAAAACTGCCTGGGTTCTATTGGACCCGTGTTGAAATCTCAAAGTCTCCATGGAATGGTTCAATTTTGATAAATCAGCAAATTCCAACAGAAAAAAGTTTTGTTGGCATTTTTCTGACTAGCTCTACTCAGTACCCATAATTGGGGCCAGATGAAAAGAGCTCAGCTCCCATGTAGGCAAGTAAATAAGAGACAGATTTTCTAAAGTATTCATCACCCAGCAGTGAGCTGAGCATCTTATAAAATCTGTCCCTTTGTGGTTAAGGAAGTAAAAACACAACAAAACACCCAGCAGAGAAAAAATGCCTGGAAGAAGCTCTTAGTTCTGACTGACCACTGATCCCCCCAAAAGAATGTAATATATAAAGCATTTATCATCAGCCAAACAAGACAAGATAATGATAATTTTTATGCCAGATTATGCCAATCAGCACTCATGTGAATGTGTTGACTTGGTTTGTGAGATCAAAATGCAAATTGGGCAAGATTATCAGTCAAGTTTCAGAGAACTTTGTTAATAATCTAGAGTTTAAATTGGACTGTTTTTTGGCCATTGGATGAGCTATGGAAGTGGTGGGGTCACAGATCCTGAGAATGGAAAACATTGTACATCCTGTGTGTCTGCTAAAGGTGGTCTCCACAGATCAAGTCTCAAGAAGGTGGTAAATACAGACAGTCTGAGATGGAGAATATAGATGAAGGAAAAATGGAGAACCCTCACTGTGCACTGGAAGCATGACAGAGAAAAGGCAGAACTGAAAGACATATAGAATTATAGAAATGTAGGGCTGCAGGGGACCTCGAGAAGTCATTGAGTTCATCCCTCTGCACTGTGGCAAGGCCAATTAACCACCCTTATAGTTAGAATGTTTTCCCTAATATCTAACCTGAATCTCCCTTGCTGCAGACTAAGCCCATTACTTTCAGTGGACATGGAGAACAATTGATCACTGCCCTTTTTAGAACAGCCCTCAACCTATACACCCTGTCTTCCATTCCGGGTCATACAAAGACACCAAAGAAGTAGAGAAGGAAGTTCTTTAAAGAGGAAATAGTTTCACAAAGTCAAAAAGAATCTGGAAAGACTGTCAGTGATGAAATGGCTCCAAATCATCCATCCGAGCCTTTTGCAAAAATTCTATTGCAAATACAAATAGAAACGGCATCTTTTGTATGTGATAATAGTAAAGAGAAGGTGGCCAGAAATGAAAGACTGCAGGATTGCAATAATGATAGTGTTGTTTATAGGAATATAAGAAAAAAATTATAGAGGCGTATATTTAGATTTGCAAAGCATTGGGAGAGGGATATAATTATATTAGGCCACTGTAGTGTAATCTGAGAACACAAGCACTTTAGGTGGTTCTGCTAATGCAGGAGCTGTTAGAAAACAAAACAGACTGATGGAGCTCTGTTAATAAAAGACCATTTATCCTATTATTACCTTAGTGCCCCAAGGCCCTACTCATGGATCAGGACTACACTGTGCTAAGTGTTATACAATCACAGAATAAAAAGAGGGACACTGCCCCAAAGAGCTTTCAGTCTAAAACTATGTGTGTGCCTGGATTTACCATCACAGAACAATAGACATATCTTTATATTACACTCAAGTGAGCATCACTTGCTTAGCAAGCTTCAAGGTTTGTTTATTTTAGTTTTGTTGGTGAAAATTAGCATGGTGATAATTTTTTATAATGAGAAAAATATTTATTTTGTTCTCAAATTAATTCTCCTTCCATGTGAGACAGAGAATGGAAAAAGTGACCTTTCTTTCTTTCTTTCTTTCTTTCTTTCTTTCTTTCTTTCTTTCTTTCTTGAAGCAAGAGAAGACAGGATAAAAGCATAAGCTGTAATATGAAATGCAAGCATAAGCTGTAATATGAATTGCTTTTCTTAATGTAATGACAGAGGGTTTCAAAGAGGCAGGCAAGAAACCTTTAAAAACTTGTCACTTTCTTAGCAGGGGGCTAAAGAGGCGGTTACTAGGAGCATAAGGAAGTCGTCTCTTGTTCTGTAGTTAGCACTCAATGGTTTGCATTACTGAACTCCAGTCTCTCGGATCCAGTCTGTCCTGTTATCTTTTCACATTATTTTGTTTGTTTGTTTAATCTGTGTCAACAATCAACAACCTGCTATGGAGGTTTTTTGGGAGAAAATTGTCTATCGCATCCAAGAGAGAGTGCAATATTCTCTTTAATTTCTTATTAATTAATTTTCACCTGGAAGATTAATATGGGTTCAAATTGGGCCAGATCATAGAATCATAGGACAGGAAGGGACCTCGAGAGGTCATCTAGTCCAGTCCCCTGCACTCGTGGCAGGACTAAACATCAGGGTTGGAGCTACCATTTTTGCCACCCCAAGCAAAAAAGCAAAAAAAAAAAAAAAAAAGCCGCTCGGACTACCGCCCAAACTGCCAAAGCAAAAAACAAAAAAAGCTGCCCGTACTCTGCTGCCCCAAGAATGGACGGAATCCCGCCCCTGAGCATGTGCCACCCCAGGCACATGCTTCCTCTGCTGGTGCCTAGAGCCAGCCCTGCTAAGCATCATCTAGACCATCCCTGACAGGTGTTTGTCTAACCTGCTTTTAAAAATCTCCAATGATGCAGATTCCACAACCTACCTAAACAATTTATTCCAGTGCTTAAGCACCCTTACAGTTAGGAAGTTTTTCCTAATGTTCAACCTAAACCTCACTTGCTGCAATTTAAGCCCATTGCTGCTTGTCCTATCCTCAGAGGTTAAGAAAAACAATTTTTCTTTCTCCTCCTTGTAACAACCTTTTACATATTGAAAACTGTTATCATGTCCCATCTCAGTCTTCTCTTTTCCAGACTAAACAAACACATTTCTTTCAATCTTCCCCCAGAGATCATGTTTTCTAGACCTTTAATCATTTTTGTTGCTCTTCTCTGGACTCTCCCCAATTTGTCCACATCCTTCCTGAGATGTGGTGCCCAGAAATGTGGCGTCCAGATCCTGAGGCCCTTAGTCCCACTGAATTCAGAATTTTCCCTATGGTTTCTTTGATCTTCATAGCACACTGTAAGCTAAATAAAGTCCTCCCTGGAATGTTAATTTTATCCTACTTAAATTCTTTTACCACATCCATTACCATGCTATCAAAGCACCTAAGGGGGGATGGTTTGCAGAGGTGTAGATAGTCTGAGACATTCTGCTTATGGAGGAAGAAGACTGCCTTAGCAAGATATGGTAGAGGAAAGAATGGGAGGAGGACAGGAATAGGAGTACAATATGTAGCATTCTTTATTGCCTCTGGGGAAGGCGCAGTATGCATTATCCTCCACCCCAGGCCTGCTGCCCAATGTTAGAAAAAATGGGAGAGGTGAGTGCAGGAGATTGATTATGCCCTCTTAGGCCATGGGCAGAGTATATCTTCACTGCAGTTAGCCCAGGTGATTGGCACTGTGGTTTCAGCACCCGAGTTGCCCTAATCCGAGTGTGAGAAGCGACACTACAAAGCGACACTCGAGTGCAGCACCGGTGAGGATGCAGTAATTCCTGTGTGTCAGTGGCTAGAACTTTTGGGGGCATATCGCATAGTTCTTTGTGCTGTAGTCAGCTGAGCCATTCTATGATACTTTCCTAGTGAATTGTGGGAGAACTTGTTTGTATTTCTGGGCACATGGGGGGAATTGTGGGAAAGTGATTTAGCCTGTGCCCTCACTGCAAAGTGGGTGGCTTACTAGCCCGAGTGAAGTGGTAGCCAGTTCTAACCCACATCCTCAACCCTTGTATGGATTGAAATCATCACTTATCTCGGGTGAGAAGTTTTTGTGTGTGCGCAGGATGGAGGATGGGGCAACACCCAAGTACATGCCCAGGCTAACTCTGCAGTGCAGACCTACCCAGAGTGTTGCTGGATAAATCAGCCAGCTTCCCCTAACACTGAGGAGCCACTAGTATGACAGTTTCAACAGGGTCCTGTGATAGTGCTCTGTTCAGGGTGACCAGATGTCCTGATTTTATAGGGACAGTCCCGATTTTTGGGTCTTTTTCTTATATAGGCTCCTATTACCCCCCACCCCCAGTCCCGATTTGTCACACTTGCTGTCTGGTCACCCTAGCTCTGTTAGTGGTAGAAGCTCCCATTCAGCTTCCTAGTCCCCTCATCTAACCTGAGGACAGGCCAGACTTTACCTCTGAAAGGTGACCTACAAAGGGATTTTTTTTTTAAATTGGGTTTGGGATTAGCTAAAACCTGAATTTCTAATTGAGGGGCTGGGGGAGAGCAAAATGTAGGAAAAATATATTTTGGACAAAAATCCTTCAGGCCTTCTACATACATCTTAAATAAGCAACAAAAAGCACAAGCCCATTTTTAACTTTTACAGGCCACATTTAATGTTGTAAATTATTTAAAATCTTCTTTTAAAATTGAAAATTTTAAATTGGAAACGTAAACGTTTTTTTGCAAAGGGTAGAGCATGTCAAACCAAAACCACGCTAACAACATTTTCTAGATGGGAGAAAATGAAGTGTGTGTTATTCAATTATTTGACTTTCCATATTTGCTACCTTTACATATATCATGACAAATATAGATCTCAATTCAACAATGTGCTTAAGCATGTGAATTTTCTCATTGACTTCAAAGTTAGATGCACGCTTAAGTACCTTGCTAAGTCAGGCTACAGGTTCCAATACTTCTTTCTGTGCCATGTGGATCCAGGGGTCCACCTCCCTGGACTCATTGGAAGAACAGGGTCATATATTCTTTAAAATTTTATGATACCTGTAAGTTGAGTGGTAGCCTAGTATAAAAACAGCAGCCAGATGTTTTTGAAAGTTGCTTATTTCATTCAATTTCCTTTTAAACCTATGTACAAATTTCTTCCCTTGAACCGATATTTCTTTTTAAGACGCAGGTCTTCTTTCTTTCTAAAATAACATAAACAAAACTGATCTAACCCTGGGTTTTTCACTATCTGTTTATTGTGGATTTTATGGGTCTATTCTAACAGCACATTAACAAACTGAGAAGTAGTTTGGCAGCAGGTCAATACATTGGAGAGTGTCCTGATCTTTGTCAATTTCATAACCTTACCTTTTTTTTCTTCTTCTTCGGAACATCTGCTGTTCTGAATGACAGCAGAAATTCTGGTTGTACTCCAGGCTGAAGAAATAGAGAATACCACACTTTCTTTTTAACCCTTTGTGGTCTATTTCCCCTTCCATGTATGCATATGTATAACTCTAATAATGTGCTTTCAGGAATAGGAATAGGGAACTTTTATATACTGGAATCCCTTTAAGCAGCGGTCCCCAACCTTTTTGTCTGGCAGGCACCAGACGAAGGACCATGGCAGCAGTCGAGAATCCGCCGAAATGCTGCCGAATTTCGGTGGCATTTCAGCGGCGATGCCTCTCGATGACGTCGCTTGTCGGCGGCAAGCGGCGTCATCGAGAGGCGTCACCGTCGAAATGCCGCCGAATTTTGGCGGCATTTCGGTGGATGCTCGACCGCTGGCCAGGACGCGGGTGCATTTAAATGCCCCCGCGGGCGCCATGGCACCCGCGGGCACCGCGTTGGGGACCGCTACCTTTAAGCCTTGAGACAAATTAAAGCATATTGTTTGTTGTGTCCTTTCTCATCTCAGTGGCACGCACCTGAATTCCAAGGAGAAAGAACCACATTAATTTTCCTCTAGGACAAGTGAAGTGTTGGCATTCATGTGCTGTGTTACTGTGTTAGTATTCACCCAAAATATCCTATATTTTAAGTGATGCTGGTCACTTCCTTGGACAAAATGGTTATTTCAATCCACATCAATTTTTTTTATGACAATTAATTGAAATAAGTGTCGTGGAGACAATATGGAGTTATTTTGTATAGAGGTTTGCAACCCCTATTCAGATGAGTTATCAATTTGTATTTAGAGCCCTCAGCTTGAAGCCCAAGTAGCCCGACACTTGCATTGCAGAAATGGGAAGATGGGCCATGGAGCAGCTGCCAAGCGCTTCATGGTGACTACTTCAGCCCACTGGTTGTGGGGCCTTTTCACACACTCCCTTTCCTTGTGGTTGGAAGATAGGAGCTTCCATGCAGTGGTATATCTCTCAGACATGGTCCAGCCTATGCCCTCTGCTCTCATCCTCAGTGCAGGTGAGAGCACCACCTTCCATCATACTGCACTGGTTCACACAAAGGCCCTCCACAGGTGTGGCATTAGGGATTGATTTACCTGTAATAATGCAGAGGACAGGTGCCTGGTGTAACGATTAAAGAGCTCTGTGGTCAAAACCTCTGAACAAGTTTTCCTTTGGCTGTTAATCAGAGACATGTATACTGGCACCAGCCTTCAGCTGTAGCAGAAGCCAGGGAGTGGGCCGGGCACTTCCTCCCTCTTGATTAGCTCCCTTGAGTCCACAAAAGAGCTGCTTATGAGCACCATACCTAGCCCCCATTCCCCTCCTTTGTGTGACCTTCTACCATTAGGCTCATCATGGCTCTGAGATGGAGCTGGATTGCGGGTGGGGTGGGGGGAAGGGGGCTGAAGCCAGCAACAGCTGCCACCAATTTCAGTGGCAGAGGCAAAAGTCTTTAACTCAGCATTCCTGAGATCAGCTCATGGCTCAAAATGGAATTTTTACATCTGCACTTTGGAATCTTCCACTGCCCAGCTTCACTCCCACCACACAACTCACTGCTCTCAGAGCCACTGCTGCCACCATCTTCCTCATCCCCTCCATCTGTCTCCACTTCCCCTTCACTCTGGCTCCATCTTCCCTCTCTCTCCATGTTCTTCCCTCACACTCTTCCTGTTTTTCCTGTCATCACTCATCTTTCCAGCCCTCACTTGTGAAAGAACAAACAAGCGCAACTTTAGCTCCTAACATAATTTAAAAAACCTTAATCCCTTAGGAAGCCTGCACAACACTCAAAATAACCCCCCTCTCCTGATGTTTAACCCTTGCCCTCCCATACCCCACCTCTAGTATTTTCTGTCTTTTGTCTAAATGAGGGCAGCTGGTCATTAGTGCTATTAGGGCTAAGCCCCATGGTACTGTGTACTGTGCCTTTAAGGTCTGAGCTTCCCGGATCGAAAATCTGGCTGGGGTGCTGCAAAGCTCCTGTTATTCACAGCCAGTTCGAATCAGACATACAATAAACTTAAGTACCGAGTGATCACTGAACACTACAAACCCCACCAATAATATCATAGTTGTGTAGGTACAATTCCAGCTGTTGCCTCTGGGGGACTTCTGCACATGGATTACAGAAGCTCATGCTGCAAAACGTCTGTTAGTCTATAAGGTGCCACAGGATTCTTTGCTGCTTCTACAGAAGACAATAGAGCTTCACCATGTTTCACCAGCAGAGAATTTGGCCAATATCTGTATCATAGTAGCTACCAAAATGGCCTAGGCACTGTTGAGATACAGTCCCTCCCCAAATGGATAGTATTTTACATGTGAAAAATTGGGACACTGTGGTTGAGGGTGTCACATGAAAGCATTTTGGTGAGGGACAAAAGGGGCTGGTGTTGAAGGGGGCAGAAAAACAAAGGAACATGCTTTTCCTCTCTCACCTCCTCTCCTTCAGAATGAAAAGCCTTTACCACATGAATTGTCGCAAACTCCTTGGAGGTTCGTGAACAGGTTTCAGGGGCTGTAACAACCCTTCTTTTCTTTGTGTAATTTATCTTTTGTGCTATTGTCACTTGAAGCTGGTCCTGGAAAACATGAGCAGAGGCAGCAAGGAGCATGATCGAATTAGCCCAACAGCAGCCTGTATCCCTTGCTCTGTGCCTCCTGCTGTTGCCTGTAGTAATCCATGTGCAGAAGTCCCCCAGAGGCAACAGCTGGAATTGTACCTACACAACTATGATATTATTGGTGGGGTTTGTAGTGCTTATATTGAAATTTCAGGCCACACTCTCTGCTCTCTTTGACTTTTTCAGAAAGAGCAGGGCCCAAGCAGTGGGATTTTCAAAAGTGCTTAAGTGCCCAAGGAGCAGAAGTCTCACAAGTCCCACTGACTTTCAACGGGACTTGTGCTCCAGTCTTAGGTCATTAATGTGATTTTGAAACTCACCCCTCTTCCCATTACTTGGAAATAGGCCCCGTTAGAGTGTGTCAAAACTTGAGATGGCAAAATCATTAGTGACCTGAAAATCTTGGCTTAAAACCTTTTGGCATATTACACCAAAAGCCCACAGTTTTCCATATGATCAAGTCCACAAGCTATTTAAAAGGACCATTATCTCTTTACACAACTACCTTCCTCTATTTCATTTGAGCTATCTTAGTTCCTATTTATTCAATACAATATTCAGTTTAATATGTTCAGAACCAAGTTTTTTTTCAGTAATAAAGGTTTGGAATTTTTAACACATGACATTCAGAAGCTTGAACAGACCAGCAGAAACTGCTGGATGCCCTAGGCACTGGAGGATGCAGGAAAGTAAAGACAGAGAGAACACCCAGATTATTTATTAAAACTCTGTTTCTGGAAATGTGTACAGTACAAGTCAATTGGTCACCTTATTCCACAATCTTTTCCGAAGTGTGGCTAGCAGAAAATGAGCAATGTTTGGAAGAATCCACTTAGTGATGCAAGCTACACTGATGGCCAAGAGAGAATAAATGGGCAATTCTGCTGTTTATATATAGGCTCCATTGGGTAGTACCAGCCAGCGCCAACACACACTTGCAATTATCGCTACAGATATGAGAGAGAGAGAATGAAACACATTGCAAATGGGCTAATAGTCAGATTTTAAAACTGACACTCAAATCTAGGAAACAAAAATGGGGGAAAAAGAAAATCTTTTTTTCTTTTCCTGACACTGAAGAGTCCAGAGATTACTGCTTTCCCTACCAGTATTTTGAAGCCAGCTGATTTATGGCATCATCTCACAGGTGGCTGTTATAAGATAAATGCAAACCCACTAAATGGATACAAAAGAGTGCAAAAAACAGTTCTAGGTTTGTAATTAAACAGAATAGCAGAAACTATCACTATGAAATATAGTTTAGGGTTGTTGAACAGAAACAGCCTATATGTTTTCGATTACCTTTTTTGACAGTTCTTCAGGCTATGGTCATATCCAACCCAAATTGAACTAGTTTTGCAGATAAGTTTGGGACTTACTGTCTCAGATTCTTTATTAAAATTCCAAATATAAAACCACCTACTGCACTTTGATTATTATTTATTTATTTATATTGTGGTAGTGCTTAGGGGCCCCAGGCATGGACTACAACCACATTGTGCTGGGCACAGTACAAACACAGCACAAATTGACAGCCCCTGACCCAAAGAGCTTACAGTCTAATTCATCTAAACTCCTTTCATCCACTCATTTTGTAATTCTATCAAAAAAAAAAAAAGGAATTAAGTCTGTTTGGTGATATTTACAAACTCACATTCTCACATGATCCTGTAGATCTGGTGGTTCTCAAATTGTGGCCAGAGATCACCGGTGGTCTACTGAGATCTGTCAGGCCACATGATCTTGGCTTTCTTCATTGTTTCCATTGCTTCATTGTTTCCAGCTGCTACAAGTGTCTAGGATCGTTTAAAAAAAGCCACAGAGAAAGAGGTCTAGTGTAACTGTGTCTATTAGACATTGCTGTAAGAGGAGGAGAAGAGAAAATAAGAGTCACCAGCATGAGGGGAATGTGAGGAAGGCCAAGAGGAATAAGTGGCTGGCCAGTATGTGCAGGAGAGAATGGAATCATACCGGGAATAGGGGAGCATGTGCAGAGGGAACCAGACAGTAAAGAAGTTTTTGCAGGGAGGTAGAGGAAGAGATAGAATGGATAGAAGGAGGAATATAAAATGAACAGATGTGATTCACTTTTTACAAAAAGGACAAAACACATATTAAAGCAGGTAGGCGTATGAACATTAACATGATTTGTTGCTAAGTAAGTAGTAGCTAGCCCAGAGAAGTTATGGAATCACAAAAGGAAGTGGAGGTGCTCCAAGACACAATCCCTCTGTTGAGGTATAGTCCACAGAGTGAAAATATTTGCAATGCCTAATCTAGATATTTAGTGGTTCCCTCCCCCATCCCCTGTATTATTTGTTTCATTATTACTCTATGGATTTAAATTAAATCAACCTGTTTGCCAGGAACATTCTTCATCTCTTTTTAAAAAATCAGTACTAAGTTTTGCTTTTCTCTTCAATCTCCCAATACTTCCCAAGTTTCAATTATTTTCCAAGTTGGCAGATTTCTGGTAAATTCACAAGCCAGTTCCCCTTAACACTCTAGGATGCAGGTCATTCACATTGGCTGATCTGTATGTCTTCACATTTTCCAAGTGTCCCCCTACCTGCTCGCTATAAATAACTGTTTGGACAATCAATTTATTATTTACTCATTTTCCAGACTTCTTTCCTTTTTTCTTAATAAAAACAGATCTTTAAAAAATGAGTTCAGTATCTTAGTAATTTTTGATTCATCATTAGATTTCTCCTCCTCATTTACTGATGAGCCTACCATACTTTCTCTTTTTAATGCATCTTGTATGCTAATATATAAAAGGCCTTCCAGCTAGCATTGACTCCTTCCAACTGTTTCCCTCCTCACATTTTTTTCTCTACAGACCTTGAAATTAATTTAAAGTCTCACAGCTGGACCATCTATGCACTCAAAATCCAATATTGATACACTGTGCTAAGCCATGGCTAAAGATTCTTAGTAAGCAAATTGTAATTCAAACAGTGACATGTCAATCTGATTTATATTTTATCTAGAACCAGCTTAATCCAAGATCTGATAAAATTAATTCAGTCAGATCTTTGCCTGCCTGCTGTGCTTAAAAAAAATGTTTGTACATATTATTGCTGATTGACTGACTCCTATCAAGCAAAAATTCTAGTCTGTTTAGAATATAAATGATCTCTTGTTGAGTGTATAAAATTATGTGGCTTAGATCCAGCTGAGTTTTATATATACTGTAATATAATCAAATAAATAAAAGAATGTTAAGTTCAAAGGATCTATAACTATGTCTTCTAAAGTCAGCCTTAATCAACTTTAGGAAGGAAAAACTCTTGAGACCCAGCCTAGTGAGATAAACATGTGTAGCCTTGTAGATAGATCCCTGTAAGACGTGTGAGTACCATAGGAAAGTTTTTCATAACACCACCAAAGACCTAGTCACATCCAGAGCCATATCAGAGCATACTGTGGTAAATAATTCAGCCAAAATATAACAAAGAATGCTGTAGAAAATAAGACCCTGTTCAACTACTAACAGCATCAAGTACCTATCCATCTTCATTGTGGATTTAGCAGGCTCCATAAGATTTTGCAAAGCCCCCTCTGAAGCTTGGCAGACACTTTAAATATTGAGATCAGATTCGACCAAAAATGAACTTCAACAAGTTTAAAAATCAGTTTGTTTTCATATGTAGATATAGTAATATTCACTTATATAATCTTCCAACTCCTAGCAGATAACCAGGTAGCTTACTTCTTCTATTAGTCTCCTTTGGAAGTGTGCAATAACAACAACTGCATAACACTGCAATACATAAAGTAACAGCTTAACTCTAAGCTGGGGGATATAGCACCATGTACTTACTGACGTATTATCTGCTCTAATCACCACAACTTGCACTGCTAGGCAGAATCTCTTCAGTATCTCTGCCTCTGATAGATTGTGTTATGGTAACCACAAGTCACTTGGAACAGCCAGTGCTTCTGATATGTAAAATAGACTATAACCTAAACCTTCAATAGCACTACTTATTCAACTTGTGCAAGGCATTTGACATTCTATGAATACGAAACTTTTTTGTACATGTGAGCACACACACACAAATTTCTGTATGTAGGAATATACAGTTATTACTATATATAATGGATTTACAGGGTAATATTTGACTTAAAATATATTTGCATTTAGAGATGTTTAGAATATTATCATAAAATATAGGGAGGGAAGGAGTGGATGGATCTGAAAACATCAGGGATCTGAATATGCCCACACTAGCTTGTTTTAAGTCTGTTATTTTTTTTCGTTTGTTTTCTGTTACAAATATACTTTGGAAGACAAGATATTTAACTATAGATTTCATTGTATACCTGACACCCTTGAAGGCTCAACTAAAGGCAAAAATTCATTCAGAACTAACCACTGTCTAATACGTATAAATATAGACCATATCCTAGAGATGTGATTTTACAATATCAATGGGGAAATATGTATCTTTAGAATAAGGTTACTTATGTTTTAAAAATTTGCTTTGAATTTTCTTAGAATATGCTCCCGGAATGTGATGGGACTTAAATAACTTTCCAAAAGAATTGCAATCCTGAGACACCTTAGATCAAAAGAGTGCCAAATAGCTTTATTGCTGGAAACTCATCTACTAGAAATAAATCCAAGTAGAATCAAGAAGATGTGGATAAATGATGAGTATCATTCATCGTTGAATTCTAATAGAGGAGGCACATCCATATTAATTCATAAAAGTATAACTTTTCAATGTATACAGTCTTGGTCTGATCCTGAAGGAAGATAAGTTCTTCTTGAAGGCTGTTTCAACTGAAAAAAAATAATTCTGGGAAGCATATACAATCCAAGTAGAGGTCATTCTGAATTTTCCAAAGACACTGCAGACATTCTTTCTAATGAACAAGACATTTCTGTAATACTTAGAGATGATTGGAACACTATGCTAGATAGACATCTGGACTAATCCAGTTACATGAGAGCTATCATTCAAAGCACAATAGGCCAACTCTTATTATTAATGAAGGAACTTGACTTTAAAGATTTATGGAGACTGAGACACCCCAAGGAGTGTGACTATACATATTTCTCTACAGAACACTCATCTTACTCCAGAACTAATTTTTTTCTTATGTCTTCAGAACTGATTCTAGCATGCCTAGAAGCAACTATTGATAATATATTAATTTCAGATTATGCCCCAATTATACTACCATCGACCCTGGCTAGACCTTATTAAAGTCTAGGTAGAAGCTGAACGCTCTGCTACTAAAACATGCAAAATTTGGTTCCACAGTTGATTCAGTCATCTCTAACTTCCTATAAGAAAATAAACACTCAGTAACCTCAAACACCATCTTTTGGGAAACTCTAAAAGCTACTGTAAGGGGTGAATGCATAAAGTATGCCTCTCAAAAGGAAGAGAGAAAGACTCGAGTCACTAGACTTTCAGGCCAAGGAAATAGATGATTTGCAGAGAATGCATAAGAGTGACTCAAATAATGAAAACCTCCTATGTTCTGTAATCAATGCCAAATATAAATATAATGAACACTTATCTAGCCAAGTTGAATTTACACTCAACTGGGTCAAACAAAGATATTATGAATGGGAAGGTAAACCAGGTAAACTACTTGCCAGAAGACCTAAGATGGAACTGGTCAAGGACAATATTTATTCCTTATTACAAGAAGTCAGGAGTGCCATCCTTGAACCAATAGGTATAAATAATCAATTTAAGCAACTATATCAAGCTGTATATAAATCAGACAACCAATTTGACTCTAATGAATTTGAAAGTCTACCTTTTAATACCCCAATTTCAGAATAAGTGTTGTTTAGGGACAAAGTTTTCATAACACAAGAGATTGAACAAGCTATACAAAATATAAATTCTGGCAAAGCCTCTGGGATGGATGACTTTCCGGCAGATTTTTACAAAACATTTTTTCAAAGGTCTTCCCTGAAACTTTCCAAAAAAGGAACCATATCTCATGATATGAGAACTTCTTTAATTTACTTTAATATTAAAGAAGAACAAAGACGGTCACAATTGTGATGACTTCTGACCCATATCTTTATTTAAGATGGACTGCAAAATAATTGCAAAAATGTTAGTGACACAATTAAATGCCATCATGCCATCAGTTCTACATGCAGAACAGGTTGGTTCCATTAAAGGAAGATTGGCTGCTGCTAATATGAGAAAAAATTCCAAAGATGTAGAAAGATGGCATCTCCTCCCTCTATCCTTACTGGGGAGAATAGAAATAACCAAAACGAATATCTGCCAAAGAATGACTTATATCATTAGCCTATTGCCTTTCAAGGTCTCTCACTCTTTGTTCCAGTAAATGGATTTATCACGCAATTTATATGGAGTAAAAAACAGCCTTGCTAGTCTTTTGTGACAAGCAAGGCTGTTTTTTATCCCATGTAAATTGCCCTTAAAAATCCTGGGCAACTGGAGGTATGGGGTTGCCATATTGTATCTATGTTATCTAGGTTCCAAATGTATCCTATTGTAAGGTGGTTCCCAGCCAGTGGCTCTGTGTACAAACTGGTCTGGTTTGAGATAGGAGAAACCTAAGCTATGCCATTTGGTTCCCTCTCTTCTTTTATATATTTTAAAAGGCTATCCACACCCTTAAGGAAAAATCCAGTCTTTGCATTCAGATGGGGTATCCTACAACCCATTAAGACAATTACAGCATCTGATCTTACTAATTCTACTCTTGTACCACTATGGGATCAAGGCCAACTCCATGCTTAAGACAATTTGGACAGATAAAGGATTAACAAAATGTAAATATATAATACAAGCTGAGGGACTGACCTCCTGCGATTACATGCGTAACAAATATCAGCTACCACTGTCTCACAATTCCTTCTTTCAGCAGGTATGCAAGGATAGGGGACAATTGGTCCATTTAAACGCTTTCATCTCTAGAGGAGCATGTTAAGAATTATGGAACCAAAAGTCACTTTGTCAACATTACTTAATGCTTTACAGTACCTTCTCAATCTCAGCCTCAATGAAAAATGGGAAAAAGAACTTAACTTTACTATCTAAACAGGAACCTGGGAGGATATCTGGCTTAATGTAAAAGATACTTCAAATATTTTATCCTTGTTATTTTTCCAGAACAAGATATTAAACAGGTTCTACTGGACTCCAGAACATTTATTTAAGGCTAGATTGCATCTCCACCATTCACTGTGTGTTGCCAAATAGTCACATATCCAACTTTTACATATCCTCTCTAGTCTATACCTGTCAAAATGCATATGTTTTGGAACACCATATTCAGAGCTCTCTCCAAAAACTTTACGTATCACTATCTTTCCTTCTTCTCCTGCGAGTGTATTTTAGGGATTCTGGGTGAGTTGGTATTAAGAAATGGATTGCAGCAACTATTTTAGTGTCCAAAAGAGTTATTTTGAGAAAATGGAAATCTGCAGTTCCTCCCTCATACACAGTCTGGCTTCTTGAGCTCCCTTAGTGAGCATTAATGGAAAAATGACTTTGTCTAATAAAAATGCTTGGAAAAAATATCAAGATGTCTGGTCACACATGAAACTATTGTATACTTTTGTGGTTTTGTATACATTTAGTTCCTGATACCTATAGGTTATGTTCTCACTTTTTATCTAATTTAGTGACTTTAATAATTGATGTCCCACATGACCTCTATGGGTTCAGGGCTTTTTTTCCTCTCTTTCTCCCCTTCCCCCTAGGTTTTGCAAATAATGAACATTGAATTTTGATATTTATATGCTATTTCCATCTTGTGCCTGTATTTATATATGTTTGTTTCATTATGTGTTTACATTTTACATAAAAACAATAAAAATAAAGTTAAAAACTTCAATGGCATAATATGATCTTAAGAATTGGACTAATAAAGTCAAGAAAAATACATTTTTTACACTTGGAAGGGATTCAGGAACCATGCAACATACTTTAAAAATGATGAAACTAGAAATAGATAGAAAAAAGAGGCTGAACTACTATTGCTTCTCGTAAAAGGTGAATAAACATCTGCAATTTTGAATGGTGTTTAATTAAATTCCGGAGATGCGTAGATTTGTTTCTGGAGAAGGCAGGAATTAAAGGATAGGGTGGAAAACAAAATGATGTAATTAGGATAAATGTTAAGGGCTAGATTAATTGATACACTTCAGTTGCTCAGCATTGCCAGAGTGGTATCATGGAGTTGGAATGTACCAGGTACGGACACTGGGCTGGATTTTTTTTCATGTTTCTGAATGTCTTATTTTCTAATTAGAAATTAATTAACCATTGTAGCTTCAAAATTCTTTGGGTCCCTACTGCAACACTGGCTGCACTAAAATTATTCCATCTATTCTATTGGAATCAAGAAGATGGAATTCAAGCCTAAATTATAAATACATATAGAAAACCAGAGGCAAATGAAAACTACACCTCTACCCCGATATAACGCTGTCCTCGGGAGCCAAAACATCTTACCACATTATAGGTGAAACTGCATTATATCAAACTTGCTTTGATCCACTGGAGTGCGCACC
This sequence comes from Mauremys mutica, assembly GCF_020497125.1. Lineage (NCBI taxonomy): Eukaryota > Metazoa > Chordata > Testudines > Geoemydidae > Mauremys > Mauremys mutica. The sequence continues at coordinate 312,253,196 of NC_059072.1, read as the reverse complement.
CCCCCCCCCCGGAGCACTGCTTTACCGCGTTATATCTGAATTCGTATTATATCAGGTCGCGTTATATCGAAGTAGAGGTGTACTGTTGAACTTCTCATAAAAAAGAGAACCCCAAGAGTAGTTGCCATACAATAAATGGGATGAGATAATATGGGAGGTAATATTTTGGAGTCACATTAGCTTCATTATTTGCAGATGGATGATTGTTTTGTGACACCATAATGCTAAGAAAAGGCTTATTCACTTAGGTTAGTTCCATAAAACATGCCTGAATGTTCCATGAGCCATTCTTTACAGCTTGCCTGTGTGCATTTCTCCATGTACAAAAGGACCTTTATTAAAGGACACGATTCAGTGGAATCACTTACAATTAATTATAGGAATTACAAAGGTGTCAGGAAAGTGTCAGATTCAGTTGACTAACCTTTGGAAAAACTGTTAGGACAAAAGGCAAACCAAAAGCAGGTAAAAACAACAAGGAATCCTTGTGGCACCTTAGATTCTAACACATTTATTTGGGCATAAGTTTTCGTGGGCTAGAACCCACTTCATCAGATGTATGGAGTGGAAAATACAGTAGCAGGTATAAATACACAGCACATGAAAAAATGGGAGTTGCCATATCAAGTGGGAGGTCAGTCTAACGAGACAATTCAATTAACAGTAGGATACCAAGGGAGGAAAAATCACTTTTGTAGTGGTAATGAGAGTAGCCCATTTCAAACAGTTGACAAGAAGGTGTGAGTAACAGTAAGGGGAAATTAGTATGGGGGAAATTAGGTTTTGTGTCTATTTATTCTTTTGTGTAGAGACTGTCTGGTTTGGCCAATGTACATGGCAAAGGGGCATTGCTGGCACATGATGGCATATATCACATTGGTAGATGTGCAGGTGAATGAGCCTCTGATGGTGTGCCTGTTGTAGTTAGGTCCTATGCTGGTATCTCTTGACTAGATATGCGGACAGGTAATGCTTTAATTTTACGGGTGAAATCCTGACCCCACTGACACACTTAGTATAAGGTAGTGATGGAAAATCTGGCCCAAGAATGTTCATTGTTCGTTCCCCTTCCTGCATTCCTGCTATTGTTTACTACTCAGTGAAGAGATGAATCTGAATTGGTGGGGTTTGGGTTAGCCCCATAGAAGAACAGGAGTCAGTCATAAAGACCCTGAACAAATTCCCACCAAAGCCAAATGGAGTCTTTCCATTGACTTTAATGCAAGTAGAATCAGACCCAATGTTAGGATTTGGATGCACCTGTAATTCAGAATCAGTGCTAGCTCACTGAGGATGTTCATGGGGATTAATAAGGAAAAAGTGAAGGAGTCATTGTTGAGTTTTTTACATGGATAAAGGAGTTAATATAACTATGTGAAGAAAGCAGGGAGAGTTCGGCTTTCTGTTACTTTGTACAACTGCTTAGAAATGATGTAACTCTTGGAAGTTGTTTCTTTCTTGCAGCTTATTTAATGTCCTTTATATTGTTAATGAAACCATCATTACATACACTGAAATTAATTAAAACAAACGAAAAACTCTTTCATTGTTCCCAACTGTTTCTGAATATGTGACATTTCAAAGGGAGTACAAACCTCCTTTGGCTCTGCAAGTCCAAAGCTCTGTCCATCGCTTTCCTCAGGTACTGTTTCATCAAACATATGGCAGTGAATAAGTCTTTTTCATGAAAAAGCTTTCCTTAAATTACCAAGAGATCTTAAAAAACACAAAAGCATTGTTTTCGATTACTAACTGCAGGGGAATTCTTCCTGGGCTTTCTTTTGTCAGGTTATTAGATTAACATAGGGTATGCCCACATAACATTTTCAAGCCTCTGGGAGCAAGCCTCCCCGCCTGGGTTAATACTGGGACTAGTGGGGCTTGCACTAGTACTCTAAAAATAGCTGTTTAGCTAGCACTTTGAAGTTGTCCTCCTCAGCTTCACAGTTATGGCAGAATAAAACAAAGACTAATTCTATGCAGTGTGTCACATGTCACATCTATTGCACATGTTGACTGCAAACAAGCTGAGATAAATTGGGTTAGGGGATGTTTTTTCCCTATTCTCTTGTTCCCCCACCCTTCTCTCTTTGCCATCTTATCCTCCATTTACTTGATAAGGGGAATTAAACTTTGTAGCCTCTTTTGGAAGCAAGGGTATAGTATTCAATATTTTCCTTTTGCAAACACTGGCAGCTTATAATGATTTGTCTGCTTGTCCCTCCTTATTACCTACATCAGTGGAAGATCAGTTAAAACCTGTTGTTCATATCCTAAGCCATGGTGAGTTTTTCCAGATTGCTTTTTGATGAGGTTGTGGGTGAGGGAATCTGAACCATAAAGTTCAGCAATTTGTGCACTTAAAACTTGGGCCAAATTTTACTTCTGTGAGATAATATTCAAAAGATTGCTGCTTGGCTTGAATTTTTAACAATTCTTTTACTTCCACACTTGGGGGGAAAAGGGCTAAATGTGTGAGGTCTCACCAGAGATGTTTTGTTCTTCAACAACAAACCATTTTTTCCCAGGAAGAACAAATGACTGATTCTACTGCTAACCACATTTCTGTTCAAGGGAAGGATATTCGAAAATTAACTTTTCAAGTTTCTGGGGATGATCACCGTATGTTTGAGCCATGATTACTAACCAGAGGCCCATGGGAAAGCTGTTAGGAGACTGCAGAGGGTGGCACATTTTATGTCCACCCTAAATTTGGGTCCTAGAGCTCTGCATAAAGGTAAGTAATATCCCCAATAGTTATGATCAGGAGAGGAGATTGAATATGGGACCTCTAACTCCAAAGTAGAAGTCTCTACCATTTAAACTAAAAGAGCTACTCAATTAGTTAGCAGCAGTAGTAAGTGTCACAGTTTAGGGCAACTACACCCGTATTTCCCCTCTCATGATCCAGCAAGGACACCCGCTCTCAGGCTTCCAGCTCCCCAACCATCACCTCTCTTGCATGGAGACATATATATGATGGGAGTATATCCAGCTGCACAGTTCCCTGCCTACACTATGAATGCTCTAGCAAGCCAGATTGCCAAAACAGGCCTCTTTTGTTTTCTCCTCAGACTATAAAGAGTGTAATTGCCACAGTTAATCTACCACATGGTTCTTTCTAAGCAAGCCGTTTGTCCCAATATTTCGTGGTACTCTTTTTTTTTGCTCCTCTGGCAGCACTCGGCTTTCTTTTTTTCTCTACCGGCAACCCCTTCCTACCCATGTGTCCCGATATTTTCTTCCTCTCATCTGGTCACCCTAGCTCAATTGCCAGAGTGTACAGCTGGCCTGAGAGGGGGCACCTCTGCCGTATTCCTCACCCGAAGCTCACTGGTTCAGTCAGGGTCCAGTTGAACCTGATCAGACACTCTGCGGAGATGTAGAGCACCTGGAGAAAGCCCACAAACTGGAGTCTGAAGCCAAACGCTCACAGAGTGCTCAGGAGATACCCGTGGTCCACCTTGTCAAACACCTTCTCCTGATCCAGGGACAGGAGGGCCAACGACAGACCATCTCTACACCTGAGCGCCAGAAGGTCCCAGACCAGATACAAATTATCAAATATGTTGTGGCCTGGGACAGTGTAAGTCTGGTCTGGGTGGACCAAATCTGCCAGCATGGACCTGAGCCACAGTGAGATGGCCTTTGCTACAACTTTGTAGTCTGTGCTGAGGAGTGAGACAGGATGCCAATTCCGTAAGTCACAGAGGTCCCCCTTCTTCAGCAATAAGGTGAGCATGGCTTGCCTGCACGAAAGAGGGAGGACTCTGCTCTGCAAGGACTCGGCCCAGATGGTGTCTAGGTCTGGGCCGAGGACATCTCAGAACACGCGGTAGAACTCCACGGTCAGCGTGTCCATGCCTGGAGATTTATTGGTGGGCATGCGGCAGAGGGCTTCCAAGAACTTGGCCAGAGTGAGAGGTAGCTCTAGCCGGTCTAGTCGCCCGCGCTGACTGTCAGGAGTCCGTCCCAGAGCACTCTGCAAGCGTTAGGATCGGTCGGATCTGGGGAGAAAAGTCCTGCGTAGAAGGTCCTGGCTCTCCCGCACATCTTTGCCGGATCCATGGGGGGGTGCCGTCCTCCGCCAGGAGGCAGGTGACGTGCTTCTTGGCCCCCCTCCTTTTCTCCAGGGTGTAGAAGAAGCGGGAGCCGTGATCCATCTCCCGAAGGAGGCGGATGTGGGATCGAACAAAGGCACCCCAGGCCCGATGGTCCTCAAGGGCCCGGAGCTCCTTCCGCTTCTCCCAGCACGCGCCGCAGAGGGATGGATCCTTGGGGCTGGTGGCCAGATGCCTCTCCAGCTCTAAGACCTCCCATTCCAACTGCTCTATCGCCGCATCCCTCCGCCGGCTGGCGTCCTGGGTGTAGTCACGGCAGAAGAGCTGGGCGTGCACCTCCCCCATGTTCCACCACCGCTGTGCCAAGGGAAAGGTGTGCTTCTGCCCTCACCAGGCCAGCCAGAACTCCCAGAAGGATGCCACAAAGCCCACATCCTCCAACAAACAGTTGTTGAAATGCTAACAGGCCGGCCCTGGCCTCTCCGCACAGAGAAAGGCCATCACGGTGGTTGGACGGTGATCAGAAAACAGGGTCGGCCAGATGCTGGAGGAGTGGGCCTGTGAAAGGTGGAAGTGTGACAGATATATATGGTCCAACCGGGAGTGGCACAACTGATGGGCCTCCACCTGGACAAAGGTAAATGTCAAGATGTCGTCCTGGTGGTGGTCGTGCCACCAGGGAGTGATGGCTGACGATCTCCAGGAGGACGTCCGCGGCGACTGGGCACTGCTTGGTCCCCGAGCGGTCCCGCTCCTCGAGGGTGGTGTTAAAGTCCCCGCCCAGGACCAGGCATTCTTGAGGATCCAAGGAGTCAAGGAAGGTGGACGCCTGCTGTTAAAAGCATAGCTGCTCTGGGCCCAATGTCGGGGCATAAATGTTGACGAGATTGAGCACTAGCCCCTCCATGCGGACCCAGATTTGCAGCAGGCAGCCCAGCACAGCTTCGGTGACTCCCAGCACCTCGGGCCGTAGGTCAGGGGAGGACAGGGTCGCCATTCCAGGTGTACGAACTGTGAGGTGGCTAAAGTAGACCCTGTCCCCCCACTCCAGCTGCCAGCTGTCTTTGGCAGCCGGATCCCTATGGGTCTCCTGCAGGAAAACCACAGAGTACCCCCCACTAGCAAAGGAAGGAGAGCACCTGTTACCTGCGGAGACCCATCCTACAGCCCCGGGTGTTTAATGTTGCGAAGATGACAGGTGCCATGAGGAGGGCTGAGGGGGGATCCTCACCAGCAGAGATACTCACGGCCCCCATTGGGCCACGCAGAAAACCGTGACCTACCCTGGTGAGCAAGGAGTCACGGAAGCCATGGACCCACTGGTAGGCTGCGGCGGCCTGCTTCCCGGAAATCCCCCTATCACTGGAGAGCAAGCTGCACCTTATTGCAGGAACTACGGGTGTCCTGGAGAAACTCTTGCAGCTCCTCTCACAGCCTATCAGGGGGTGGGGTCACAGATCCCTGGCTGTCCTCTAGTAGGGCCCCTGTCAAAGCCCTGTGGCCTACCGAGACACTCTACACACTCCCCCAGCAGAAGACGGTCCCCTTCTTCCTCCTTCTCGAGGCTTCAGCGGCTCTTAGGCAGCAGCAGCTGCTCCAGCAGCTCCAGTCAGCAGTCCGGTGACCAGGCAGGAACTCTCAGGTGGTGGTGGTGGTGGTGTTCACAGCAGCAGTAGCAACGGCTGGGGTTGGGGTCCCTCACTCCCCTCCTCTGGGGAGTGGGCCAGCAGGCCCCTGCCCAAGGGGCTGCAGCAGGAACAGCAACAACCAGGGGAAGGGGAGGGGTAGCAGAGAAGGGGTGTGATGTCTGGCCCAGCCAGGGGAATAGCTGGAGCAAGAGCAGCAGCAGCAAAGGCCCAGAGCCGAGTAGCAGCCCCAGCAGTGGGAACAGTAGCCTCCCACTGCCCTCCAAGCCGGAGGGCTATAGGAGAGGAGTTGAGGCCGATCTACTGGCCACTAGAGAAGCAGTTTTCTGTTCCCTGACTGACCAGAGCAGGGGCTGCTCCAGGCTAGGGTGGACACATGACTCCAATTAACCTGCAAAGAGTCAGGTGAGGCTGTTAAATTAATGTGAACACCGGACTCTAATTAAGGCCCCTCTGATAGTATAAAAGGGCTCACTCCAGTCAAGCAGGGTGGAAGCCAAGAAGCTAGAGGAGAGGAAGTGTGGCTGAAGGGCTGGGTAGTGAAGACACTCTCAAGCCACTGGAAAGGGAGCCCTAAGGTAAGGGTGAAGAAGGCGTTGAGAGAGGGAAAGCGGGAGAGCTGTGGGGAAGTGGCCCAGGGAAGTGTAGCAACTCTGGCAGTGAAAGGTCGCTGCCAACAGTTGCTGCCGTTAGGGTCCCTGGGTTGGAACCTGGAGTAGAGGGTGGGCCTGGGTTCCCCCAAACCTGCCACTACAGAAACACTTCCTTGTGGGGGAAGACAGGCCCCTGTCAGGAAAGGAGGCTAAACTGTTTGGGAACAAGTTTGTAGGGACATCAGAGACCGTGGGAGTTCTCTCACCAACCTCCTTGCTGGCTTATGATGAAAAGGGCTCAGTAGACTGTAACCCTGGCCCTAGAGAGAGAAGGGCTACGTGGAGGGTCACAGTGAGCCTCTGAGGCTAGCATAAACCGCCTGGAAGCGTAGGACCCACGGGGACAAGGTTGGAGCTCTGCCACAATAATTGAAAATAAATATAAAGTGAGCACTGTACACTTTGTATTCTGTGTTGTAATTGAAATCAGTATATTTGAAAATGTAGAAAACACCCAAAATATTTAGATAAATGGTGTTCTATTATTGTTTAACAGTGCGATTAATCATGATTGATTTTTTTAATCGCTTGACAGCCCATATATTTTACCAAAACAGTGTATTTTGGTTGAAGTGCTTGGGAAATCTCAACTCAGTTTACAAAGGCTTGTGTATGTCCTCTCCACACTGAGGAAGGGACAGACTGGTTAATAAATTTTCACTGGTCAGGCTTCGGACCAGGGCAATATGGTATAGCTCTGGGGTGCAAGGCAAGGGAACTGGGGGGAATTGGCTGGTGCCTTTCTCTGTGAGACTTATGAGTGGCTCTTTGAGCATTCATGCAATCTAGCTGGGTGTGGGGCTCCACATGCTGTTGTGCTGAGTGATAGCAGGGCCTGGAGGGGTTTGCTGCTTGTCACTAGCAAAGCATTGTGAGAGACAGCCCAGGCTGGAGAGTTAAGAGGGCACAGTTGTACCCCAGTCCAGGTTGTACCCTGGGGTTCCCATCACAGTATCTTGTTGCCAAAATTTCACATGAAGGCATTAGTCCACCTCCCAACTCCTTTCATAGCTAACTTGGGGATTTCAGAACTCATGCTGGGAAGTTCAAAATGAATCCAACACCAACCTCCTGAGCTGTATGTTAAACTCAGTAAACACAAACGAGAGGACTTTGAGAACATTTTTGCAGCTAAATTCTGTCCCTAGGAAATGCTAAGAGCCACAATACATCTCTTTATCAAACAGTTTTCTGAAGCATTAAGTCAAAGTCTCTATAAGTTTTGTGATCAGTTAGGATACACTACATACTGACAGAGATAGCAGTATTTCTGTGCAGCTCTTGGAATGAACAATGTGGAGAGAAAGAAATGATTTTCTGTTCAAATTGCACCTGCTTTTCCTGTACTCTTTCACTTTCAGTTTTCATAGATTCCTAAATTTCATGGCCAGAAGAAAACATTGTGATTATCCAGTCTGACATCCCGTATAACACAGGCTTCCCCAAAATAATTCCTAGAGCATAGCTTTTAGAAAAGCATGCAATCTTGATTTAAAAATTGCCAATAATGGAGAGTTCACCACATCCATAGTAAATTGTTTAGTGGTTAATTACTGTCACTGTTAAAAATTTACACCTTATTTTCAGTCTGAATTGTTGTAGCTTCAACTTCCAGCCATTGGAGTAGGTTGTACTTTTGTCTGAAATACTGAAGAGCCCATTATCAAATAGTTGTTCTCATGAAAGTACTTATAGACTGTAATCAAGTCACCCCTTACATTCTACTTGTTATGCTAAGTTGATTGAGCTCTTTGAGTCTATCACTATAAGGCATGTTTTCTAATCATTTTCATGGCTGTTTTCTATACCCCCCCAATTTTTTCAAAATCCTTCATCTATTGTGGACACCAGAACTGGACCCAGTATTTTAGCAGCAGCTGTACCAGTCCCAAATACAGAGATTCCCCTGTTTATGCATCCAAGGCTCAGATTAGCTCTTTTGGTCACAGCATCAAATACAGGGAGCTCATGTTCAGCTGATTATCCACCATGACTCCCAAATCTTTTTCAGAGTCACTGCTTTCCAGGATAGAGTCACCCATCTTGTAAAGATTGTTTAGTCTTTATTCCTAGATGAATATATTAACATTTATCCATATTAAAATATATAGTTTGCCTGAGCTCAGATTACTGAGCAATCCAGATCACTCTGTAGTAGTAACCTGTCCTTTTCATTGTTTATCACTCCTCCAATTTTTGTTTCATCTGCAAACTTTTCCTATGATTTATGTTTTCTTCCAGATCATTGGTAAAAAAAAATTAAATAGCATAGGGCAAGGAACTGCTCTCTTCGGGACTCAATGAGAAAACACACCTGCATGCTGATGGTTCCCTTTTGAGACCTATGAAGTTATCCAGCATTTAGTTCATTTAATGTGCACCATATTAATTTTATATTGTCTTGTTTTCTTAATTAAAAATGGCATGTGATATGACATAACATGCCTTACTGAAGTCTAAATATATTCTATCAACACTATTACCTTTTCAACCAAACTTGTAATCTTCTAGGGGGGAGGGATAGCTCAGTGGTTTGAGCATTGGCCTGCTAAACCCAGGGTTATAAGCTCAATCCTTGAGGGGGCAACTTAGGGATCTGGGGCAAAAATCAGTATTTGGTTCTGTTAGTGAAGGCAGGGGGCTGTACTCAATGATCTTTCAAGGTCCCTTCCAGTTCTAGGAGATTGGTATATCTCCAATTATTTATTTTTTATAATCATGTAAAGTTAGTTTGACATGATCTAGTTTCCACAAACCCATATTAATTGGTATAACTTACATTACCCTATTTTAATTTCTTTATTTAATTGAGTTCTGTATCAGCTGCTCAGGGCCGGCTCCAGACCCCAGCGCGCCAAGCACGCACTTGGGGTGGCGTGCCGCGGGAGGGCGGCAGGCGGCTCCGGTGACCTCCCGCAGGCATGCCTGCGGGAGGTCCACTGGAGCAGCGGGATCGGCGACCGCCAGAGTGCCCCCCGCGGCTTGCCGCCCTGCTTGGGGCGGCGCAATTCCTAGAGCCGCCCCTGCAGCTGCTCCATTATTCTGCCTGGGATGAAGTCACACTGACAGGCCTATAATTACCCAGATCATCCCATTTTCCTTTTTAAAATATTGTCACAGCAGTTGCTTCTTCTGGTCTTCTGGAACTTCCCTGGTTTTCTAAGACTTATTCTGAAATCACCAGTAAGGGTCTAGCAAGGTCCTCAACTGGCTCTTTGAAAACTCTTGGATGCAAGTTATCTGGACCTGATTATTCAAAAATATCTAACTTCAATAGCTGCTGTTTAACATCCTCCTGAGACGCTAGTAGAATGTTACATAAGATATGACTATCTATTTTTTTCACAAATACAGAACAGAAATATTTATTGAATGCTGCCTTTTCTGCATTATTACTGATAATTCTACCATTTTCATCTAATAATGGATCAATACCGTTGTTAGGATTCTTTTTGTTCCTAATATACTTAAGGACAATGAGGAGCTTTAGAGCTCTGCTGGCTATAGATTTCTCCTTATGTCCTTTTGCTTCCCTTATGGCTCTACTGCAGTTCCTATCTTCTGATTTATATTGATTATTATCAACTTCCCAGGGCCAACCTTACGGAAAGTGGTGCCCTGGGCGAGGCTGGAGGTGGAGAGGGGTTGGGGGCTGGAACTTGTCTGGGAGTGGAGCAGAGATGCAGGTAGAGCAGGGAATGGGGATGCACTGTGGCTGTGAGCTGAATAGGGCTGGGCAGCAGAGCCTGTAAGGGGCAGTATACGGTGTTATTGTAACACCCTCTTGACAGTACCCCTAACCCCACCCAAACACGATGCCCTAGACAGTCACTCATGTCGACCACCCCAGGGCCAACCTTGCAACTTCCCCTTTTCTCCCTTAGTTATATCAATCTCTCTCTCTCTCTCGATATATACATAGATATATATATTTTAAAAGTGTTATAGTTACCTTCACTTACCCGCTAAACCAAGTCAGTTTAGCCAATATGTCCTTCTCCAATTGTGACTTTTTGGGTTTCTAATGACGTGTTCTTAAACAATTCCCAGTTATCGTTCATATTTTTCTGATTAAATTTTTCCACTCAGCTGATTTGTCTCATAATTGCTTTCAACTTTTTGAAATTGGGCCTTTTAAAGCACCGTGTGTGTGTGTGTGTGACTGGTCTGAACTTTAGTCTGTTTGTACATTATAAATGCAATCCAGTCATGATCACTTGTACCTAAAGCAGGGCTGGCTACAGGCACCAGCGAAGGAAGCCGGTGCCTGGGGCGGCCAATAGAAAGGGGTGGCACTCCGTCCGTGGTTGGGGCTGCACGTCGGGGTCTTCGGTGGCGGGCCCTTCACTCCCCTTCTTCTTCTTTGGCGGCGGCACTTCTGCAGCAGCTCAATTTTTTTTTTTTCCTTCTTCGCCACTTGGGGCGGCAAAAAAGCTGGAGCCGGCCCTGACCTAAAGTTTTTTAGTTCTGTGATCAGTTCCTCTTTATTTGTCACGATGAGGTTTAATATAGGATTTCCCCCTAGGTCTAATATAGAATTTATACTGTCCCTCAATGATAGGTGTCTTAATACTTCATGGCACTTTGGAAAAAAAAATCCACACAAACAAAAATACAGCGTGGCACTCAGATTTTCATCAAAGTGAGGGATTAGGAGAAGATCTAGGAAGAGATGCTAGTACACTGGAGGATGAAGTTGGGGAAGCAAATTGCTTGCTGTTGGCAGCCATGGAATGCTTCTGGCGAGGTCAGTGGAAACAATTTACCTGTGAAATTTCTCAGCTCCTTCTGTTGTTCTCCTAGGACATATATATTTGCTAGAATCATAACTATTTATGACTTTATTTTTCCACCACTTTGCTAACATATTTTGTGGTAAAAATCAAATTCTGCAGAAGAGGTCAAGCCAGCAGTACTTCAGTGCACCAGAAGTTAATAGAGGCCTCAGAGCAATAGCATACTGTACATGCTGAGCAGAATCAATATAGAAATCACTTATGGAAATTGTGGTGGTCAGGCTGGCTCTTTCAGAAAGACTGAAAGGAAGGCTAGGGAGTTGACTGTAGTTTTATTTTTTATGTCAATTTAATATAATTTAAAGCAGATGAAGCCATGTCACAAATATATTTGTCAACACTTTCTGTGAGAACATGGATCAAACTGATTATCAAAGGGCTAATTGCCCCATCTCCCTCTGCAGGATGAAGCCAGGTAGATCCCAACCCGGGGGTTGGAAGCTGGAAGTGCATAGATGCTGCAACTAGGGGTGCTGCAGCATCCCCTGGCTTGAAGTGGTTTCTGTTATAGACAGGCTTTACAGTCTGGTTCAATGGCTCTCAGCATCCCCACTATAAAAGTTGTTCCAGCAACCTTTGTGTCATCACTCTCACTTTCCTCCCAGGAATCCTCTTCATAGGGTTAGGGACCTTCCTGCAGGAAGGAGGCAGAAGGTTAAATACTGAGAGTGATTTTTGAAGTTCCACCATATTGAGGAATCACCCTTGAGAAGGGCTGCTTGTATTAATTTGATGGAATATATAAGACTAAAGATCTAAGGTGTTGGACAGTTTCCAGGTCATGTTAACATTAAACAGTTTTAAACAAGGTTTGGTATACAGAGATCTCAGCTTGCTTAATAACATGGCAACCACACCATTAAATATCCTTTTAGCCTTTTATGTAAGATACAGAAAATGGAAAAAAAAATTAAAGCTTTTGAAATATGAAGTATTAAAGAAGACTTTTTTATTTTAATATTCCTTGTTCCCTTTCCCTATAGCTGGAGAGTCTTTAAAGGACTTCTTTGACTGCCTCAGGTGGTGTCAAAGGTATAATAACTGTCCTTTTTGGGGAAAAGAAGAAATTAGTTGAAATGGGCTGGAGACATGGCTGTTGCTGTTAAAATGCAACCCCATTTCATAGAAGACAAAACAAGACTAACACACAAGAGGGGAGAAGAGCGATTAGCAAAAGATAGAAAATGCAGCTTCTGCCTCTGGTGTTTACTTTCATTTTCAGCCCCACTACGGGAAAAATAGGCACAGCACACAGTGTTATCAGCTACTCTACTATCTGGCTAACTTGTACCATCTTTGGGCTGTTTAAGGCATTGATTTTAGCTGTCTCTTTGTGGTCAAAGGCTTACAGTGGTGGAGCAAAATATACAGTCTTGGTCAGCTTAGCCAGACTCTTATTAGAGAGAAAGCAAAAGATAAAGGATAGGAAAGAGAAGAAATAAGGTGGAGAAGGAAAAGGACACAGTGCTGTGTGTGAGACAAAGTCACATATCTCAAGTGGTATTTGGGAGTCAGCCAAATCCAGTGGAAGTGGTGATGTCATCTGGCTACCTCTCTTGACCTGGTCTGCTCAGGACATCTCTTGGTATGAAGACGATGAAGGCCTAATGGTATTACAGTGGATCCCAGGTCCCAAGAGACAGCAGAGGTTGCAGTCATGATGGTGAAGCTTGCTTCTTCACCTTCTTTCAGTCTATTGTCCCCCTTCACTTCTGCTCTGCCAATTTTCCTCCCAGTCTTCTTTTAAGGACTCCAAAATGGAATGATGGGTGAAATAGTACATCCTCATTATTTTGTCCGACACAGGGATGGATCACTTGATGATTAGCTGTTCTGTTCATTCCCTGTGGGGCACCTGGCATTGTCCGCTGTTGGAAGACAAGATACTGGGCTAGCTGGACCTTTGGTCTGACCCAGTATGGCCGTTCTTATGTTCTCATGTCTACCAATAGGCCTGATTTCTGACATACCAACTTCGGTTCATTGATTTCTGGTCTCATACTGTTCTTCTTTACCAGACATAATCTCAACAGTCCTTGAATTACATCAGTAGGCCTTTTTGTTTGGGCAAATTCAGTCTTTTGATCTTTTATTTTTTTGCATCTTTTCCTATCAACATTTGTTATAGGTTATAGTGACACTTTATGAACTTTCACTCACTTTTCACAGTTGAGCTCACAATTAGGGTAAATTTGTAGGCCTGATCACCAAAATCTGAAACCTGCTGGAAGCCAGGCCATCCACAAAGAGGTCCTATTCCTTCCCAGTCTCCTCTCATTTTCTAGTCTGTTATCCCCCCTGCAGCCTATTGTGGCTGCAGGGGGGATAACAGACTAGAAAATGAGAGGAGACTGGGAAGGAATAGGACCTCTTTGTGGATGGCCTGGCTTCCAGCAGGTTTCAGATTTTGGTGACTGAACTACTTGCTCAATCTGTTGGGGGTGCATGGGAATGCTGCTCCAGAGATAATAATCCACTGGGAACTAAATGTTAGGGAAACCTTGTGAAAATAGTGTAAAAAAAAGACATACTATGACATAATACTTAATGGGTTAATAACAGCACAGGCATGGATTAAGACTATACTGGACCTGGATCTGACAAAACTTTTCCTGCATCTCCCACTCAGATGGTGCATGCTGTGTCTTCTGGCCATGCTGGCTTAACATTACTTAAGGGTATGTCTACACTACCCGCCGGCTTGGCAGGCAGCAATTGATCCAGTGGGGATCAATTTATCGCGTCTAGTCTAGATGCGATAAATCGACCCCTGAGCGCTCTTCCGTTGACTCCTGTACTGCGAGAGACGCAGGCAGAGTTGACAGAGTTAACTTAGATTGATTTCCTCCCCCCCACCCCCCAGTGTAGACCAGGGCTAAGTCACAGCCGCTCACTTCCCTTGTGCTGCGACTTGATGGAAGCAGATTCATCTGAGTCTCCTCCTATGAGCTGCACTGGTAGAAAGTGGGCAGCTAACAGCAAAAAGGCTTGTGCTATGCTGCTTGCTTCTCACTCGGTCACTGCCGCAGCTGAATTCCCTTTGGCTGCTGGGTCCCGAGCCAAATGATGACTTAATCTGTTTACAAGAACCTTTAAGAGAGATAAAAAGTGATACAGTACCAAACTTCCTCTGATTAAGGACACCAGAATGTAAAATATAATATTCCACTGGAAACCAGTGTAGTTGGAAACAGATACGGTTGAATCAGTTCAAATAAAATAAAAGCCAGCCTGAATTTTCCCTCAAATTCAAACCAGGCCAAAGTCACAACTGTTTTTGTGAGGAAGTTAGGTTCACTTTTTCTGTTGATGTTTGGGTCTCTGTGGGCTGGATGCACAAAAGGAGTTAAGCACCTGCATCTCAGTTTCAGGATCCATCATGATGCACAAACTCCCACTGAACCCTGTAGGTGCCTTAGCTCACTTGGCACCTAACCTTTTCAGTAAAAATTCCCCCAGTGTCGGTATTTCTGCTGCTGCCAAATTCAAACCTATTCCAGACATATATATCTGAGGAGAACAGAAGGTAGCTAAAAAGCAAACAAGAGCCTGGCAATATTGGACTGTGGTATACAGTGAGCTGTGAGGTTATAGATGCAAGACAGCTGGGATTTGGAGATTTACAACCCCCCCCCAAAATCATGGCAATGGTAAGAGGCATGCTTAAGAGTACAGCTGTTAGAAAGCTGACAAAACTGTAATAAGAAAAAGCATTTTGACTAAACCTAAGTTTAGTTTCAGAGTTGAGGGAGAGGGGTTGGACAAAAATCCCCAAAATTCTACAAGAAGCATACACAAAAAAATGAAGTTTTTTTCATTATCATCATTTTCAGTGGGAAATAAAATAAATTTTTCAAGAAGCTCTACTTAATAGTGTTCAGGAATGTCTCTTTAGTTTTTCATACTGAAGCATACACTCTACTTTAAAGATGACTGGTCTGTGCCTGATGGTTTGGAGAAAACTGAAACAGCTAGACATTTGCTGTGTGGAAATCATAGAGGAAGCATGTGAATTAGAGTCCTCCTTAGCAAATGAAGAGGTTGCTTTTGTTAGCTAGTCATCAGATTTGAAAATACCTAAGCTCCCTGAAACTG
Source organism: Mauremys mutica (assembly GCF_020497125.1). Classification (NCBI taxonomy): domain Eukaryota; kingdom Metazoa; phylum Chordata; order Testudines; family Geoemydidae; genus Mauremys; species Mauremys mutica. The sequence goes on along the minus strand of NC_059072.1, from coordinate 312,237,945 downwards.
GAAGTTCAAATGCTGGCAGGAACCTTTCAACCATCCACCGTAGATAAACTGAGAACCATGTTTACAAGTGCAAGGCTTTTAGAAGACATCTTAAAAAGCCGTAGGTCCTCACTGCTCTGAGCACGGCAGGGTAAAATTTTGCCCTAGTGTCCTTGGTCAAGAGACATCCTCTCCTTCTTCCACTATGTTGGGTGCTAGTGATCTGCCTGCCTGCCTGTCGCTCTAGAGGTAGTTTCATGTCTGTATATAGTTTTGAAGCGCTTTGGGGTGACAGGTCAGGCTGGTAAAAATTCTCCATCTTAACTGTTTTTCTATGGAAAATTTTGTTTTCAGTTAAACTTAATTTTTCATATAAGGTATCTGCTTTCTATGGAAAATGTTGATGATGAAGTATTTCATTGGAAAAAACAGAAATATTTTGATTCTTATATGTTGCTTGACTTAAGCTCCTATCATGCACCATGGCTATGCAACTACCATGATGCACTGCCTCCCCTTTCTAACCATGATGCATTATGAGAGACAGTCTGAATAGGGAGGCCCAGCCTATAGAGAAGAACAGGATTATGAGGCACCCAAACTACAATTCCCATGAGGCACACACCATTTCAGAATCAAATACTCTGTGTTTGGCTGAGGTTTCAAATTTTGATTCCACCCCCTCCAAAATCTGGAAACTTTCCATTGAACATTCCAACCCGCTCCAATTTTTCTGACCTGCTCTAATGACAGGTTTTGTATACATGTAGATTTGCCAACTTTCTAACTGCAGAAAACTGAACACTCTTCCTGGATCCTTCTCCGAGGCCCCGTCCCCACTCACTCCATCCCTCCCTCCCTCTGTTGCTTGCTCTCCCTCACCCTCGCTCAGGTGGTTGGGGTGCGGGAGGGTGTGAGGGGTCTAGCTGGGGGTGTAGGGGCTGGAAATTAGGGGTTTGGGGTACAGGTGGGGGATCCAGGCTGGGAGGTGTGGCTGAGGGGTTTGGAGTATGGAGGGGGCTCTGAGGAAGTGGTGACATGTTCCTGCAGCCCCTCGGCAGAGGGGCAGCCAGGAGGGTCTGTGTGCTGCCCCTGCCCATAGGTGCCACCCAAACAGCTCCCATTGGCTGTGGTTCCCAGCCAATGGGAGCTGTACAGCCAGCGCTTGGGGTGGTGCCTGCAGGCGGGGACAGTGTGCAGAGTCCCCTGGCCATCCCTCCACCTAGGAGCTGGAGGGACATGCCGGCCGCTTCCTGGGAGCTGCATGGAGCCAGGCATGGAGTCTACCGGCACTGTGACCAACCGGAGCCAGCAGGGTCCCTTTTTGACCATGTGTTACAGTTGAAAACCGGACACCAGGCAACCCTATTTACATGTAAATTATTGTCAAAACAAAGTTTACTACAGGTATTGTTTGAGTAAGGCCTTGTGGTATTTTCAAACTGCTTTTAATACATAATACTCCTGTCCATGGTCATAACTACCTGTAAGGAAGTCATGATCTTTTTTGGTGGGGTCGTCATAGATATTGCATCTCATTTGCAGCACTGTGTTTGAAAAGTAGACGTATGAATTGTCAGTTGGGATGAAATCCTGGCCCTGTTGAAGTCAATGGAAGTTTTGCCTTTGACTTCAATGTGGCCAAGATTTCACTGTTGAAGCCTCCACTCAGAACTCCTCTCTGGCAAAGCAAAGGGCAAATGAGCAGCTCAGTCAAAGTATGTGTTTCAGGATACAAGGGTAAGTGTCCTTTCTGATCTATTGCTTTGGGAGGAATACCTGCCTAAAACAGTATGTGCCAACAAAGCTTTTTGCAGTTTCCACGAGTGACAGAATGGAGTCCTGAAACACCTACTTAAAAGTGGTTGAATTAACACCAGTGGTGACAAACTCTCTTCTTAATTCACAGACAAACAACGGGAGGGAAAAATTTTACTCAGGCTCCTCTAATGACCTTTGACATATATAAGGTTAATCTAGATGATCTAATGATATTTTCTTGCCTTAAATGCTATGAATCTATGTAGCAAGCAAAGAGTATGCAGGCATAATAATGTCCGTGACAAAAATTTGTAAGCGATTGCTTCCGCTGAATACAAAAAAGCCAGTCCCCTTCTGTTTACATCTTTCCTTCCCTGGTTCTAGCCAGTCTTCTTATTTCCTCCTTATAGTGGGTTGTGTCGACCTATGTGCTCAGCATGACTATAATGACTAAAATGTTCAGATATTTATGGTATTTATTCTAACAACATCCCTATGAGGAAGGGAAATATTGTCCCTATTTCACCACGGGGGAACTGAGGTAGAGGATAGATTAAATGTCTTACCCAAGGTCACTGCAGAAGTCTATAGCTGAACTGGTAATGGAACCCAAAGCTCCAGAGTCCTATTCTAGAGCCCTTGCCAGTCCATTCTCACAGAAAATCTGTCTCCTTTTAGCTGGGAAGTAAATTGTTCTTTGGCTAGTCAGCTGCCTTTCACAATCTGCACCATCTCTTTTCCTGGGGATCATTCTTTTGACAGCGTTTTTTTCCTGCAGTGAAACTACTTCCAGAATCATGTCCCTCAGCCCTGCCATGTGATGCTTTAGGCAGCTGCCTATCCCATCTGTGTCTAAAGTTTTCCCTGAGGATGTGACACAACTTGACAAGTTAAAGGAAATTCTGACGGGGTCAAATTCAGCCCCACTATAAAGAGGGGCAATTCCACTAAGTTTCATCAAGGCTGAATTTAGCTCCTGCCTTTAGATTGTACTGAGAGTAAAATGACATGAGCTATAGGCAGAAAGTCATCCTCTATTTTGAATTTGCTAGCAAACACTTGTGTCACAATATTACTGAAATTGATTTATGTTACTATCTTTGCTTTCAAAAAAGCAAAATATGAGTGTTAAAGAAAGAAGCATAAATATGTAGGCGATGACATGACAGATGGATTCAGAACTTTAGGAGCCAGACTAGTCTAAGTGATGGTAACAATTGTTCTGCAATTTTCGTAGAATCAGTTTACTTGCATCATGCAGCCAGTCTGAAAACCTCAACTTCTTGGCTATTTTCACATTTCTCCCCCCTCCCCCCATGCATGAAGAGACACTAGCCCAACTTTGTTGCTTTAGCTGGATCCACAAACATAGCCTAATACCAGTTTCTCTGCAATTACATTCAGATAATTTAGGGCCAGAATCTGTCACCTTTTCTCACAGGGAGTGGCACCTTACTCCATGGACTTCAGTGAGACTGTGCATATTAAGGTACTACCTCCTGCAACACTGGGTGGCAGAATCTAGCACTTGTATGAATAAATTTATACTTAGTGGTTTAAAAAAAAAACAACCCTCAGGCTGCAACTTTCTTTGCCAAGTGTTAGTTTGGAGCAAGTCTTTTGGCAGACATATAAGCTTGGTTTTATAATGGAAGTGGTGACACAATGTTTGCTGATGTGTCCTAAGTGGTGACTTTATAATAATGCCATTGACATTATCTGGACTCTTTGTTATGTCTAAACTAACGTGGCAAGGTTAGATCTACAGAAAGCTGAATACAAATGGTTAAGGAGCACACCTTACTTTTCCCCCCAGCTCTGCAAGTCAAACTTGGCATTGATAGAGGTACAAAGAATGATGTGTCCCTCACTGATACTGTGGCTAAGTGAAAGCATGTGCTGTTGGAAACACTATACTACCCTGCTATTCAGGCCATAAGAAAAGAAGCTGTCAATTTAGTGTGAGAAAAAAAAGATAAAGGTTTAATGTCAATATTTTGAAAAAGGAACTATTTGCACATGGAAAGAAAACCACATTCATGTATTTTCTAAACATTTTCCAGTATTTCACATTTTTTTATTAGATTTCTTACTTGGATTACAAAATATACTGGTATGGTATATGCAAACACAAACAGATGCTTTTTCTCAGTAATGTATAAAGTCACTATGGAAAGAGAGGATAACAAACCAAAATGAGTGTGATACATGTAGGAGTAGGCAGACAAATCTTAACAGAGACTACAACACTATGAAAAATGATTCACCCTCAATGTGTGGAGATGGGAAGAGCAGAGATTCTAGTTCTGGATCTTATAGGGCGACCAGATAGCAAGTGTGAACAATTGGGATGGGCGGTGGAGGCTAATAGGGTCCTATGTAAGACAAAGCCCCATATATCTGGACAGTCCTGATACAAATGGGACATCTGGTCACCCAAGGACCTTAACTGGTGATGTCAAAGGTATTATCCCATAATCTTTGAAGATGATAGAGTATGAGATACAAAGAGATTATAAATCTGCAGTGTAATAGAAATTCCCCAGATGTAAACCTTCATTAAGATGGAATTGATACTGAGAGTATATGTCCTGTACCACCTGTGACATACTGAACTTGCCTCCCCAAGTGGGGAAAATGGTCATTTGACAAATTATGTGGCTTAAAAAGAGTCAAGCAGGGAGAGGGTGGGGGGGAGAAAGATGAGATAAAAACCTGTTGTGAGCTAGAAGGAGGGAGAAGGGAGACTACGGTAAGAAGCCCGAGGAGTCAGTACTCCATAGAGAACAGGAAGAAACTCAAAGGAGCCCAGGAGGAGCTGAGGGGAGAGAGAGAGAGAGCAGAGCCTGGGAGGGCTGAGAGCTGAACTCAGAGGGTGGGCTGAAGAATGTCTGAAGTTTGAAAGAGAAAGATCCCTAGGAAGGCAGGGTTGTGCCCAGCTTGAGCCTAGAGCAGAAGACATTTTGGGACTTCTGTACCCTGGATGGAATGGACTTTCTTTTCTGACTTAGTCAGAGGGGTCAAGTCACTGCAGCCAAATCACCACAGCAACCAAACCAAACTGGAGATCAACCTATGAGCCCCACCAGGTAGGAACGCTGCTACAATATGGAAATACATAGTGAAGACATCCAAGCAATTGTAATTGTTTTCCTGTAGCGATGCCCCGAGGAGAAAAAAAATCTCACAGGCAAACTTTCTATCTGTAAAACTATTTAATCTCTTTAGTGAATTGTCAGGGGAAAAGCCCAGATTCCGCCCCCCACACCTCGCTGCCATCATGGGCCAAACAGTCACAAAACTTGGAATTTTTCTGTTATTACAGATTGGTTCTGATAAGTTACCAAAAGGAGGAACCGAACCAGTTATACTAGAACTGAGTTATAGTCACTGATAAGTATCAGTGCAAGACCATTAGAGACACAAGGTGGGTGAGGTAATACCTTTTGTTGGACCAACTTCTTTTCGTGAGTGAGATGAGCTTTCGAGAGCTTTTGCCCAAAAGCTCGTCTCACTCATGAACAGAATTTGGTCTAATAAAAGACATTATCTTACCCACCTTGTGTCTCTAATATCCTGGGACCAACATAGCTACAACATTCCATATACTATAAGACCATGTTGTACCTGGACCTTGTTTAGTTGTGTGAAGGGGAGGGGAAAGAAGGCAGGGTACAAGAAACCTTGCCCCTCCCCCTTCATCACAGCCCTGAAGGAACCTCAGACTTCCATTGGTTCCAGGGAAAGCGGGAATGGTGTCAGAAGATTCTAAGTCTCCGCCTTCCTTGCAGAATGGTGATCTATGCACATAGGGCACTTTTACGTGAGTGGATCTAAAAGGATATGATGTAGGGCTTAGACTGTAAACTCTTTGTGGCAGGGAACATGTCTTTTATATGATGGCACAGTCTCAGCACAATGGAGCCTTTGGACACCACTAGATTAAAAAAATATTTTTCTAAATAAAATCCATAAAATGAGCTTTAACTTATTACTTTCGTAGGAACTAGATAATCAGAACTGTTTTGTTTTAAGCTGCTGCCATTTATGCTGCATTTCCATTGCTGTGCTATACTTAGGGTAATATGTTACAGAAAACTGATGTGTTAACTAGCATATCATAGCGCAATGTGGCTTTGCATTTTATGAGAATAATTTATTTTGTACCACAGTAGCTAGTTCCCACCCTGTTTTGTAATTTATATAATTGCTCCAGCAAGTTTCTAAGAGATCAAATTGTTTTATAAACTCACTCATTGCCAGTGTGCCAAGAGATCTGTCTGAGCTACTACTGTTCAGAAAGAATCTCCCTCAAAATAATGTATTCCAATTCAGTGCCATCTCTCATTACCTGCTATCTCAAATCAATTAACAGAGCATCAGTTCAGTGTGGGAAGGCCTGAGGCTTTGTCTACATTACAGAGTTTTGTCAACAAAAGTTATGCCGATATACAGCAACCGCTTTAATTAATGCATCCGACGAAGTGGGTATTCACCCATGAAAGCTCATGCTCCAATACGTCTGTTAGTCTATAAGGTGCTACAGGACTCTTTGCTGCTTTTACAGATCTAGACTAACACGGCTACCCCTCTGATACTTGACGCTTTAATTAAACCACTGTTGAATGACCATACTGTGCTGTTTGTGTCAGCAGAGCGCTTCCACACTAGCAGTTCTTGGATCGACACAGAGAACAGTGCACCGTGGGTAGCTATCCCACTGTGCAATTGGCTGCAGGGTGCTTTGGGAAGAGTTTGCAATGCCTCATGGGACAGGCACAGCATCACATGATGCAGGTTTCTCAATCCCATGTTCCATGGGCATCCTACTAGATTGCCAGCTGCTTTTCAACTGAAGTGTGTGTGGGGGAAGGGTGAAGAGTGTGTGACAGTGAGTGTGTATGGGGAAAGACAGACAGTGTGTGTTGGGGAAGTGTGCATATTTGGGGAGTATGCTGGGGGAGAGAGTGTCAGCATGCTGTCTCTTTAAGTTCAGACAGCAGCTGGAAGCAACCAGTCCTGGGGCAGGGGCAGGGGGACACCCCCGACATCGTGCCTGCTGCTGTGTTCCTAATGCTGGAGAGAGCAGGATTACATTTAAATAATTTGCTCTTTGTTGCCAGAACTGAGTGGCATGCTCAGCTGTCAGAATTTCACAGAGCTTTGAAAGGGGAGTGTAGTGTGTACACCTTTGCTGTTTTGTTGGCAAAAGCTGCCTTTTGCTGACAAAACTGTGTAGTGTTAACATGGCCTTAGATGGAACCCAGAGGGAAACAGTTTTTTTATTTTGATTATTTATATAGTTGTAGATATACTTAAAAGGTTTAGATTCTGAGGCAGCTGTATCTGCACGAGCTATAGTATACATCTGTTCATCCCTAGTGGCATGCAAGTGCTGTGATTGAGGGGAGATTCACTTCCAGAGAGGGCTGGCAGTATTTACATCACCTCTCTGGGGGCCTGATTCCTACTTCTGGAAAAGTTGGCCCATTTTGCCCCACCCCCAACCTCCATGGAGTGGGAACTGCAAGATTTCACACCACCACTTGTGGGGAACTTTCCAGTGTCCAGGCTCTGTCCTTCTGCTGGCATTACCCCACATGAAATCAAACCCAAAGCAATATGTCTAACATATCACAGATTTATATAACACCCATGCCCTGTTTTTGTTGTGTTAGTTCTTCTTGTTAATCTGAATTTCCTTTATTCTTTTACAACTCACACAAACTACTGCCACATACAGACTTCTAAGTGTTGGTCCTGGAATTATTATTGGTAATTACACTTGCTATTGTGTGGAGCAGAGCAATTCCACCTTGATTTCCACATCTTGAATAGGCTGGGAGAGGAAGTAGTGACAGTTCGGCAAATCTAATGTGTTTTTTCCCCTAACTGCTTGAAACTGCTGATTTTTGGAAACTGCTGTAGGCAAGGCTTCACTTCTGATAACCTGGGAAGTGCTCTGGGAGTGTATTGCAACTCAATGAAACATGACATTTTTCATGTGGAAAGTCTATTGAACACAATCCCCCCCTACACACACCCCAAAAGAAAATGTCAATGTCTGATGTGTTTTTAAAGGGACACAAGAAATTAAAATATACTTGTGTTAATACCTTACCATGTTAAAATGGAAAGCATTCTAAATATCTAATGCTACCTCTCATGCCATTTGTCTTCTGTAAACAGCATGGGTAATGTGAACAACAAAACTAGTGCCAGTCTGTTTCCTTTTATTGTCTAGGAAGTTTGCTTTCATAGGATCATAGAATATCAGGGTTGGTAGGGACCTCAGGAGGTCACCTAGTCCAACCCCCTGCTCAAAGCAGGACCAATCCCCAAATAAATCATCCCAGCCAGGGCTTTGTCAAGCCTGACCTTAAAAACCTCTAAGGAAGGAGATTTCACCACCTTCCTAGGTAATACATTCTGGTGCTTCACCACCCTCCTAATGAAATTTTTTTTCCTAATATCCAGCCTAAATCTCCCCCACTGCAACTTGAGACCATTACTCCTTGTTCTGTCATCTGCTACCACTGAGAACAGTCTAGATCCATCGTCTTTGAAACCCCCTTTCAGGTAGTTGAAAGCAGCTATCAAATCCCACCTCATTCTTCTCTTCTGCAGACTGAACAATCCCAGTTCCCTCAGCCTCTCCTCATAAGTCATGTGCTCCAGCCTCCTAATCATTTTTGTTGCCCTCCACTGGACTCTTTCCAATTTTTCCACATCCTCTTGTAGTGTGGGGCCCAAAACTGGACACAGTACTCCAGATGAGACCTCACCAATGTCGAATAGAGGGGAATGATCACATCCCTCGAGCTGCTGGCAATGCTCCTACTTATACAGCCCAAAATGCCGTTAGCCTTCTTGGCAACAAGGGCACACTGCTGACTCATATCCAGCTTCTGACCACTGTAACCCCTAGGTCCTTTTCTGCAGAACTGCTGCTTAGCCATTCGGTCTTTAGTCTGTAGCAGTGCCTGGGATTCTTCCGTCCTAAATGCAGGACTCTGTACTTGTCCTTGTTGAACATCATCAGATTTCTTTTGGCCCAATCCTCTAATTTGACTAGGTCTCTGTGTATTCTATCCCTAACTTTCAGTGTATCTACCACTCCTCCCAGTTTAGTGTCATCTGAAAACTTGCTAAGGGTGCAATCCAAGCCATCTTCCAGATCATTAATGAAGATATTGAACAAAACCAGCCCCAGGACCAACCCTTGGGGCACTCTGCTTGATACCGGCTGCCAACTAGACATGGAGCCATTGATCACTACCCGTTGAGCCCTATGATCTAGCCAGCTTTGTATCCACCTTATAGTCCATGTTTCTGGTTTTCATTATGTGATTTTTCTATATTTGGGTTATGCGTGTGCTACTTCGGATGTTTACACTGAAACAATAATATCCTTTCTTTAATTTCATGAAAATATTTCAGTTGATCTGTTATAAACTTTTTTTTCTTAAACTAAAGCAGGGATCAGCAACCTTTGGCATGCGGCCCATCAGAGAAATCTGCTGGTGTGCTGAGACTGTTTGTTTACCTGCAGCATCTGCAGGTTCGGCCGATCGCAGCTCCCACAGGCCGTGGTTCACTGTTCCAGACCAATGGGAGCTGTGGGAAGCAGCATCCAGCACATCCCTGGGCCCATGCCACTTCCTGCAGCCCCCATTGGCCTGGAGCAGCGAACCGCGGCCAGTGGGAGCCGCGATCGGCCGAACCTGCGGACGCGGCAGGTAAACAAACCATCTTGGCCTGCCAGCAGATTTCCTTGATGGGCCACATGCCAATGGTTGCCGATTCCTGAACTAAACCTTGGGCATAAACTAGCTTGACTGTCCCTGAAATTTGTTTGTCCATAAAGGATGTTCTTGACCATACACATGTTTCGTTGTAACAGTCAATTTTGAGGAGAGTCTTCTGTCCCTAAAACTTTTCAGTGAGAAAATTCTGTTATTTACATCATTACAACTGGAATAAAAAAATGAGACTGAATTTTCACAGAGATATATTAACAAAAGGGTTTTATTGCAGTAGCACTGCTATGGGGTGCCTCTGACATTACCCAGTGTGCCACGCTGCCTGGCCTGTTTTTTGATCTCTTAATGACAGACCCACACTAGGTTGTTACCCTTTTAACCACATGTGTATTTATTCATCACTTACAAAGTATAACTATTACAGCAGGAGAAAACTTTCATGCAATGTTGTCTCCTCACAGCCCAGTTTCACCCTCTGAGCTTCCCCTGCTGCCAATTGCCTTATTAGCTCATCAGTTGCCACCCAAGTGTCAGTAATTCCCAGCAGAAACTGGTTAATTGGCTTCAGTTAAACCTGGATTCTTCCCAGTGCTGCAGCAACCTCAGTTACCAGGGTGCTACTAATAGTGCCCTGTCACAAGCACCAGTGTGATGGACACTGTACAAACATAGCAAGATAGTTCCTGCCCCCAAAGGACTTTTACAGTCTAGGAAGGAGACCCCTGAGCAGGGCACGCACAGACATTTAACTTTGACCCCTTTTGTGTGTGTGTGGGGCATGTTCTGTGTCCTCCTGGCCCTGGGAGGAGCTTGCTCTCCCTCTGCTCCCACCCCAGCATGAACTCGCTCATCATTCCCTTCCCCCCGCCTCATGGCCAGGAGGAGATTGCTCCCCCCCCCGCTTCACTATGGCCCTGGGGCCAGAGGAGTTCTGTGTCCCCAAAGATTATTACAGGGCCTGTGTCCCTGCTTGCCCTCCCTTGTGTACACTCCTGCCCCCAACAGCTAGCATCTTTGACAAGATTACAGATATAAGATTTCATTGAAATGACATAACATTCCATTTCCTGTTCCCATTCCAACACTAAAATTTCTCAGAGCTGACATCCTAGCAAGACAGTCACACCCTGTATTATTCCTACACACACTAATTTCTGACCTCTCTTTTTTTTTTTACAAGCTTTAGCAACATATGAAATTGTAGTGCAAGAGACAGCTGATCAAAATACAGACAACAAAAGCATTCCACACACTAGTATTTAATAACTGAGACTCTGCCTGGAATGTCTCCTAACTGAGTAAATTATAGTTTCAAGAACATAGTAGTGATACAAAAAATCCATTTGTTGGGCCCACATATGCCTACCTACAGCTCCACTCTAAATCTGCTTCCTGCTGGAGGAGAGAAGAGGACGTATGGACAAATCCTTCCAATTTTTCACTCAAGCCCTGGTGAAAATACTGCAAAGGCGACCTCTTCACAATTGTTTTTTATACCAAATAAAAAATTATTAGTTATCATTTTACATGTTTTATTCTTTGCTTTCTGGACTGAACTAAGAATTACCACTTCAATCCCTTTTCCCCCCAAAAATAAATAATAATAAAAAAATCATACAAGTTCTAGATCAGTCATCCCCCAAGACACCCCCCATTGATCTTGTTTTATAAACCATTTTCCTGGTGCCAGATCTTGTGCACATTAGTTAACAAGTTAAGTGGACCTGCAATGAGGGCATTCACCTCAACTGCCTCTTAGTGGCTGGGGGTGGTACCATAGTCTTTTTCTCACCCGACACTCCCTGCAAGCTGCTGGCCAACCTTAGTGGGTTGGTCCTCTGACCAAGTCACAAAGTCCAAATGAACCCCTTCTGGGGTAGTAAAGAGTCCAATAAATGAACAGTCCCATTGCCCTCCTTAGGGTCTTCAGCCCCAGCTCTGGGCCCTTTAAATGCAGCCCTTTGTCCAGACTCTCGAATAAGCTCTGCCCCCTTCCTGGGGTTTATGATACTGTGGTCAGTGGGGGAAAACCAGGCCCATCCATTATTCCATGTTCCAGCCCAGGAACACTGCTCAATTTCAGTTCACTGCGTTTTTTTCCCTAGGCCTCTTCCTCCCTGCAAACCCAGCCAGAAAAATCCCACTTCCCTCTTGAGCTCTTGTGGCCAGAACAGAACATCCTTCCTTCCTCCTCTGTTCCCAGCCCGGAACTAAGCTACTCAGCCTCTGCAGATCCTTTTATCTGAGCCCATTGGGATCAGATTGGCTGCTTCTGTGAGACATCTCTAGGCAGGCCTGGAGGACCCACCTTTGCTGCTCTTTTCCTGTCACTTTGCTGCTTCCTCGGGCAGGATGTAGTAGGACTGTGGGACCTACTGTAGGGAGTCGCAGAGACCAAGTACACTCTGTCACAGTATTCCTTGCATAATTTACCCTAAAGACATCAGAAACTGTATTTGTATTTGTATAGGTGCAGAATATAGACCTTACTGTCTAATGTATTTTATAAGTATTATTAATTATAAATTTTGCATGTTTATCTAGTTATTTCAAATCTCCTTTCAAAAAGTATTAGTAGATCTTTAGAGATGAGGAGATTGAGAAACAGAGAAGTTAAGGGCATGACTTTTAGATGTTCTGAGCATCCACAGCGAGGAACATCTTGTCTGAGAATCCTGCCAGGGCTTAGGTGTGAGTTAGGGTACAAAGCAGCTGAGTGTCATGATGAGTTGGCGGCTTTGTGCATGCTGACCAGTGGAAACATAGGTGCCTATGCAGATTTAGGTGCCTATGCGGTTAAGTGGCAACTGAGTAGTGGTTTTCTGAATGTCAGTGGTATATAAATGTTGGATTTAGCTGCCTAAATCCCTTTGTTAATTTAGCCTTAAATGACATGTCTGAGTTCATATGGTGAGTCATCGCCAGGTTTCCTGACTCTCGATATTATATTTATTATTATTATTTTATTATATGTTTGTTACATTGGAGATCAGGACCCCCATTGTGCTAAACTTTAGATGAACAACTAAAACAAAGGAAGTCTCTGCCTCAGAGAGCTCATAATCTAGTGTTCTGATAGGATGTAACAAGTGGATAAACAGACAAACTGGGATGGGGTATTGGTAGATGGCATGGCATCAGTAGAGATGGTTATGCTTGCATACATTAGCAATTTCAGTAGTCATCTTGGCCCCGGGTGGCCACCAGTCTGACCAATTCCAAATGCTCTTGCTTCCATATTGACTGAGGCTATTGCATCCCTTAGGCTTCTCTGACAGTTGCTTTATTTATCAACAGCAATTATTTTGGTATAATCCTTTTCATTTTAGCTGTGGAAACTCTCCTTGTTTCCTTTCTGAAATCCTATATCAAGAAATCATTAAGGAAAGCCAAATTACATCCAAAGACTAGAATGAAACCAACTCAGCAGAGGCTGTAATGGCAATAGGAAACTAGCAAGTTTTCCCTGTCAGGGTTTTAAAAATGTTTTAAAACAATAGCTACTGAGGATAGAATAGCTCAGAGAATTGGTATTAGGGTCTTGTTAACTCAAGGTCATGTTAATTTGAATCTAGCCAGTGTCAATAGTGACTAAACATTGGCGCACTATTAAAAATTAGTTGATTTGCTCACTCCATTTCCAAGGATGTATAGAATTACAGAAACTCTCACCAGTTTTCACCTTGCTGGCAATCTAAGCATAGGCCAGGGCTGAATGAGAAAAATGAAGTGCTTATTCACCTGTAGAGATGTCTTCTCTATTTCATGGATGAGGCACATTGATGGGGCAGGGTGAGGAAATGTGCACTGCTGCAAGGGCAGTTCAGGGTCTAGGGCTGTCGTTTGCTACTTTAAATGTACTTTAAAATAGCAGCTGCATGTAAAGTTGGCCATGGATCTAGGATTTAATAAAACAACAGAACAATATTTGTACACTAAACCCAAAAGGTGGTTTATTTATGTAGCAGAGATATTCACGTAGTGGTTCCCCTGCTGAGAATGGAAATTCAACCGCATGACCAGGACACAAAGTAGGAGAGCCAGGATCATACACTTGTTGCTTAAAGCTACATTCAAAGATAAAGTTAGAATGGAATCCAGTGTGGGCACAGTTCAGCTGGCCTTGCAGGGACCGACTGCCTGCATTTAAGCTTTGGAGGATCAGTATTCCATAGCACAAGAAACTGAGATATAGCAAGATGACCTTGCAGAAGAAAGGGTTGGACAAGAACAGATCGTGGCAATGCAATCTCAGGATCTTGGATCCCCAAGACACGGAGTTTAGGTAAATCTGCTGAATTCCATCAGTGCACTGCTGCTGGATTGGGTTCCTACATCTTCTCAGAGCTGACACTTGCTCAGGCTGTCAGTCCTGCCCACTCTGACCTTGGTTTTACTACATGCTACATGCAGAGGCAATTCTACACAGCAACCGGGTCTCCTTGTGGGTGGAAAGACCAGGGTGTGGAAGGAGAAGATGAGCAGGGGCATTCTCACAATTTTCCAGCTGTGTATCAATAACTCACCTTTGTCTTTTTCAGACCTTGTTACACTGTGTGGCCTGCAAAAGCCACAATTTTGGTAGTACCTACAATGGTGACATCTACTTACCAAAGCCTTTGGCTCAGATGCACTTGGAGCTCCAGCGTTCCCTTTTTTGTTAGCCTCCCTTGAGGGAATGGGTTTAATAGGAAGATCTGCCTCTACCCTCTGTTCCTTCATTATGAATGCCACAGGGGTCAAACTAGAGCATGTAAAACTCTTGAAGCTGACAGCTTCATCTTAAAAGGTTAAATAGACTATGGTCAATCGTAGGCTAAGATCCTCTCTCTGGACTATGCAACAGAAACCACTATTTTGGGTCAAGTGGCTTCTCACTAGAATGCACAAAACTGGGATAAAGGACAACGGTGCCTGCTGTGTAACCCCAGAACTTGACATTACTGCATGTAACCCCAGAATCTGATGTTACAGCAATTAGCCATTTTTTGTGTCTAGATAGCTGAAAACCAAATACCACATAGCTAGAAATAATCTTAGACTCTGAGATGCAAGGCCAAACAGCTGCATGTTTGCAGTTCTGCTGATCAGAATGGGAGGATGGGACAAAATGTTAATGTACCATGAGAATGGATGGAGTGTTTGGACAGTCAACCCTGGTTTTAAGGCCCCTCATATATAAGTTTTGTTGTTGTTATGACTAGAGATACAAAAGGCTTTGATAATAAAAGATAATGAGCAGTTTGCTGAAATTAGGAGAATGAGTGACCTATGAGCAGAAGTGAGCTAGAGCCAGTTCGCACCAGTTCATGCAAACTGGTTGTTAAAATCTGAAGCAGTTTTAGAACTGGTTGTTAACCTGCTTCCCTGCGAGGGGGCGCTGCAGCTTTGATGGGCTCCAGTTGGGAAGTGATGTAATTCCTCCTCTGGCCGCCGGGGGTGTTGCACTGCCGAAGCCATGTGGGCCACCACCTGGCCGTGGGCACAGGCCCTGTTGCTGCTGCTGCTCCCCCGACCCCTGGCCCTGGGGCTCCTGCTGCTGCCTGGTGGGTCCCTGGCTGCTCTGCTGGGCCTGGGCTGCGTCCTGCTGCTCAGGCTACTCCGAGCCACTCTCCCCCTGAGTACCCACCACCCTGCCCGCAGCCACCCCCTGTCTCCAGCCCCTGCCGCACCCCCTACCTGCAGCAAAATGAACATGAACAAAATATCGGGACACATGGGGGGGCAGGTCCGGAGCGCTGCTGAAACAAAAAAAAAAAGGCTGAGCCGGAGAGCCACATCCCCTGCCCTGCCCTCAGCCAGCCCCTGCCGCAGCCCCTGCCGCACCCCCTGCCCGCAGCCAGCCCCTGCCCCATCTCCAACCAATCCCTGCCGCACCGCCCTGCGGTCCTGCCCAAAGCCAGCCAGCCCCACACCCCCCTGCCCTGCCTCCAGCCAACCCCGCACCTCCTTGCCTCCAGCCAACCCCGCACTCTCCTGTCTCCAGCCAGCTCTGCCCCCACTGCCCTACCCGCAGCCAGCCTCGCACCCCCTGCCTCCAGCTAGCCCTGCCCCACGCCCCTGTCTGCAGCTGGCTCCACGTCCACTGGTGCCCTGCAGCTCCCAGGGCAGTAACTCTGCACACCCGCTTAATGAGGGGGGCAGGGAGCAGCTGGGACCCACACATGTGCACACCCTAGCAAGTGTGAAAAATCGGGACGGGGGTGGGGGGTAATAGGAACCTATATAAGAAAAAGACCCAGAAATCAGGACTGTTCCTATAAAATCAGGACATCTGGTCACCCTAGCACACCCCCTGGGGGTGGTGGGGATCCACACATGTGAAACGGAGCTCATCTCTAGTTCAGGCCCATCTATTTCAAAAAGAACTTTAGGTGGGGTTAACATACATCTGTATTTTCCTGGACATTTAAAAATTCCTTCCGGACAGCGATTTAAGAACCAAAAAGCCTGACGTGTCCGGGAAAATACGGATGTATGGTAACCCTATTGGTACAAAAAAATACATACTGTGGCACATCCCTTAAATCAGAACTTTGTATAGGGAACCGGTTGTTAAGATTTTGGCAGCTCATCACTGCCTATGAGGGGTTACTATAGTGAACCACTAGGAGTCACTATGAGTTATGTGCTTTGTTTAAGTTAACTATAAAAGATTAGGGAAAAGGATACACTTTGGATCAGTCTGAGGAAGCTTTTCTTTGGACAAGGAGCTAAACACCTAAACTCTCCAGCAGCTAGATGGAAGGAGGGCCCCTGGAAGTCTGGTTGTTGATTATTCAAAACCATCTCAAACTTTGGGTAAATATAAGTGTTTGGGATGCTCTGTACCTACTGCTACAGCATATATGTGTGTGTCTGTTTGAGAGCTAATAAAGTGGTTTTAGGTAAAAACACTCTTGTTTGTACCAATCATTTATCAGATGGAAGAGCTGTGTCCCCATTGATATATTCCCAACACTGCCTGGAGAGAAACAGTTAATAACTGCTGCTTTGGGCTCTGAAAACCCTGGGTAACAGCTCGTGCTGTTGTGTTCTAGGAGGCACACTACTCCATATGCTGTGGGAATACTCCAGGATTTAAGGATTTTTAAAGAAGAAGTGTTCCAGGAATTCCCTCTTCCTCCAAGTGATGGTCCTGTTCAGAGCTCAGCTACTTATACTAATCCAATGTCTCTGGAATTTATGAACTACCAGAACCACTTGCTTCTCTCTGCCTCCTCAACGGCTTGATTAATAAGTGCTGTAGAGACAAAAGAACTCAACATCTCTGAATATAAAGCATCGGGCTTTTGAATATTGTGATGTGTCTGCCTTGGAAAAGGGTGGCATGCAAGAGTCATAACAGGGCTGAACAATTTGAAAATATAGGGGGTGAAATACTAGTTCCATTGAAATCAATGAGAGTTTTGCTGTTTACTTCAAAAGGGCCAGAATTTCACCCACTGTCTTTATTCCCAGACGTGTCTGATCAATGACCCCTTGTTGTTAGCCTCTGCATCATGCTTCCACCCCACGTGCTAGATGTTCACCGGTGGTCAAATAGACCACTGTTACTCTCCTGTACTGCTGCCAACTTCCTTTCTCTTTTCCCATGGCCCCTTTCTGATCTTTTGAGGAACTACATCCTCTGCTTTGAAATGACAGCATAAAGATACGCATACCTAAAATTCAATTAAAATGTTAGTAACAAAATTACTTTCCTGTCTCAGGAGCAATTTTGAGTCCAAAATACAAGTGAACACACCCATATGTTAGAACAGGCTTCTGGCTTAACCCAAGTCCAAAAGAATAAAGAGCTCTCTGTTTACATTATTTTTAAATGAGGATGCCCTATCAAAGAACAACAAATAATGAGCTATTTGAATAGCAGGGCAGGATGCCTGCAGGCAACAAAAATAAAAGCTTCACATTACATTTTGAACAATAACTAATAATCTGCATTTTTATATAACCTCTTTTGTCCCAAAGGATCCCAATGTGCTTCTCAACTCGTCTCTACAGCTTTCCTACCACTAGGGCGGAATGCAGCTGTCATTCTCTGCAAGTAACACTACATAAGAGGTTTTTTAAGAGAGGAAGGAAAAAGTAACATGTACTATTGAAATGACAGCAGGAGTTTTAAGGTCAGGAGAATGTAATTACCCAAACTGGAATTCAGCCAGAACTCAGGGGTTAACACTTTGCGAATATGCCTGAAGTAACAACACCAGAAATCACCTACACTTCCCAGGATAGAAAACGTACAGTGGATTAAGTGACATGGCAGCACTTCAGAGAGAAGCACATTAAAAAAATGAAGGACTCCACAAGTTTACTGATATTTGGTCTTTATTTTTGGAGTTTGATTGAAAAGTACGGAATGGGGATGTTTACAGAACTCTACTAATGGGTGTGGTGAAGCAAGCATTGCTGGAGACATTTATAGGCTGATGCTGTAGCTGTAAGATGACAATATTCTTTGACTTGCTATTTTCAGAGTGTCATCTCTCGTTTTCTATTGCTCGTTCTTTCTCCTCTTTGCTTTTGTTCTATTCTTTTGCGTTTTCATACAACATAAAGTAATAAAGAAATTTAATATATTACTGTCTGATGTGATGAATATTGTTTAATCCTGTATTTACCTGTGTAGGTTTTTTATTTCCTTGTGATTGTTATGGTTTCTCTTTTTCCCTTAATAGAATTAAGAACATTTAAAGTGCCACAGGTTCTTTATAAGATACAATAGTTCAGTACTTTTGATTCACATACTTTTCTGAAAGAGTACACCTCCAACCACACAGGGCCTTCTAGGATCTTTGGTTCTGTGCTCATAGTAAAGTGCGCCACCTACAGAATCAACAGCACATTGTGGTGGAAAATTAGGGTAGCCCTGATGATCTAGGCTTTGCTTACTTGGTTTGGGCCTGCCTTGCAGCTAGCAGGTCCAAAACCTGAGTTAAGCTAAGTATTGTGCTCCCTGACAAAGGCGATCAGGGGTTGGGATGTGGAAAGGGGGGCCAGAGGGCAGGGGATGAAAAGCCCCCAAAACAGGAACAATTTGCAATATGTGCCTACTGCTGTTAAAATATAATAGCCGCTTGTGTGAAGCAATAAGGTAATCTATAAGTGTGAATCAATCATAGACCATACCTCCCCCTACTCCATTTGTGTAACCATGCCACCCCCTACCCCATTTGTGTAACTACCCCACTGTGTAACTGGACCCTGTAAAAGGACAATTGTGTAATAAGCACTCCATAAAAGGCAAGGTTGTAAGAGTGTTGAAAACCACCAAAAAGCCCTCCACTCACATTGCCCCCATCCTAGGCAAGGTTGCAACAGATGACTGGAAAGTACCAAAAGACCCTAACTCTATTTTTCCTAATAAGGTTCTTATTACTCACGTGTGTGTAATTTGATTCCTGATATGGTCACTTATTACTTAACTGTGTGTAATTTGTTTGCAGTTTGAAGCTTTAAAAGCTGCTGGAGCAGTTCAGGGGAGCAGTTCCGACAATCGCTACCCACATCGCGTTGGTGTGTTCGTCAATAAACGGGCCTCAGGCTGAGTCTCTGATCAAAATGATGGGTAGGTGAATTTTTCCACAACAATATCTTCCTGCAAAACCCTGGGCTTCCCTTGGAACACTCACACTGTAAAGACTAGCCGTATTTACTCAGCTTAAGATCACAGTTCCATGTGGTATGACTGCAGGTGAGTTCTTCAAACCGGTTCCAGGCTGGGACCAAATTAATAGCTTAAATTGCTGTTCCTGGGCAGCAAAGAGTACAAATAAAAGCTCCAGTTTGTTAGAGAAATGGGAAATGTTATCCAATGGAGGAAACAGAGTGCTACAAAGGAAATGGTATTCTCTGGCATCGCCACAAATTAATTAACATTAACAGTAAAACGTTTTTGCCTGCAAGGTAAAAAAGTCAGATGTTTATAAGCTTGTTATTTTAAAAAGCAACTTTCTCATGGGTGTTAATTTTTCCAATCACATCTTACAGTTTCATATGCCCCTAAAGCCAAACGAGAGAGAAAGGAAAAAGCTGTTGAGAGCCAGTATTGAAGCACAGCAATGCTTTTCCCTTTCAGGCCATTCATTGTTACCTTTTTTTTAATCTTGAAGAGCAACATCCTGTAGTATGATGGATGACATGTCAGAACTAATTAGGCAAACTGGGGGTGTGAACACCTGGAAGGAAGAAAAGTTGCTTGCAAATACCCCTCACCAGAGCAGTTGGGAATCTGGCTGATCAAAACAAGTCACGGAAGCTTGGATCTCATCATGGCTGTCATTTTAGAATAATTCTAGAATGGATCACAGGTTGCTAGTGGCTCCAAGCGCCAGACTTCTGAGAATGAATGTTGCCCTGGAGAGGTAAAGGAGAGAGCAGGGACTAAGCATAGTGAAACATGTTTGAGGATAGGGGAGGAAGCATTGGAAATATAGTACTTTTTCCTCTGAGGAAGAACATAACCCAGTGGGTTTTTATTCATTTTTGAAAGTTCTATGTCACTCTGAAGCATTTACATGAACATAACATATTTGAAAAGTCTTTGTTTTACAAACATTAGGGCTTTGTTTCAATCTGAGGAATACAGTGAACAGGTGGGGGTGGGGAGCAGAAGGTAACATTGAAATGATTATGATAGTGTATTGAGCAATAGTGTCAGAGGGTCCACTCAACACTGGAGTGCCTCCTCCTGGTTGCTCTGGGAATTAGCTCTGCTAGACCCATGCCCCTTCCTGTGGTTGCACTCTGTTTCTCTCTCACACTGTGGCCCCTCTCTTGCTCCAGGAACTGCAGCTTCCTCTTTGTGACTCAGCCCTCCAGCCAAGTCACTATGTACCACAGGCCTCCTATACAAAATGGAATTTCCCTGCATTACTCTAATGGTGCAACTCCTCCAGTGTCTGGTAGGGGAACCTAGGCCATCCTCTACTCCAGGTTCCAGTGTAGGGACCCTATATCTAGTAATGGTGGCCTGCTCACCCCCAGACCATGTCATAACCAGGATGTGGGTGGTGTGACCTAGTGGTCAAAACAGGAGCCAGTCCAGGCAGTCAGAGTCCAAGACAGGCCAGAGTGCAAACTGAGAGTGGGCATCAGGAGGCAGGCAGGGTCAGGTTACCAGGAGATCAGAAGCAGGAGACAAACTTGAGGGCAGAACCACAGCTGGGTAACCAGAGTTCAGCTGGGTCAGGAGATCAGGAGTGGGAAGCACAAGGCACACAGACCAGCACAAAGTAGATACCAGTTGCAAGGACAACTTCCTGTTCCTGTGCTGGGTTTAAATAGGGGCTGTGGACCAATCAGGGCTCCCAGAGGTCTGCCAATCAGCTCCTAGGACTGGGGCCCTCTGTGTGGGTAGCAGGATGGATATGGCTAGTGCCAAATTGTCCTGTGGAGCAGGGCTCAGGACCTGTGGTCCCTGATGCCATGTTGCTCTTCCCCTGGATTCCTTCCTATAGTCTAGCTCCCTCCTCTGGGTTTACCAGCCCACATTTCTTTCTCCCAGGAAGCAACTGCAGGCTGCCTGGCACTGTAGCCCCAAATACACCTTCCTTCTCCCAGGGAGTGACTACTTCACCTGCTGCCAACTTCCTGTTTTTATAAACCCAGCCCCACTCTTCCCAGCTGGACTTCATCAGCAATTAGGCCTTAGCATGCCTTGGCTTTTCTCCAGGTGCAGCCTATAGGTTAATTGGCCTAATTTACCCCTTCTGGGCTTGTGTGGGGTGGACACCCCATATCAAGCCGTCACAGCATGAGTAATTATTTCATGTATTCAGATGTATGGAAGGGGAAGAAGGATGGGGCAGGGGGAGAAGGATGTGGGGCAGAGGAAGAAGGATGTTCTGGCGGATCTCAGTCCTGGAGAAGACTGAGGAGTACACATCTGCAGCCTTCACAATATGGGTCTGTTTTTGCTCCTATATGGCAAAACTCTTATTGACCTTAATAGGGCAGCGCTGAGCACTCTGAGCACTGCTCCTGGGGGCTCTTTATCTTTTCTTCTTTGTTGTTTGTGTTAAATACCACCACCAATTTATTTGGTTTCAATATGGTTTTAACTCTAATCTTTTGGCAAGGTATTTTATCTAAGCTCATCATGTCCCATTTATCAAGGGCTCTGAGGTACATATGATGTAAACAAGTGAATGCATTTGCTGTTAACAATTTAATTGCACAATACGATTGGATAAAAATGTTAACAGGCATCAGTGCAAATCAGGGGTCGGCACCCTCTGGCATGCGGCTCACCAGGTTAAGCACCCTGGCGGGCCGGGCCAGTTTGTTTACCTGCCATGTCGGCAGGTTTGGCTGATCGCTGCTCCCAGTGACCGTGGTTCGCTGTCCCAGGCCAATGGGGGTGGCAGGAAGCCATGGCCAGCACATCCCTCGGCCCCCGGTGCTTCCCGCTGCCCCCATTGGCCTGGGACGGCGAACCGTGGCCAGTGGGAGCCGCGATTGGCCGAACATGCCGGACACGGCAGGTAAACAAACTGGCCCGGCCCGCCAGGGTTCTTATCCTGGCGAGCAGCGTGCCAGAGGTTGCCGACCCCTGGTCCAAATAATCTTCTAATGAACTGTCAATAAGTATTACATGTACCTCTTTATTTGTCAAACCCCTTGCAGCCATCTCCACATTCAGAGTGTATTAACAGAAGTTTAAGGGGTGTCTGTTACAAGTTTAGCAGATTCACCATTTTATTTACCATACTTTAACACAGGGTGGCCAACCTGTGGCTCTTCAGAAGTTAATATGTGGCTCCTTGTATAGGCACTGACTCCGGGGCTGGAGCTGCAGGCGCTAACATTCCAGTGTGTCAGGGGGTGCTCACTGCTCAACCCCCGGCTCTGCCACAGGTCCTTCATCCCTTCCCACCCCCTCCCCTGAGCCTGCCAGGCCCTTGCTCTTCCCCTTTCTCCCCCCCCCCAGCCTCCTGCACACCATGAAACAGCTGATCGGGAGGTGCGGGGATGGAGGGGGAGGCGCTGATCGGTGGGGCTGCCAGTGGACGGGAAGTGCTGGGAGTGGGAGGAGGGAGCTGATGAGGGGCTGCTGACGTATTATTGTGGCTCTTTGACAATGTACATTGATAAATTCTGGCTCCTTCTCAGACTCAGGTTGGCCACCCCTGCTTTAACAGTTTCATTTATCTTTTGCCAAGGCCCATCCAATTAAACAATGTGCCTATATATGATAAGGCACACCACATAAAAAAACACAGAGGGGAGAAATATACATTTCCTGGCTGGGAAGCTGTTGCACATTTAGAACCAGGAAATAAAAAAAAAATTATAAGGGTGAATTTCCTTGACTTCCTCTTTCTTTCTCCAAATAAATCACCAAAAGCAAAAAATGTGCTCCCATTTGCCATTGACATCTGTGAGATCAGGATTTGGCCCTGTGACCTAATGTGAATCTGCTCTTAATGTGAATCTACCTGCTCCAGTCACTAAGGCGTATATTTTAACTTAAAATGATATAAATTGTGCTCCTGACTTATCAATCTACATTTGGTGAAATGCAAAGAATAGAATGGACCACAGCGCTGATAAGGACAACCAAAGCAGAATATCTACTCACACTTATGTAAGAGTCCAGACACAAAGCCCAGCAGTTTATTCAGGTGGCCATTACTCCAAAATGCAGTGTCCTTAGGCTTGACAAAATTAGATTTTTTTAATATAATTTTAATAGATAATATTGATGTTTAATTGTAAGCATTTTTGTAATCAATTTAAATTTTCACAGTTGTGCAAAGTTATTGGAAGGGAGTGTTTAACTTCACATGTAAACATATATACATCTCTACCCCGATATAACGCTGTCCTTGGGAGACACAAAATCTCACCGCGTTATAGGTGAGACCGCATTATATCAAACTTGCTTTGCCCACCCCATTCCTTGTTCCCTGGCTGCCCCCTCCAGAGACCCCCATCCCTAATCACCCCCAGGACCCCACCCCCTACCCAACCGCCCTGTCCTCTGACTGCTCCGACCCCTATCCACCCCCCTGCACCCTGACAGGCACTCACAGGCAACGTCAGGAAGCGAGCAGCCCGGCCCCAATCTGCTCCACTCCACCAGCTCCCAGCCATGGCACTCCGCTTCCTGCCGTTGGTGAGTGCGGGGAGGTTGGGGAAAGGATGCCCCCCCGCAGTCACCTGTGGCAAGAAGCGGAGCGACGAGACCCCAGCCTGCTCCACTTTCCTTGCCCCGGCCCCAGCTGTGTCGCTGGATGGAGGCTGGGGAAAGGTCCTGCACTCACCTGCAGCGGGAAGTGGAGCACCACGACTGGGAGCTGGTGGAGTGGAGCTGGCTGGGGCTGGGCTGCTCCGTTACCCACCACCGGTGAGTGTGGGGAGGTTGGGGAAAGAATGCCCTGTGCACTCTTCGGCGGTGGGAAGCGAAGCAACGCCACCCCAGCCCGCTCTGCTTTCCTTGCCCCGGCCCCAGCCATGTCGCTGGGAGGCGGCTGGGGAAAGGTCCTGCACTCACCTGCAGCGGGAAGCAGAGCGCTGCGGCTGGGAGCTGGCGGAGTGGAGCGGGCTGGGGCTGGGCTGCTCCGCTTCCGCCACTGCTGGTGAGTGCGGGGGGGATTGCTCCCCCAAGCCCCCTCCCCTGAGCGACACGGCTGGGGCCAGGGCGAGGGAAGCAGAGCGGGCTGCTCCCAGCCCCTCGCTAATCCCCTGGGCCACTCTGGGACTGCAGGGCCCCCAAAAGTGCCCCCCAGAGCTCCTGCTCCCCAGACCCTGGTGGGAGGGGAGCTTCTGACTGCCCCAAGACCCTCTGCCTCTTATCAAACCCCTCGGTCCCGGCCTGGCCCAGCACCCTTAACACGCTGCTGAGAGCAGCGTGTCAGAGTGTTACCACGTTGTGTGCGAACCCGCGTTCTATCGGGTCGCATTATATCGGGGTAGAGGGGTACTATAAGCTCTCAAGCAGCATTTTTCTTATTTTGCCTATGTTTAAATTTTCATTATTATCTATAGAAATATTTGTAATTAGTTTGTGTGCATATGCTGAAATTGATGTTTACCAACATTTACCCACAAAAGCCTTATCTTTCCAAGCCTAACTATCTTGGATACAGAACCAGAGAAAAGAACAGTGCTTCAGATTTCTATAGGTATGTCTACACTGAACCTGGGGGAGGGATAGCTCAGTGGTTTGAGCATTGGCCTGCTAAACCCAGCGTTGTGAGTTCAATCCTTGAGGGGGCCACTTAGGGATCTGGGGCAAAAATTGGTCCTGCTAGTGAAGGCAGGGGGCTGGACTCAATGACCTTTCAAGGTCCCTTCCAGTTCTAGGAGATTGGTATATCTCCTATTATTACCTATGTAATTCCCAGCTTGGGTAGCTGTCCACATGCTAGCTCAGCTTGAGCTAGCATGTTAAAAATAGCTGTGAGGCTGTGGTGGCATGGGCAGTGGGACAGGCTTGCTGCTGAAGTAGGATCTCAGACAGGGTTGTACTCAGATGGCTAGCCTGAGATGATGTTCTTGCTGGTGCGGCCACCTGCTATTTTTAGCATGCTAGACTGACCTGGGCTAGCAGGTTGACATAGAATCACAGAAGATTAGGGTTGGAAGGGATCTCAGGAGGTCATCTAGTCCAACCCCTGCTCAAGGAAGGACCAACACCAACTAAATCATCCCAGCTGGGGCTTTGTCAAGCTGGACCTTAAAAATCTGTAAGGATGGAGATTCCACCACCTTCCTAGGTAACCCATTCCAGTGCTTCATCAGCTTGCTAGTGAAATAGTGTTTCCTAATATCCATACTACATCTCCCCCACTGCAACTTGAGACCATTGCTTCTTGTTCTGTCATCTGCCACCACTGAGAACAGCCTGGCTCCATCCTCTTTGGAACCCCCCTTTAGGTAGTTGAAGGCTGCTATCAAATCCCCCCCACTCTTCTCTTCTGCAGACTAAATAACCCCAGTTCCCCCAGCCTCTCCTCGTAAGTCAGGTGCCCCAGCCCCCTAATCATTTTTGTTGCCCTCTGCTGGACTCTCTCCAATTTGTCCACATCCCTTCTGTAGTGGGGGACCAAAACTGGACACAGTACTCCAGGTATGGCCTCACCAGTGCCAAATAGAGGGGAATAATCACTTCCCTCGATCTGCTGGCAATGCTCCTACTAATACAGCCCAATATGCCATTGGCCTTCTTGGCAACAAAGGCACACTGCTGACTGATATCCAGCTTCTATAATCCCGAGGTCCTTTTCTGCAGAACTGCTGCTTAGCCAGTCAGTCCCCAGCCTGTAGCAGTGCATGGGATTCTTCCTTCCTAAGTGCAGGCCTCTGCACTTGTCCTTGTTGAACCTCATCAGATTTCTTTTGTCCCAACCCTCTAATTTGTCTAGGACACCCACCCAAGATGAAAATTAGACCTTCCAGCTGCTGTGTAGACATTGCCTATAGAGGCTAACCAGTTGCATCTAAAAACGATCCATTTTTCTTTATAACCCCAAAAGGCTTACAATGGTTAGGAGCAATATCTTTGTTTTTTCAAGCTTTTAGTCAGTATGCAGGTTTTTTTCTTTCAAACCCTGTTTGGACCCACCTGAATACCGAAAAAGAAACGTGAATTTGCCATAAATGAGAGAACTGTAATGCAAAATTCATATGGTCCTGCTGACTCACTTCAGTCAGTTGGGTCTCTCTAGTTTCCCATAGAGGTTTGCAGCCTGCAGTACTTTACCTTTCCTGCTGTCAGTCCATGTTGCCTCAGGAATACTTTTGCACATATTTCCCCAGACAGTTATGCTGCATAGTGTGTCTGGAAGCAGAGATTTGTCTTTTTGCCTCCCTGAATCAGACTTTCCTTCAGGAAAGCCAGATGCAACTGCAAGATGTAATTACATGGCCAAAAATGAGAAACACAGAAACACTGAACTCATCCATGTGAAACGTCTCTCCAGCTCCTCTGGGAGTATGTTTATGCAGTTGTTACAATTCTCTGGAAAAGTAAAACTACAGTGTGCAACTCATGTATCATCCCAATGGCACATGACGACTACTGTAACTATTACTTTGGGCAAAAATTTATTTTATTAATTTGTATTGGACTCTTCTTTGTGATATCTGGGCAACTCATGGAGATTTAAAATGAGCAACTATTGAATCAATTGGCAGGACCATCCCTAGTGGGGTGCAGAGCTCGGGACATAGGCACCGAGTTTTTAATCTGCCAGGGGGTACGCCCCCAATTCCACCCAGGCCCTGCCCCCACTCCACCCCTTCCTCCAAAGCCCTACCCCTGCCCCACTTCTTCCCACCCCCGCTCTGCCCCTATCCTGCCTCTTTCCACCCCATCTCTTCCCTGCCCAGTTCTGCCCTCTCCCCCGAGCGCGCTGCACTCTTGCTTCTCTCCTCTCCTCTCCAGAGCCTCCTAATGCCACCAAACATCTGATCGCGGCAGGCAGTAGGTGCTGAGAGGTAGGGAGAGGCACTGATTGGCAAGGCCTGCCAGTGGGCAGGAGGTGATGGGGGAAGGGGGAGGTTCTGGTAGAGGGGCTCCTCCTCACAACTGCGCCTGCCTGCCGCTTGCCTCTCCATTTCCCTCCTCACCCTGCCCGCCTCCTCACAATTTTATCAAAGCATGGGGCCCGGTGTGGTCACCCCAATTCGCTGTACCCAAGGGACGGCTCTGTCAATTGGCACAGTTCTTGCCTTTACTATCCCCACCCACTCTGGGTACGTCTACACAGTGTGACACCACAGTAGTGAGTCTCAGTGCTTGGGTTGACAGACTCAGGCTTCTGGGGCTCATGCTATGGTGCTATAAATAGCTGTTTAGACATTGTGGCTCAGGCTGGATCTCTGGCTCTTCCAGTTCTGCAGTTTCTATTCATGTCCCTCTGCCATGTACATTGGACAAACCGGACAGTCTCTACACAAATGAATAAATGGACACAAATCAGACATAAGATTGTTACAGACATAAGAGCTGTAACATTCAAAAACCAGTAAGAGAGTATTTCAATCTCCCTGGACACTCAATAATAGATTTAAAAGTGGCCATTCTTCAACAAAAAAACCTTCAAAAAACAGACTTCAACGAGAAACTGCAGAACTGGAATTAATTTGCAAACTTGACACCGTCAAATTAGGCCTGAATAAAGACTGGGAGTGGCTGAGTCACTACAAAAATAATTTTCTCTCTGTTGATACTCACACCTTCTTGTCAACTGTTGAGAATGGGCCACATCCACCATGACTGAATTGGCCCCATTAGCACTGACCCCCTCTTGGTAAGGCAACTCCCATCTTTTCATGTGCTGTGTATTTATACCTGTCTACTATATTTTCCACTCCAGGCATCTGATGAAGTGGGTTATAGCCCACGAAAGCTTATGCCCAAATAAATGTGTTAGTCTCTAAGGTGCCACAAGGACTCCTTGTTGTTTTTGCTGATACAGACTAACACGGCTACCCCTATGAAACCTTTTGTGAAATGTGATGCTTCATGGTCACAGGAGATTTTTGGTAAATCTCTTCTGCAAGGCCAGCAAAACTGTGGACTTTATTACTTGACTTGACTTTATTCCTTGACTTTAGCAAAGCTTTTGATACTGTCTCCCACAGTATTCTTGCTGGCAAGTTAAAGAAGTATGGGCTGGATGAATGGACTATAAGGTGGCTAGAAAGCTGGCTAGATCGTTGGGCTCAATAGGTTGTGATCAATGGCTCCATGTCTAGTTGGCAGCTGGTATCAAGTGGAGTGCCCCAAGGGTTGGTCCTGGGGCCGGTTTTGTTTAATACCTTCATTAATGATCTGGAGGATGTCGTGGATTGCACTCTCAGGGATAGGATACAGATAATTGCCAAATTATCAGCAGGTAAGTATGCCCAGTGGTCTGGGATGGGATGTTAGATGGGATGGGATCTGAGTTACTACAGAGAATTCTTTCCTGGGTGCTGGCTGGTGAGTCTTGCCCACATGCTCAGGGTTTAACTGATCACCATATTTGGGGTTGGGAAGGAATTTTCCTCCGGGGCAGATTGGCAGAGGCCCTGGAGGTTTTTCGCCTTTCTCTGCAGCATGGGGCACGGGTCACTTGCTGGAGGATTCTCTGCAGCTTGAGGTCTTCAAACCACAATTTGAGGACTTCAATAACTCAGACATAGGTTAGGAGTTTGTTATAGAAGTGGATGGGTGAGATTGTATGGCCTGCATTGTGCAGGAGGTCAGACTAG
The DNA here is from genome assembly GCF_020497125.1 of Mauremys mutica. NCBI lineage: Eukaryota > Metazoa > Chordata > Testudines > Geoemydidae > Mauremys > Mauremys mutica. Next base: position 312,209,233 of record NC_059072.1, on the reverse strand, counting down.
ATGATCATAATGGTCCCTTCTGACCTTAGTCTATGAGTCTATGAGACCTAGACAAATTAGAGAATTGGGCCAAAAGAAACCTGATGAGGTTCAACAAGGACACATGTAGAGTCATGCACTTAGGACAGAAGAATCCCAGGCACTGCTACAGACTAGGGACCGAATGGCTAGGCAGCAGTTCTGCAGAAAAGGACCTAGGGGTTACCGTGCTCGAGAAGCTGGATATGAGTCAGCAGTGTGCCCTTGTTGCCAAGAAGGCTAGCGGCATTTTGGGCTGTATAAGCAGGGGCATTGCCAGCAGATCGAGGGATGAGATCATTCCCCTCTATTTGGCATTGGTGAAGCCTCATCTGGAGTACAATGTCCAGTTTTGGGCCCCACACTACAAGAAAGATGTGGAAAAATTGGAAAGAGTCCAGCGAAGGGCAACAAAAATGATTAAGGGGCTGGAGCACGTGATTTATGAGAGAGGCTGAAGGAACTGGGATTGTTCAGTCTGCAGAAGAGAAGAATGAGGGGGGATTTGATAGCTGCTTTCAACTACTTGAAAGGGGGTTTCAAAGAGGATGGATCTAGACTGTTCTCAGTGGTAGCAGATGGCAGAACAAGGAGTAACTGACTCAAGTTGCAGAGGGGGAGGTTTAGGTTGGATATTAGGAAACACTATTTTACTAGGAGGGTGGTGAAGCACTGGAATGGGTTACCTAGGAAGGTGGTGGAATCTCCATCCTTAGAGGTTTTTAAGGTCCAGCTTGACAAAGCCCTGGCTGGGATGATTTAGTTGGGGTTGGTCCTGCTTTGAGCTGGGGATTGGACTAGATGACCTCTTGAGGTTCCTTCCAACCCTGATATTCTATGATTCTAAGAGTACCAGAACAACCACGCATACAAGAAAATAGGGAAGAAGTTGGCAGCTTTGCAAATTTATTGGACCAGTGACCAGTGCAGGGAACACATTAAGTGGCACAAGAGCGAGTACCAGAGAACCAAGGACCAGAACCACACCTCAGACAACTTGCTGATAATGTGCCAGTTTTGTGAGGAGTTTGACCAGGTGCTGGGCACTGAGTTCAGCATGGAGCCAACCAAGGTGTGTGATGACCTTGTCAGGTGGGATGGTGCCCTGCTGGCATCAGAATCTAGCATGGCGACTGATGGGTGCCAGCAGCAGGCACTGAGTGTGAACAATGGTTCGAGAGCAAGCTTTGGAACAGTAGCAGCAGCAGCAGCACATTCTGGGATCATATATAGAGGAGCTGGTGCACCCCTGAGGAACAGCCCTCTGTGGGTCCTGCAGCAGACACAGATGGGACAGAAGCCACCTTTAAGCTTCATTTTAATGTTCATTAATACAGTAATGAGAAGGATTTCCTCTCCATGAACCAAAGCAAAAGTTAAGAAACCCCAGCTAGCAGTGTATATCGACTAATGGTGGATTGTATACCAGCAACCTGCTCCCTCCGCCACCACATGGGGATCAAAAAGGAGTCGGGGACATGCAAACAGTAAAGAACGCCTTTAAATTGTAGTTTCACTAGAAGGGCACAGATTTTTGCCATTCCTGTTTCTTAAAAATAATAACCACACATTGCCCTGCCTGTAAGTATGCGACTCTGTAACCATTCTATCGAGCCACCTGGAAACAGTGAACTGTGCGTGCGTGTTTGTGGAGATGTGTTTCATTCACAAATCTAGTCCATTTCGGCTAGAGGTAGTCCATGCAGTCCATAGCTGACAAAATCATTTGTCCCAAATATGACTGTGGTTTGAAATTTTGTCCAGAAATGTGCCGGGGTGAGGAAGAGGGAGGCTGTTGATTTCTGAGAATTTGCTTGCAGTCATAACTGGGTAAGCCATGTGGAAGCTAATACAGCATCCTGTTGATTCCATCATGAATTCCGATCCAATCCTAGGTGCTCTTAGCTGCAAACTTTACCTGAAGCAGGAACTCCAGATAGGTAATCACATTTCAGGGAAGGCCATGTTTTCCAGGGCCACCTCGATAGCTGACCGGCTCACACCACTCATAGATATGCTGTTCAGTCACTGCGTGTGTGAATGCTTCTGTGACATACACTGCAGATTTCCCACTAGCAGCTTGGAATAACATCTCCCTTTGTCTGTTGGGCATCGCAAGAACTGTTATGTCCTCCAAAATGTGGAAGGCTTGAAATCATAGAAACAACTTTTTGTAGCACAGACACTGATAGCAGCCCTGTCCCCCGCCCCCATCCAAACCCAAGTAGTTTTGCAATTTTCTAAAATCAAAAAAGCAGCTTTGCATTTTTAACTTACCATTGTGCCTGCAGTTCTTTCGCCACGATTAAACAAGCTGTGTCCAGGGAGCTTCTGTGGTCTGCAGCATCCTCCTCACAATATTTGGAAGTTCAGTTTGTAAAAGTATCATTTTATATCCTTGACATTCCACAGGATTTTTTTTTCCGTATTCATGCAGTGAGCTATTTGAGACAATAGCCCTCTGTGCTTTATCCCGTTCCAGGCCTCACAATGTCTACTGACTGCAGTACTTCCACAGCTCGCCCACACTGCAGCAGAAGCCTGTGGCAATATACCTTCCAGGACTGTTCCAAGAGGACATATTTCCATGATGAACTTATGGTTGAAGTTCAGGACAGGGCCAACAAACAGGTCCAGTACCAAAGTCAGAGGGACTTGTGGCTAGAGGAAAGGCATGGTGAGAAGCAAGTCTCAGGTGGGCTGCACCGCTTGAGGATGGGGTTTCAGCATGGGAGCAGGCACTAGCTTTGCAGTTCTTAAGAGAGGAGGACAGAGCTCAGCAGAAAATGCTGTTTGAGTGGCTCGTATCACTAATGACTGCAAGAATTGCAGCTCCTGCTGCATCACCCACACCAAGGCCTTAGTCACCTGCATGCTATCCTTTGCTTCAGTTCAGAAGGCTCCGGGTCTGGGTGGCCCATAAAATTGGCTCCCATGAGCATCTGGGCAGGGAAACCTCACCCATCCAGCCCTCCATATTGATCCCATACCGTGGATGCTGCGCTTTCTTTTTATTTGTTTTCTCCTGTAAGGTTCTACAGGTTACAGGTGTTTTGGTGTGGTAATAGCAGCTGACCTGCCTGGGAATGGGTGAATGTTGTACTTTTCTAATACACCTTTATAAATAAGGATTTATTTAATCAGGAAAGTGTATTCATATCACATCATACAACGTGTATTCAAAATAACAAAGGTAAACACATGATCAGGGATAGTTAGGAATTAATATGTAAAGACTATCCCACAGTATAGTTATGTATAGCAATTCATACTTCAATCACTTCCTTACATCAGTCCATACTATGAAAAACCCCACCCCTTTCATAAGTGGTCATGTCATTCGTAAGTATATTGCATGACACTAAAATTCCCCACCCCTCCCCACAATCAATGAGCCCCCATACTACACCCTCCAGAAGCACACTCATAGAGATACTATTCCCCCTCTTCCATTGGGCCATGCAAGTCCATAATGTGGGAGCACAAAGCAATCCTGTTTCCAGGGAGCATCCAGCTCCAATTAAGGTAGGTGCACTGTCTGGCAGATAGTACTGATTCAGCGGCACCTTGCTGTCATAAGTCGATTCAGGGAGAAATGGCTCACGTTTGGCTCCACAAACATTGTGAAGAGCACAGCAAACCACACTAATGAAGGCAGCACTGATTACACTGGCATCCAAACATGTCTGTAGACATCTCCAATGGGATTTCAATTTGCCAAACGCTCATTCAACAGCCATTCTACACCTGCTAATAGTGTAATTAAACCTTCTTTTGCCAGGGCCTCTAAAATCAGGGTATGGTTTCATGAGCCAAGGCAAAAGGGGGTATGCAAGGTCCCCCAGAATAATGGTTAGGACAGTAACCTCATTTATGACAATGTCATGTGATGGGAATAGTGTCCCAGCCTGACCATGAAAGTAGACGCCCGATTGGTGAAAAGCCCTGGCATCATGAACTTTCCTAGCGCAACCCACGTTGAAATTAATAAAGTGTTCACTATGGTCCAGGAGTGCCTGCATAACAATGGAGTAGTACCCTTTGCAGTTTATGTACTCATGCTCCTTGAGGAGGGCAAACTATGAGTCCCATCACTGACCCCACTACAGTTTGGAAACGCCCATTGTCTCAAAGACAGCAGTTACTTCAGGAATATCTTTTATGCCTGCCACCTTGGGGTAAACCCAGGGCCGGCTCTACAGTTTTCACCGCCCCAAGCAGCGCACCGAATTGCTGCCCCGGGAGGCAGGGGCAGTCCGTGTGCCCTTAGGGCGGCAAGCGCATTTCTGTGGCAGCGGCAATTCGGCGGCAGCTTCTATGTTTAGCTGAAGCTGCTGCGGACAGCTAAACATAGAAGCTGCTGCCGAATTGCCCTCACCGCGGAAACGCGCCTGCCACTCTAAGGGCACACGGACTGCCCCCGCCGCCCAGCGCAGCAATTCGGTGCACTGCTTGGGGGCAAAACAACACGGACTGCTGCCCCTTGCAGAATGCCGCCTCAAGCACCAGCTTGGAATGCTAGTGCCTGGAGCCGGCCCTGGGTAAACCATACACTTGATTGCCTCAGAAACCTCTGCCACCACTTTACCAAAGTTGACTTTCCAACACCAAACTGGTTTGCAATGTACCTGTAGCAGTCAGGGATAGCTAGTTTCCAGACAGCTATAGCAACCCACTTCTGGACTGGCAAGGGTGCCCTCATGCATGCATCTTTATGCTGGCTAGTGGAGGAAAGCTCCAGAAAAATAGCTTTCTTCATGCAAAAGTTCTGGACCCATTGCTGATCATCCCAAGTCTGCATGATGATGTGATCCCACCCGTCTGTGCTTGTGGCCTTGTAGCAAAAGCACTGGGCTACATAGGGGCATCAGCAGCTACAGGAAGTGTACTGAGCAGCATCAGCCAGTGTGAGTCTGCCATGCTTCAGTACTCCTCCTCCTCCTCTTCTACCTTCTCCTTTTGCTACATCATAAGCTGTGTCAGGTGCCTTTAGTGGGTCAGAAAAGCCCTACTGAAATGTTCACCAGCATCTCATGGAAGTTTTTCCCATTTCCTGACATAGGATTGAAAGCACAAGCAAGAGAAGTTCTTCAAAAGGCGCCTCCTCTGTGTTGCTGGCCCTGGTAGCTGGAAGCACACACAATAAAATGACTGCTCAGCAGGCTGTATTGGCGGCCTGTTCAAACTTCCTGAAATGTGCAGGGTGTGCAGCAAAGCTTTCTCACAGTGCACCATGGACAAAAAGCAAGAGTGACAATATTTCAAGAGGGTGCTGGGGAATGTGGGATATGGTTGGTTTGACTCAGGTCTGAGTGCTGTGGTGTGGATGCCGGAGCCCCAGGTTTGAGCCTGGGTTAGAAAATTCTTGAAATAGGGTTATAACAATCAGTGTAGACACTCAAGCTCTAGGTTCTTTAACTCGAGGTCAGCTGACTCAAGTCCCACTAACCTTTGGTTTACCTTTCAGTGTAGACATACCCATAGGAATCTTCGAGATAGCCAAGTCCCCAGCATTCGGGGCTTTATAAATGATAGCTAGAGCTGTGTGGGAACTGGAGTTTCCATTTCATGGGAACTGACATTTTCATTTTATGGGAAGTTCCATGATTTCAAAATTTGTTTTAGTTTGGAATAGGAATGAAATGTTAATTTCTGAACTTTTCTGTTGTTATAATGTGTATAATAAACCAGACACAAGTGTTTAGTTTTGGTTTTGCCCATTATTGGCAAATGGAGGCCTGTAGAACCATGGCAGACACATATGTGTGTTGCCTGAAAAAGCCTGTTAATACCTAAATAAGCTGCCATTTGTGTGGTTTACAATGCAGCCTATGGCAATGAAGTGGAGCTGAACTTATAAGAACAAAAATGAGAGGGAAAGAAATAGGTCTGGGAAGGGGAGCTGGAACAAGGGAGTTGGGGGGGAGCATGGCTCCATCACTTTTGACCAGCCCTAAGGGTGAGTGATGGGGGGGGCAGAGAGGAGCAAGCAGAGGGTGGGGTTTGGTGGGAAGAGGCAGCGCAGGAGTGGGACCTTAGGGGAAGGGACAGTACGAGGGAAGAGCCTTGGGGAAGGGGCGGTGTGAGGGTGGCGGTTTGGGGGAAATGGGTAGTATGGGGCAGGGCCTTGGGGAGAAGGAGCGGTGCAGGGAGGGGGGGCACAGTTTGGGCACTAATGAAGGTACAGTGCTCACTTTATATTTATTTTTGATTATAAGTGTTTGCACTGTAAAAAGAAAAAATAAATAGTATTTTTCAATTCACCTAATACAAGTACTGTATTGCAATCTCTTCATCATGAAAGTTGAACTTACAAATATAGAATTATGTACAAAAATACTGCATTCAAAAATAAAACAATGTAAAGTTTTAGAGCTTGCAAGTCCACTCAGTCCTACTTCTTGTTCAGTCAATTGCTCAGACAAACAAGTTTGTTTATGTTTGCAAGAGATAATGCTGCCCTCTTTTTGTTTACAATGTCACCTAAAAGTGAGAACAGGCGTTATCATGGCACTGTTGTAGCTGGCATTGCAAGATATTTAAGTGCCAGATGCACATGCTTCAACCATCATTCCAGGGGACATGCGTCTATGTTGACGACGGGTTCTGCTCGAAAAGCATCCAAAACAGTGTGGACTGATGCATGTTCATTTTCATTATCTGAGTCAGATGCCACCAGCAGAAAGTTGATTTTCTTTTTTGGTGGTTCAGGTTCTGTAGAAGCAGCAAAGAATCCTGTGGCACCTTATAGACTAACAGACGTTTTGCAGCATGAGCTTTCGTGGGTGAATACCCACTTCTTCGGATGCAAACAGTGGAAATGTCCAGGGGCAGGTGTGTATATATAAGCAAGCAAGAAGCAAGCTAGAGATAACGAGGTTAGATCAATCAGGGAGGATTAGGCCCTGTTCCAGCAGCTGAGGTGTGAAAACCAAGGGAGGAGAAACTGGTTCTGTAGTTGGCAAGCCATTCACAGTCTTTGTTTAGTCCTAAACTGATGGTGTTAAATTTGCAGATGAACTGGAGCTCAGCAGTTTCTCTTTGAAGTCTGGTCCTAAAGTTTTTTTGCTGTAGGGTGGCCACCTTAAAATCTGCTATTGTGTGGCCAGGGAGGTTGAAGTGTTCTCCTACAGGTTTTTGTATATTGCCATTCCTAATGTCTGATTTGTGTCCATTTATCCTTTTCCTTAGAGAGTGTCCAGTTTGGCCGATATACATAGCAGAGGGGCATTGCTGGCATATGATGGCATATATTACATTGGTGGACGTGCAGGTGAATGAACCGGTGATGATGTGGCTGATCTGGTTAGGTCCTGTGATGGTGTTGCTGGTGTAGATATGTGGGCAGAGTTGGCATCGAGGTTTGTAGTTTGTGCATTGGAGATTTGCTTTTTCAAGACTTCTGAAAGCACGCTACCTACCTTGTCCCTCTCAGTTTTTGGAAGGCACTTCAGATTCTTAAATCTTGGGTTGAGTGCTGTAGTTACCTTTACAAATCTCACACTGGTAACTTCTTTGCGTTTTGTCAAGTCTGCAGTGAATGCGTTCTTAAAATGAACAACAATATGTACTGGGTCATCATCTGAGACTGCTGTAACATGAAATATATGGCAGAATGTAGATAAAACAGAGCAGGGGACATACAGTTCTCCCTTAAGGAGTTCAGTTCTTATGCTTGGGGCGGCACCTTGTAAGGGGCAGCCAATCTTGGGGTGGTGGGGGGCACTCGGGTTGTTGGGTTTTTGGTGGGGGGGGGTTGGCAGGGCAGCTCTTGAGGTTTTTTTTGTTGTTTTTGTTTCGGCGGGGCGGCGCAGCGCTTGGGGGGGATGTTTCGGTGGGGCAGCGCGGTGCAGCACTCGTGGGGGGATGTTTCGGCGAGGTGGTGTGGCACTCGGGGGGGATGTTTTGGCTGGGCAATGCTGGGAGGGTGTTTCAGTGAGGCAGCGTGGCACTCATGGGGGGTGTTTCAGTGGCGCGGCGCTCATGGGGAGTGTTTCAGTGCAGTGGCGCGGTGCTTGGGGGGGGTGTTACGGCAGGGTGGTGCTCTTTTTTTTTTGCTTTAGGTGGCAAAAAAGTTAGACCCGGCCCTGGTTCAGTCACAAATTTAATTAATGCATTATTTTTTTAATGCGTGTCATCAGCATGGAAGTATGTCCACCATAATGGTGGCCAGAGCATGAAAGGGCATATGAATGTTCAGCATATCTGGCATGTAAATACCTTGCAATGCTGGCCACAAAAGTGCCATACAAATGCCTGTTCTCACTTTCTGGTGACAGTATAAATAAAAAGAGAGCAGCATTATCTCCTGCAAATGTAAACAAACTTGTTTGTCTGAGTGATTGGCTGAACAAGAAGTAGGACTGAGTGGACTTGTAGCCTCTGAAGTTTTACATTGTTTTGTTTCTGAGTGCAGTTATGTAACAAAAAAAATCTACATTTGTAAGTTGCACTTTCAGGACAAAGAGATTGCATTACAGTACTTGTATGAGGTGAATTAAAAATATTATTTCTTCTGTTTATCATTTTTACAGTGCAAATATTTGTAATCAAAATATACGCTTTGATTTCAATTACAACACAGAATACAAGATATATCTGAAAATGTAAAAAAACATCCAAAATAAATTGATAGTCTGTTGTTTAACAGTGCAATTAAAACTGTGATTAATCACGATTCATTTTTTAAATTGCGATTAATTTTTTTGAGTTAATCGCGTGAGTTAACTGCGATTAATCGACAAACCTACTACAAATACTTACAAACACAGGGAAAACAGCTGCAATGTTTGGCACAATTTTGCCATTTAATCCGCAACAAACTTGCAAAGAACACTATGAAATATCTTATTTTTTCACAGCTATTGATATTACAGATGAAGGCAAGGAGAAAGCTATCATATTCAGTAGTGTAGGGGCCAAGACTTACAGGTTAATGAGAAACCTGTTAAGCCTGAAAAACCTGGAGCTACATCTTTTGATGAGCATGTAAATTTGTTAAAAAAAACATTTTAACCCGACACCGAGTGAAATAGTAGAACAATTTAAGTTTCACCCTCAGTCAAGGAAAGTAGGGGAGATGGTAGGGCAATTTGTGGCAGAACCAAGAAAACTCTTTTGAGATTTTAATTATGGTGTGACCCTGACAAAAATGCTAACAGATTAGTTTGTGGCATTAATGATGACAAAATACAAAGGAGATTGTTGTCTGAACCAGAGTTAACATTTGAAACAGCTCTGAAATTGGCCCATGCTTTGGAATCTGCAAATAAAAATGTACAGGATTTACAAACGCAGGCCACAAGAGCCTGAGGAGATGGAAATTGCACACAGGAAACAGGAGGTATGATGCACAAAATTTCAAGGCAACCCGGGAAACAGATCCAATCAACTAGCAGAGCGTGTTACCATTGCAGAAGCAAACACAGTCCCAATGGGTTGCAGATTTAAAAATGAGAAATATCACATTTTCAGGTTCACAGGGCACATTCTATGAACATGTTGAAAGAAAACTGGGAAAACAGACTCACAAAAGCATGATAAAAAGCAGCCTTATAGTCATGGTACTTTTCAGGTACTTGAGGAGGAAAATTGTGAGAAAGAATATGAGACAGTAGCTTATACTATCTATAATATAACTAAAATAAATATTACTAAAGTAGGTCCCATTCATAATGGGCTGCCTGTAAATGAAAAAAGTACAATTTGAGCTCAACACAGGATGTAATGTAACAATTATGAGCCAGAAACGTATGAGACCTTGTAGAAAGATAATGAACCACCTCCACTGCAGAAATGTAGGATACAATTAAAAGCATACACTGGAGAAGTAGTAAAGATATTGGGAACCACTAATCTCAAAATATGCCACCAGAGCCAAATAAGACATCTATTGTTGCCAGTGATCACAGGCACTGGCTCTAACTTGCTTAGTAGAGGATGGTTGGCTGACCTTTCACCGGACTGGAAGGAAAAGTGCCTCACTGGAAATCAAATGATGATCTAATTCTGGAAACTGTTTTAAATACACATAAGGAAGTATTTAAAGATGAATTGGGCACTTTAAAAGGCACTACTGCTAAAATATACATAAATCCAAATGTTACATAAACCGCAAAGGGTCATTATTTCAGACCAGGATCTGTACCCTGTGCCACAAAAAGTTGAAATTCAGTTGAAAAGACTATAGGCAACTAGTATAAAGTTTTCTGAATGGGCTGCACCAATAGTGACAGTGTTGAAGCCAAATGGCTCTGTACGTATATGTGGTGACTATAAGTTGAGTGTGAATAGGCTCTCACAATTAGAAACGTATTCAATTCCAAAAACTGAAGACCTGTTTGCAGTTTTAGCAGGAGAGCAATTGTTCAAAAAGTTAGACATGAGCCATTCCTATCAACAGATCATTCTGGAAGATTTCAAGCAGTATCTCACTGTAAATACTCACAAACAACTGTTTAAATATAATCGGTTACCTATTGGTGTGTCCTGAGCTCCTGCTGTTCTCCAAAGAACCATGGAAATATTGAGCATAAGAACATAGGAATGGCCATACTGGGTCAGACCAAAGGTCCATCTAGCCCAGTATCCTGTCTTCCAATGGTGGCCAATGCCAGGTGCCCGAGGGAATGAACAGAACAGGTAATTCAAGGAAATCCATGTGGCAGTATAATTCAATAATATACTAATCACAGGTATCACAGAAACAGAACATTAACAAAAGCTAGCAGGTGTGTTAATAAGGTTAAGAAAAGCAGGGCTGCACCTAAAAAGGGATAAGTGTTCCTTCCTGGAGTAGGAAGTGATATATTTGGGATATGAAATGGATGCCCAGGGACTACATCCAATGAAAGATTAAATAAAAGCAATTAGAGATGCCCCTGCACCTAGGAATATTTCAGACCTCTTATAAGGTCAAAAGTTTCTGTTCAAAAGTTTCAATTCAACATTATTGAAACACATCATTTAAATTTTTTTCAAAATGAAATTTTGTTGAGATTGACATATTCTGGCAGAACATTTTGATTTTGACAAAGCATCATTTTCTGACCGAAATCTATACCATCGGAACATTTTTGACAAGCTTTAATGGTAACCAATATCAGGAGGTGACAGTGAAAAGTACAGAGAACAGGGATTGCGTATATATGCAGTTGTGTTTTGCACAAGGTGAAGCTTCCAAGTTTAGGCCAAAGTAGAGCATATTACAATGGTCTATCTTAGAGGTGACACAGATGTGATGAAATGATCACAGAGGAAAAGAGTGGGAACTCCCCTTCTCACAATGCTTTCCCCCTGAAGATTACTTCCATTGTTTCTGAACTGAGACTGACTTAGCTTTCTTCCAGGACCTTGATAAAGCCCAGGGAAAACAAGGACAAAACTGAATCCTAGAATATCAGGGTTGGAAGGGACCTCAGGAGATCATCTAGTCCAACCTCCTGTTCAAAGCAGGGCCAATCCCCAAATTGCCCCCTCAAGGATTGAACTCACAACTCTGGGCTTAGCAGGCCAATGCTCAAACCACTGAGCTATACCGCAGCAGCGGTTACCAGGAGTGGGGTTTGAGGTTTGAGGTGGACATGATGCAGAGCTGAATATCGTCAACAAATGGATGGTCCTAGAGCCCAGAAACCCCACAGCCCTCATATTTATGCTGAATTGATGTGGGAGATGGATAGGATGGAAGTAACAGGCTACGTCCATGTCCTAAAACAGATTGATAGGGATTCAGAAAGTGTCAGGGACTGGACCAGCTGCTGGCCTGCTCCCCGACTAACTGCATTGCTAGGCAACCAATGAGCCCAGTGGCACTGCTTTGGAACTGACAGAGTGGCCAAAGCCCCTTGATTGGCTGCTGATTTAGCAGCCCTGCTTATAAACCTGGCCCTCCACAGCAGAGTAGCAGGTTCTGAACATGTACTATGCCTGGTGTTTGGCTTGTTTCAGCCCACATCCAGTTCCAGCTCCTGCTTCCTTTGACTTCAGACTTTGCTTTGATCCCTGGCTCTGTCTGACCCTCCGGTTCTGGCATTTGGTTTCTGTCTCACCGGTACCGATCCCTATCTCTGCCTCATGACTCTGGTTTACCCCTGTCTCTGGCATTTGGCTTCTGTCCCTCTGGCACTGACCTTTGGCTTGTTTCCTGGACTCTGCACACTCTGAACAAGCTCTAACTGGTAGGCTGAACTCTTGCTCCACCACAAGACCCATCTTGTCCCATCTGGTCATCTACAGAAAGCTAGGAGAATCCAGATATGGCTGGAGCAGATTTGCCAAGACTTTCTCATAATCTTTCTTTATACAGAACATTTGAGGCAGGGTGGGGATTGATGAGATTATTAATGCTTTGATCAAGGAGTTTAATCACAGCTTACTTTAGGGTTTTAGACAAGTAGACCATTACATTTCCCATCATAATTGGCCTACGTTCCCAAGTTGTATGTAGTGGTGTTGTAGCCATGTTGCCCCCAGGATATTAGAGAGAAAAGGTACTATCTTTTATTGGACCAATTGGTATGAGAGACAAGATTTTGAGTTTACATAGAGCTCTTCTTCAGGTCTTTGAGTAAGTTTCTCAGACCTAAAGAAGAGCTCTCTGTAAGCTCAAAAGCTCATCTCTCTCACCAACAGAAGTTGGTCCAATAAAAGATAGTACTGCATCCACCTTGTGTCTCTAATATCCTAGGACCAACATGGCTACAACAACACTGCATACAAATTGGGATCTAGAAAGAAATTATTGCAATGGCCTTAGGTTATCTGACAAGGGCAGATCATTTGCTTTATGAACACTGGATTTAATCATGCTCCAAAATTTCTACATTAGAGAGGACCCTTCCTCCCATTCAGCAAACTCAGTGGAGTCATTTCGCCTCAGCCTCACCCATGGCCCCATGTCCACAGTTTTGTGTGGAAAAAGGGAGTGGGTAAACCAGGGTAGGAGTGGCCAGACCAAAGACAGGGCGGGGTAGGGTGGATGGGCCTTATCTGCCAATAACTCTGCAGAGTTCTATATGGTAAAATAATATTTCCCCAGGCTGTAATATCTCAATCCCATTCCTTTGTCCTCACACTAGTGGTTTTCTTAAAAAGAGGTCCTGAGGACATCTGTGAGTGGTGGAAAGGGGTAATCGAGCAGAATAACTGTAATTTATTTATAATGCCAGGTAATGAACATAGTAAGAATCCAGGGACAGAGTCATCTAATGAAAAAAGTGTGTGTGTGGTATCCTGGCCTCCACTCCAGTGCCACCCATTCCTGCACATTTGTCCAAGTCTTTTCTTATGTTCTTAATATATTGGGTCAAATTCTCTGGTATGCTTCTGCTGATTTGTGGTCTCCATTGACACAATTCAGGCATAAATCTATATTAACTGTTTAGTTAACTTGGCTCATGGTTGCTTAGAGTTGCAAGAATGAACAACGAAATCTCTTACATTAACTTGATAAAACCCTAATGTCAATATCTCATCACTATTTACATACCTCATTTATATTGAAAAAGAAAAACTCTCTATGCCTAATAGAAAGCAAATATTAATGTGTGTGGAGGCAGGGGAAGGGGGGGCTGAGGGGAGGAAATGGATCCTGGCTTTGGATTTTTACTGTTTTCCTTGAAGATTTTGGATTTATTTGAACCCCAAATTCAAAACTAAACAAAAGAAATGTGAACTCATGATTATAAAAAATAAAGCAAATGTCTTCCCTCTAACATCTGAGAAAGAACATCTCAGAGTTATGCAGTGCTTAATTTGTGCCAGGGCTTGCCAGGGCAGAGCCCCAGCACCTCTAGGCTTGGCAGTTCAGAGCCCCAGCACCTCTGTGTAAGTTATGAATGTAAAAATATTGCTTGAGCCCCAGCACCTAGTTGCTTGATTCCCAGCACTTCTTTCATTACAAATTAAACTCTGGAGTTATGTATGTCTTTAGTTTAAGTTTGGTTTAAGCTACATCATTTTTAATAGCTTTTTCAACTGACCTATTTAATATCCTAATATTTCAAAATGTAGTTACACTAATCTCTTTAAACAGGTTTATTTATCCCTGGCGGTCAAAACACATTTGGTATCGTTACTTTTCTTTTGCTACATACACCATCCATCAAGTTCTGCATTGTTCCATGAAATATTTCATGTGCTTTGTGAATATTTACAGCATAGAGTGGCTTTAGTACTGGCTACTGTTGTGATTAAAAGAATGCCAGGCACATCGATCTGTCTGCTCATCCATGTGTCTACTCTATATTGTAGTCAGAAGGAGCTGGGAAGAGAATTAACCAACCTAACATTTGTACATGCAAAGTACTCAGGATAGCATGAGTGTTTAAATGCTGCTTATAAGAGCATTTCCACATGGGAGGAAAAATAAGCATTTGTTCATAACACATATTGTCTTAACAACATCAAGTATTTTAAAAGGCTAAATATATGGATTCTTTTCTTACAGGTCTCTGCTAATGTTGTCTTTTCTTTGACACTGGAAGGTTTTTGAGAAGGTACTGTACATAGAACAGAAGTCTGTAATTTACATGGTTTACTGCCTTGGTTCTCTTGTTAATAACTCATTGCTAATGTCATACTATTCTCTGTGGATAAGTCAGGAATTCTAAACTTTTACGGTCTGGAATATCTAAAATCGGCGTTCATTTTGGCTGACCCTATCTAGCTAACTGCTGTAGTGTTCAGTATAGCAGACTTCGCAGGGAGCTGTGCCAGCTTACACCAGGGCTGAGTTTGGCCCTAAGGTACCATGCTACTAATGGGAGTGTGAGTCCCTTATGAAATAGAAGCCCAAAATTGTGAACTGGCACCTTTCTTTGCAACTCCTATTTTAATTTATATTTGAAAAAATATCATTGCAGTTCCTTGCACTATTTCTATATAAAAAGAGTTTGCTAATCAAACATTTGCAGTTAAGTATATTTGAGGTTAGTTGTATATTATTTATCTAGCTATATTCTTATATGAAGGCCCATCACCATAGAATATGAGCATGCCCAAATATGCATGGCTGTGTACAGAAACAGTTGCTGCCCTGAAGAGCTTACAATCGAAAAAGCGAAATAAATGTAGGCAAAGAGACACAATATGTAATCAAAGGTTGCACTGGCACCCTTCTAGCTACTTCCATGTTTTTTATTGTTTTGTTTAATAAATGATACTCAGTTCCTAACTGTCGCTCTTCCTGGGCATTATCAGTTGGCAGCTTCTGGCAGGCATCATAGCGGAAGTGGGTATTAAATAGAGAGGATTTGAAATTGGAGAGTGTAGCAGCCTTGCAGACCAATGAAGTGAGGGTATTGTGTGCTTAGGCAGTGGCATGAAAGAAAGTACTGTGACAGACCCAGACAGTGGGGTACAGGAGTCTGGTAGAGGGCAAATATACTGGTCACTGGATGAGTAGTTTTCTGTTCCCTGAGTGACCAGAGCAGGGGCTGCACTAGAGTAATCAGGAACCTGCTAGAACCAATTAAGGCAGACAGGCTGATTAGAACACCTGCAGCCAATCAAGGCAGGCTAATCAGGACACCTGGGTTTAAAAAGGAGCTTACTTCAGTTTGTGGTGGGTGTGTGAGGAACTGGGAGCAAGAGGTGTAAGGAACTGAGAGTGAGAGGCTGGAGGAGGAGGAGGACGAGGACGACGAAGGAGTACAAGCGTTCATGGGTGGCAGGTTTGTAGAAATTTTGATGGTGCCCAGAACCTGCTCCCCCAACCTGCCTAAGGCTCTGGGAGGGAGGTTGGGTGGGGGGAAGAGGTCTGGGGTGCAGGTCCTGGGCTGGGGATTAGGGTGCAGGAGGGGTACAGGATGCAGACTCTGGGGTGGTGTTTGGGTGCTGGGTGCAGGCTCTGGGCTGGGGCAGGGGGTGGGTGTGTAGGAGAGGGTTAGGGGTGTGGGCTCTGGGAGGGAGTTTGGGAATCGGAGGGGGTGCAGGGGTGAGGACTGAGGATGAGGGGTTCATGATGCAGGAGGGGGCTCAGGGCTGGGGCAGAGGATTAGGGTGTGGGGGGGCTGAGGGGTTTGGGGCATTGGAGAGGCTCCGGGCTAGGGTGGAAGGGCAGGGTAAGGGCAGCCTGCCTTGCCATTTGTGGATGGGGGGGACTAGGATCCTGGGGCAGCAGACAGCAATTGCTGCCAGGAGCGGGGCTCCGCATAGGAATGTGCTACTCCAGCTGTACAAGCAGGCATGGGAGAGGCGCGTGCTGCTTTCTTTTGTGCAGGGATGTGGGAGGGGAGACCTGTGGGGAGGGGGACGTGTGGGGGGTAGGTGGGTGGCAGGCGGAGGCTGGGACCCCCAGGCAGGGATGGGGGAGAGACCTAGCTCCAAATATTGCTGGAGCAGTGCCCCCAGCCCTGAATATTGCTGGAGCTTGGGCACCACAAAAGAATATAACCCGCCACCTCGCCTATGCAAGCATTATCAGACACCAGGAGGAAGGTCCTGTGGTGAGGATAAAGAAGGTGTTGAGAGGAGGCCATGGGGAAGTAGTCCAGGGAGTTGTAGCTGTCATGCAGCTGTTACAGGAGGCACTATAGACAGCTGCAATCCACAGGGCCCTGGGCTGGAACCTGAAGTGGGAGGTTTGGGGGGAACCCGGGCCCACCCTCTAACTCCTGATCAGACACAGGAGGAATTGACCCAGACTGTGGGTTCCACCAGAGGGGAAGATCACTCAGGTGTGAAAATCTGCCAATAAGTGCAGCACCCACCAAGGTAGAGGAGGAACTTTGTCACAGTACAAAGACATTTTTAGGAGACATGGGCAAATGGGGTACTGGAGTCACTTGCAGAGTGGGAATGGGGACAACAGGATCAGAGACAAAGGCAGATAAATAGGGAGGAGCAGAATTGTGTACATCCATGAAGCAAGGAGAAGAAGAACTTGATGTAGTGGATGAAGGAAAGTCAAAGGAGGGATTCAAAGGGGTGGTGGAATATAGATGAGATGGACGAGAAAGGTGGTCTTACAGCTGTTTTGCATGGACTGGAGAAAGTGGGTAATATATGTATCAGGAAAGACAGAGTGGAGTAAAAAGGAACCAACCTTCATTTGTACATGAAGGAAAAGTGTAGACTCGGCAGAAAGAGCTCTCTGAGTTTGTACATATAACAGAGCCATAGTCATTTAAAAATAAATCCCTCGGACATTTTGGACACATGGGGCTTTCTGGATATACTCCACTAAATACTGCAGTGGTAGCAGTATTTATTTTCTATTCTTTTAAGTATATCAGTCTTTTTGAAAGCTTATATACATACAGCAGCAAATTACCATTCTTACATGCTCTCTGATACTTGAGGTGCTGTACAAATGTGTGAAATAGGTGAACAAATAATAAATGAGCACATCTGCCAGAATATTCACAGCTGAGAAGTCTTGGAATTAGCTCATATAGCTATAAAGAGCACAGAGATAGTCACTGCTCGCGGTCATGCTTTCACCACTGATTTATTCCTAGAGAAACCAAGCAGAATTCTTTGCAAAGACCGTTTCTAATAGGCAGAATATGTCTCAGATTTGATTTTAGAAATACACACAAAGAAACTCCCTTAGAGTTTAAAAATGCATTGACAGACCTAGTCTATGGCTCAAGTCATACTTTCTGTATGTTTCTAGCTCAACTCTCCTGGATATATTAGACTTTTTAAAAAAAATACAAAAACAAAATTTAAAAAAAACCCACAAACAATCCTGACAGCAACATATTTATCTTACTAAATGGAAAACTCTTTTATTTCCCCAAGGGTCAGCTTGAGTGCACATAGCCTGGTGTATGCATTGGGCTTCCTTTGATTGGCCAACATTTTTTTTCCAAAGCAGATTGATATTCAATGGCCTACGTTGTTTCTGCATATCAGTTCCTACTAATGCATGAGCTGGCGTTCAGTTGTAGCTGGCAGTGGATAAAGAAAGTAAAGGTAAAATAATTAACATTAAGAAAACAACTAGTGGGGCTTTTGTAGAACTGAATAAGGTCCATGAATGAAAAGTGGTTATCTAAAGCAGAGCTGTACCATTATGTTGCTTTTGGAGGTTTATAAAAATCATAGAGTCTGTGAAGATAAATGAACATAATGTGTCAAACCCTACCTAAAGTGGTATAAAGTTTCTTTTTAATAGACTATACAACTAAAGACTAAACAAGTCTAAGGGAGTTAGTCAGATTTGTAAAGATATTTAGGCACCTAATTTCTATCAGAATCAATGGGAGTTGTGTGCATAGATACCTTTACAAATCTGGCCCTTAGATCCCAGGCTTTGTTTGTTTCTCTATCACTGCAAAGACCCATAACTGGACATTGGCTATATTTTCACTTTCACCCACAGTTACAGTAGGTAAAATACATTATTGTTCTACTTAAGCCATATCAAAGATGTTTTGGAACAGTATTTCAGGATCTGATTCTGCACCATGAAAGTCAATGAGAGTTCTGACATTGACTTTTGTGGGTATAATATGAGGGCCTTAGGAAGAACTGCACAGTATTCTGTAATAAAGGGTGCTTACCTTCCTGCCTGCCCCGCATATTGGCTATTCATAAATGTATCATTTGGCAGCAATATTACTACTCAAATCACGAGCTAGATTGGCTAAATGTTTCATCAGTTTATTTATTCAGCTTTACAGCTTTGGCTGCTTATGCTAAAACCACTCCAATTAAAACCAGAGACTTGCAGGGCAAAGCATTGACTGACTTGAAGTAAACGAGGCATGTGCTCTGAGCAGATGACACATTTGTGACATGCCTTTTTGGTGTGAGAGCTTAATAGTTTTCTTATTTGTTAATCTGCATCATTCTATAACAGACTGATGGAACCATTCTGATTTACTGCAGACTGTTGCGAAATTTGTCTCTGCACAGCAATGTACCCTACACAGGAAAAATAACTCAGGCTCTTATAACTTCTGAGTAGACTATTTTTAACATGAGCTCAGTCAGTTTTATATTATGCTTGAATATACACTGTCTAGCTGGTTGGGGATTTTTCACATGGGATATAGGAGATCTGGGTTCAAGTCCTCACTCTGTTTGATTTGGAGTAGGGACTTAAACCCAGTTGTCCCACATCCCAGATGGATGTCTGAAACAATGAACTATAGAGTCAGTCTCTCCCTCTCCCAATCACTCTTGTTGGAGATGTTCCAATTTGTACAAATAAACAAATATTCCTTGGGTGAGGCTGAGAGATTGACCCAATAGCCCAGGGTTACAGCACTCACCTAGGATGGTTGAGACCCAGGTATAAGTCCCTGCTCCAATAAATATTTAATTGTTTATACAAAGTGGAACAGTTCCATCAGGAGAGACTGAGAAAAACCCACGCTACCCCAATGGCCTGGAGTGAGGGCACTCCTGGGGAAAGTCTGCATTCAAGTCCTTGCTCTGGATGCTACCACATGCCAGCTGAGTGTCCTAACCACCAAGCTATTGGCTATTCTGGAATGTGGATGGGGAGTCTCTCCCTTTCAGGTCATATGAGCATGTGCTTAAGTGCTATCCTGACAAGGGTATAGTTCTGGTTTGGGGACTTAAATAGGTGTAATCAGAGGCCCTGATCCTGCAAACCCTTATGCACATGAATTCGGTGTGACTGCTCACAATGTATAAAGTTATTCAAGTGCGTAAGTGTTTGGATGAGTGGGGCCTAAATAAATTAAACACAGCACCACACTGTCTGCTGGGCGAGCAACATGGTTTAGAAGCCCAGCAGGAACAGTAGAGCAGTGGCTGCTCAGTGAGCTCTTTGCCTGCAGCTGTGCTTGGTCTTGTCTCTGCCTGTGCTGTCTCAAGCCTTGTTCCTGCTCCAGTCCCAGCCTGCTCCTGCTCCTGACACCGGCCCAGCCCCCAGCTTTGTCTGTGCTTTGGGCTCCCAGCTCTGACACTCATCTATGATGTCTCCAGACTGTGATTCCAGTTAATGCTTTGGCTTCTGACTCTCAGCTCTGACCCTTGGCTCTGCTTCAGGACCCAGCCCTTCTGAGGTTAAGTCTAATTGATAGGCCAGATTCCTGCTCCAACCATTAGGCAGATGACCCCTGACTCAGTCTCTGACAGTTTGAGCAGCCCTTAGATACAAAGGCTAGAGATCCACCTTGCTGATATAGATCACATGAAAACCGATATCTCCTTGACAGAGCTGGTAGACACTGTACAGAACCTGCAGGCACAGATGTCCACCCTACAGGCACAGAATATGACCCTACAAATACAGGCTGTCCTGCCAGTTGCTCCACCCCTCAGGTTGTCATGAGTGGGATGTGGGTGTCTGACCTAGTGGTTGGAGCAGGAGTCAGGAGACAGACTTGATCCTATACAAGGGATAAAGAATCTATAGTGCCAGAGGTTGTACTGAGCATCTTCAGGAGGCAGGTAGGATCAGAGTAAGGCAGTAGGAGTATATAGTGCAAGGGAAGCAATCCTAAGCAAACCCAGTTGCCTGGATAACTTCCTGTTCCTGTGCTTGGTGGGTTCCGATTGGTTCCTTGATTCTATTAAACCGAGTTCTGCCAATCAGATATCAGGACAGGAGTGTTCTGTCAGAGTTAAGCTTCTAGTTCTAGCAACTGTTGGCAGGTCAGAACTTACTGACTCACCCTGTGGACCAGGGTTTGTACATTTCATGTCCTTTGTCCCCAGAAACTTTGTTAAGGCTTCTCTCTGGCATGATGTTTCTCAAGGGGTTTTGGTGAACAAGAGAACTGTTTCTGAAAGAAAAGTATTTTTCTCTCCTCTGTCCCGCCTACCAGTTGCTGTGGAAGAGAGACTGTTTAGATCAGGGATCGGCAACCTTTGGCATGCGGCCCATCAGGGAAATCCGGTGGCGGGTGTGATGGTTTGCAGGGGCGGCTCCAGGCACCAGTGCAGCAAGCGCGTGCCTGGGACGGCAAGCCACGGGGGGTGGCCTGCTGGTCGCTGTGAGGGTGGCAGGCAGGCGGCTTTCAGCGGCGCGCCTGCGGGAGGTCCGCCAGTCCCATGGCTTCGGTAGCAATTTGGCGGTGGGGACGCTGATTGCGCAGCACTGGTGGACCTCCTGCAGGCATGCTGCCGAATCTGCGTGACCAGCGGACCGCCCGTAGGTGAGCTGCTGAAAGCCGCCTGGCTGCCTTGCTGGGACGGCAAAAAACATAGAGCTGCCCCTGACGGTTTGTTTATCTGCAGCGTCTACAGGTTCACCGTTCCAGGTCAATGGGGGCTGCGGGAAGCAGTGTGGGTTGAGGGATGTGATGGCCGCTGCAGGTGAACAAACCATCCTGCCTATCAGCGGATTTCCGTGATGGGCTGTGTGCCAAAGTTGCTGATCCCTTGTTTAGATATTTCAGTCTCTGCCTCTCCCTAGCTGTGGGAAAACTGGGGCTCTCTCCTCTAGACTTCAAACTGAATTTGCTTCCCTGGCTAGTAGGTTTGCAGTCTTTACCTGTTGTTTTGCAGTACTTGGCTTTTCATTTGCATAAGACTCATTAGTTTCTTCCTGGGTTCTAATTTTATCACATTGTTTCTCAAGTTTGTGATGCAGAGTTCAGAGGTAGCTTTCTAAGAATGTCTTTTTATTACTAGGCTGCTCTGAACGGGATAATGTTTTAGCTATTTAATGAAATCAGAGGCTCATTTTAGTCAGAATGTGTCATTTTGGTTTATCTCATATTTCCTACACACACACAACCTTATTTCTCCAACCTCACAATTCGATTGCAGTATGTATGTTTTTATTGGTTCCCTCTGGCAAAAGGTTTTGTTCAATCTGCTCTTCAGCTGATGTATGGAACTATAGGTTCTTCGCTGGTTGAGCCTTTCATTGGTTCCACCATTGGCTTGTTTGCTATTACACTTACACACACACACAACTTTTCTCTTGCTCTCTGCAAACTAACACATATGAAAGCATGAGCATAGGCCGTGTCCACAGTGAGGTTTCCCTTTATGATTTGATAATTCACAGTGTGTTTTTCTGCAGGCTTCTCTCCCTTTTCAGCAAGCTGTAGCTATTTTAAATCTCAGAGAATGGGGCAGTTCATTATTTTACATATATTTTTCTTATGGTCAAATATTTAGATAGGGTATAATCCAGATTAGTAACTTGCTTGCAAGTTACTAAATATATTTCTCTATAAAAAGTTAGGTGAAAAGGCAAATAAAATCCACACATTCAAAATGGCCTCAAAGAGGACTGTTCACCCAATTAGGCAACCTTGAGAATATCAACCAATAAAAAAATATTCCCATAAAAATCACAATCACTTTGTTTTACTGGTTCAACCATTTAAAGAGCCTAGGATAAATGAAAATAGAACATAAAATATCAGAGTAGTCCTTCAGATTTTAAGGTACAACGAGAGAACTGTCCTTTTTATCCTTTCTAGAGCCATAAAAGACCAACAGGTGCGTCAACCTCTCTTTTATGTGGCTCAGATCACCTGGTGGCTAATTATTAGTTAGGGATAATTAGCCTGCACTTACATCAGATACATTTTTATCCACAAATCCCTGGAACTTTTAATTTGTTTATTTGGCATGTTCTGATCCAGCTACCACTGCTGGGAATGGTAACAGTATGTCAATAAATATCTTTATTTAAAAGTAGTCTTGTTTTTATTATCACATTTACTTAGGCCCAGACAGAAATTGAAGAGCTAACAAATGTCTACCTTGTATCAGCCTAATTGCTCCTAATTATCTTTCAATGATGTGGGTAGTTGCTGAACCACATTGACAATATAAAATGATATTAATACCTGAAGTTAGCAACTCAATTATCTTCAAATTTCTCTTACAAATTATACATATCTGTGTTGGTAGTGGT
The DNA here is from genome assembly GCF_020497125.1 of Mauremys mutica. NCBI lineage: Eukaryota > Metazoa > Chordata > Testudines > Geoemydidae > Mauremys > Mauremys mutica. The sequence goes on along the minus strand of NC_059072.1, from coordinate 312,186,411 downwards.
TCTGACATGTTTAAAAAGTGGGCACATTAATTATATCCAACATGTTTACACAGGGTATTTTGAAGTATTTTCAGGAAAGTGATTTTGTGCATATGACTTGGTTGAAATATGGGTTATTGCCTGTCAAAAAAAAATGCAGACATATTTTTGACTTTATAAACAAAGACAATCCCTCATTTTTCACTTCTTACTTGAGAAATGCTTTGTGTACTTGTAAACAATACAAGGGGAGGCAAACTAACAATCCTGTGGTGTAAGCAGAAGGTGAAAAATGACATTTTAAATGGAAGCCTGACTACACCATTTATATTGATTTCAGGCATTCATGGCTTTAGGTTGTCTGCAACTTACTTCTTTGCTAAGGCTTAAAATAAAGCATGTACAGTACATTTAATGAGTACTGGCAGGGCTCCAAATACTGGGCAAATTTGTCCTATGTACTGTAAAGGGGAAGGCAGGAAAACAAATGCAGTGTGAGTTTTCCTTTCCCCAGCACAATTGTGCAGAAGTCAGGAAAAAGGTCAGTTTAATAATCTCTAGAGTAGAGCTGGGGTTTTTTTCTGAGAAAAAATTGATTTTTCAGCAAAAAATTGAATATCAAAACAGTTCAACTGAAAACTAAAATATTTCCCTTTGGAAATGTGGCTGTGGTGCCTCATGTGGTGCTCAAGGCACAATTGCCAGTGTGTATTTCATACTGATCCTATACCCAAGGGAGATACAGATAGGAAAGGGTAATGAAAGGGGAAAATAGGTTTAGTTTTTTCATGTCCACCAAATAATGGCAGCTAAAGGAAGGCCTGCAAAGGAGCTGGTTGTAGTTTGGGTGTGAGAGGGGGTGCTGGCTCCGGGAGGGAGTTGGATGTGGGAGCGGGTGTGGGCTCTGGGAGGGAGTTTGGGTGTGGGAGAGAGTGCAGGCTCTAGGAGGGAGTTTGGGTGCGAGAGGAGATGCGGGATCTGGCAGGGAGTTTGGGTGCCGGGTGCGGGGTCTAGCTGGGGCAGGGGGTTGGGGTGCAGGAGGAGGTCAGGGGGTTGGCGCTTACCTCGGGTGGCTCCCAGAAGCGACTGGCACACTCTTATGGGAGCGACTCTTAGGCAGGGGCCCCAGGAGGTTTCCACGTGCTGCTGCCCGCAGGCACCACCCACTCAGGTCCCGTTGGCCACACTTCCCAGCCAATGGGAGCTGCGGAGTCGGTGCTTGGGGCAGAGACCCCCTCCCCAGGGGCCGCAGGGATGTCAGCTGCTTCCAGTAGCGGTGCAGAGCGACGGTGGGCAGGAAGCCTGCCTTAGCTCTGTTGTGCTGCCAGCGGCGGCAGCCGGGGGTCCCTGGGCTCTTTTAAGTCGCCCAGGCCCCTGGGCAATTGCCCTCTTTGTCGTCCTCTCCGTTGGCGGGCCTGGCAGGGGTCGGCACCACCATGTTGTGCGACGAACATTTGACAAAATTACCGTACTTAGTGATGGACATTGAGTGGGGGTTATGTCATTCAGTCATTCAACGTTTCTTGAAAAATTTCCACGGACCTCAACATTTTTACCATGGACACTTGTGTCCATGTACAGACATGTACAGACTCCTACCCTAAGTACACCAGTGTCTATGATCCCCAGAAGCCATTATGCAAGCTGGAGATTGCCAGAGCACTCTAGCCATAAACCCTTACCAACTCAGGATCTTGACAGGATCTCTACACTGGCCTGGGAATACATAGTGCTGATATGGGAGCAGGCTATACTGGTTCTGCTCCAAGTAGAGACTCCCCCATATTGGGGAAATCCTCAGCTAGGGACATCTGATAGCATTTCTCTGCCAATGTATCTTTATTCTCAGGGCATGCTTTCCTAGCAGCTAGAGCATGACATCCCAAGTCTGCCTTTGAACCATGGAGCTGGTGTCTTGTAGTGCCAGACTCCTTGCTCTTCAAATGATTCCGGCTGCTGTTGTCACTCTGTACCCAATGAATTCTTGGTACTCTTCCTTCTCCCTCATTCCAGGAGTGAAAAGTGATGCCCACAATAGGAATAATGCTCTTTTTTTTTAAAACTTATTCAGTCTTCCTCCAGGAAGGATATTTTTCTTCTTTGGAGTCACTGCAAATGCACAACAGATGTTTTTGCCGTAATATGAGAAACCTGATGTGCAAGCCATACTTGGCAAAAGCATCAGCTTTAGTGAAATGTGAAGAGCCAGCCTACTGACATGAAGTAAGAACATGTTGTTCATTATGTACATTCTGACTGATTGACAGTTTGTCATATACAGTCCTTGAGGTCAGGCAGGCAGGCATCTGGTAAAGGGAGTTTGGGTGGGGACTCAAATCCTTTTGCAGTCCGATTCCACTGGTGTAGTATAGAAGCCAGCAAAATTCCCCGTGGCAGTGGGACTATTTCCCCGCTTACACTATGATGATGAGGGAATCATGAGAACCCACACAGAATGGAATAGAATAGACATGCGACTCAGGATGTTCTGACACATTTCATTGCATTGTGCTATTGGCCCAGAAGAGTGCTGCATTCCCAGATTCCAACCGCAAGGTGCAGAGTGTTGAACAGGTTCACTAACCTTTATATATAAGGAGTTTACTGCTTCTCTTCCTCTTGCCCTGCCCTCCCCCCCTCATTTCTGTGTGGAAAAACTACAGTTCTGTGGAGTATTAAATTTGTCTAAATTATTGGTTACTGAGCACTTCTCAAAATCTCTTTTCATTCTCCCAAAGATCTTTCTGGCGAAACATGAGAAAGAAATGAAACTTTCTGGTTGTGTTCTGTATGCTGAACCTTGGGTTTTGTCTTTGGTATCATTTAAATTAAATCACTTACTAGTCATTTCTATGGCACTCATTACGGTAATGTTTGAACATCAGATTTCGATGGTGTTTTCACATTAGCATTTCATTAAGCATTGCCTAGAAGGGTTTCTCTTTCCTTTTTATATTTGTAGTTCACATGCTTTAAATTAGTGAATTTTGCCATTGAAACCATAATTAACGACACTAAACACTTAAGTTATAAAAATAACCCCGTGTTACGACTTCTCAGAGTTCTTTGACAATATTTTGTGCTGCTAATCACATTTGCTGTTGTGGTTCAAATTAAAGCTTATTGCCATGTTTTATTATATGAAATCCTGTACTTATCAGTTGGTTGATTTGTTAAGTGCTATATAATTTAAATCCCTCCACTATAGTTCACTAAATTTGGCCTCCTGATGTGGCCCCTTTGGGTCGCTCTGGTGATAGACCAACTTTACAGTCCCTTTGTAACTAGCCAGATGATGATTCCTTTATGGGGAAAACCCTTAGTGGAAGAGAATTGAGGTTTAGGTGAAGGACAGGTCCTTGGTATGGAGATGCCTTTCTTTGTGGTAGTCAGAGGCTGAGACCTCCAGACAGTCAGAGAAGGTCCAGGAATCCAGCCTGTCTCAGCCATTTTGGGGCACTGAGGCTCAGATAGCACTGGATATCTTCTGCTTTCTTCAGAGGGTTTCCTCAGAACTTGTCATATCGGGGGAAAAGGAGGAAAGGTGCAAGCTACTTTTCTCACCCATGCTACAGAAGAGACATCCTACAGCCAGAATATAGCTGAGAATATAGCTTGGTCTCCCCATGAGAGACCAAGGTTTGTTCTGCAAAGCCTTACTCATGTCAGTAGTCAGTACCCATCTAAGTAGTCTCACCAATTTACAATGGGCTGTTCATGTGGGTAAGGACAAATCACGTATGGTTTTGCAGGGTCAGGCCAAATTATCTTAACATTTGAGCAAGATCACTTGATCTGTCAACCTGCTTTTTGACAGAAGCCCCTTTGTGGAAAATATGAGAGTTTGTTAGAAGTATATATTTTTACTAAAAGATTTAGGATTATAGAAACCAGAGATGGAAAAGACCTATTAAGTAATCTAGTCCATCTCCCTGCCAATGCAGGATTGTTCCCTAGAGTACTGTTTCAGATTAAATTTCCAGGGTTTCCACCTGGTAGCCTTTTTTCAAAATTAATCCAGGATTACAGACATATATCTCAGATTGAAAACTAAGGTAGGTCTTAACCAAAGTGTTTCAACGCTTACAGCCAGCAGTTCCTGTGCATGTCTGTATATAAATTTCTCCCCATCTGTTTCTATGACTTTGTGGTGGGTGGAAAAGAGCTTAATTACTTATTTTTTTAAAGTGACCATAATTTCAGAACCAGAAATTGGGACTTCTTTAGAAATATCTTTTGAGGTTGTGAAATACTCAATTGTCCTGTGTTCTAGCTCCTGTCGTTGATCTGCCTCTGCCTGGTTTGGGAAAGCTCAAAGATAACTTGAGCTCTATCTCTTCCACCTGTACCCTTCTTTCCCCAGCTGTCCTCCCCTTTATAGTTCTGGTGACCATAGATAAGATCAAAGAAAGGTATAGGTGGGGCAGAACAAGAGGTTTTGCACTAACTAACTGGGTCATTGGCACAGACTCAGATTGCAGAGTTGCTGTGTGATGATTTATCACAAACTTTGGTTTTGAACAATGATTGGTGAGAAACCCACATTCACTACATGATAAGCAGGGCAGGCCCTGGGAAAACTTGTATTTTGGTGCCCTTAGCCCATGCTGCCTCCCCAGGCTCCCCATCCATCCCCCTGGCCTCCACTGCCACCCTGGGCTCCTCACCCCCCCCATTGTTCCCCGGTCCTGCTGCTCCCCCCTCATTTCACTGAGCTCCCTTCTGTGGCCTCACACCCGCTCACACCTCACAGCGCTCCTTGCCACTTGACCATGGCACCCCCCCTGACCAAGGTGCCCTGGGTGGTCACCCACATCACCCACCCGTAAGGCCGGCACTGATGATAAGGGTGACACAGGGGGGTTACAAACATCTTCTTATATCATCCTGAACGAACATTTAGTAAGTATATATTTTGATTGATGATACATTAAAAATGGGACACTTCAGGTGTTATGAAAGAAATTCCCTGGAGATCAGAATATCATATGAAAAACTGGTATTGTTCCACTAAAACTGGGACATATGACCACTTCTGTTGGAGATAAGGACAATTTGGGGGTTTTCCCCTCCTTTAAAGAATATTGTTTTCATTTTAGCTGAATGTAATTAATTTTTTTTTCTTTCTACTCCTGGAGATTTTTGCCATTTTGGGCTGGCTGCTATTGCTTATTTAGATGAGACTGTATATAAAGAAGAGCTCCCCATCCTTTAAATGGGCATTATTCATCCTCATATGTACCTTATGTTTTCCCCTGGAAATAAGATTTTTTTCTACCTTTGTTTTTATTATGTGTTGCTAGATTCTTTTTTCTTTTGTTTTTTTGCACTGTGGAAATGAAACCATTGAGTATGAGTGAAGTTACTGATGAGTATCCATGAAATCCTACTCATCTTCATTTCACTGCATCAAGGAACTCAGCTGCCTCTGGGCATGGTTGCTTAGCAACTCAATGAGTTGGCTGTGCCCAATATACCTTAACTAACTTGTTACCTGATTGGACAGAAGGATCCCTATTTAAGACTTATAGCAACAGTAGCACAGTGGCTGCTCAATGCATTTTATGCCCTCAGCTGTGCCAAGCCTCTTTTCTGTCCAGTCCTTACTCCACCCTTTGCTTGCTCCACTCTAGCCATAGTCCCTGCCTACCTCTGAACACCTGATTCCTGGCTCTGATCATTGGCTTGTCTCCTGACCATGATCTGGCTCTGCCCTTTGGTTCTGTTCTGGCTCCTGACTTCCGGCTTTGACCATTGGCTTGCCTCCTGACCACACCTCTGGTTCTGCTGTCTGTTTCTGCTCTGACCATTAGGTCACACCACCTACACTAAAGTGTGTGACAGGGCAGCAGAAGGATGGAAAAGGAAAAAAGGACCAAAAATAATGGGTGAGGAAGAATGTTTGGTAGGGATAGGCCTGAACTAAAGCCATATGTACAAACACCCCCAAATTATGGGAAAATGTGGATCTGAATTTCTAGTCTCTTATAGTCTTCATTTTCTAGTCAAATCTCTAATCATTAGTCTAGTGTCTAGTCTAGTGTCAAGACTATAGTCTAATCTGTAGTCTAGTCTCTACATAAATCTAGTGCCCAGTCTCTCATTTAGTCTTAGTTTCCAGTCTAGTCTAGTTTAGTCTCTACCCTACTGTCTAGTAGTCTCTGGCCTCTAGTCTTCTATCTAGTAGTCTCTGGCCTCTAGTCTTCTATCTAGGTTAGTCTCCTGTCTAGTCCAGTGTCTACTCTAGACCACTGTCTAGTCTAAACTCTATTATAGTCTGTAGTCTAGTCTAGTCTCTATTCTAATTTCCAGTCTCTAGTCTTCTAGTCTCTGAGTACTATTCTAGTCTAGTATCAGAGGGGTAGCAGTGTTAGTCTGGTTCTGTAGAAGATGCAAAGGATACTGTGGCACCTTATAGACTAACATACGTTTTGCAGCATGAGCTTTCATGGGTGAATACCCACTTCTTCGGATGCCCTCATCCGATGAAGTGGGTATTCACCCACGAAAGCTCATGCTGCAAAACGTATGTTAGTCTATAAGGTGCCACAGGATTCTTTGCCTATTCTAGTCTAGTCTCTAGTCTAGCATCTAGTCTAGTGTCTTTTGTTTAATCTAGTGTCTGGCCTCTAGTCTCTAATCCCCAGTCTAGTCTTCAATCTCTAGTTAGGTCTAGTCTAATCTCTAGTTGAATCTAGTCTCTAGTCTTTAGTGTCTAGTAGACTCTAGTCTGTACTGTCTCTAGTATCTTTAATCTTGTCTCTAGTTGAATCTAGTCCAGTATCTAGTATCTCCTCTCGAGTGCACTCTTGATCTCCAGTTAAGTCTCTAGTCTAGTCTCTCATTTACTCTAGTCTCTCTTCTCTAGTCTCTACTCTGGTATCTAATTAAATCTAGTCTTTAGTGGAGTCTAATATCTACTCTAGTCTTGTTTTGAGGCTAGCCTAATCTCTAATTTAGTATGTAATCTAGTGTTTTATCTCTAATCCAGTCTCTGTTTTAGTCTGTTGGATCTAGTCTCTAGTCAAGTTGAATCTAGTGGTATCTTGTTGACAAGTCTTTAGATGAGTTTTAGTTCAATCAAGTCTCTAGACTAGTCTAATGTGGTTTCTAGTCTCTACTCTGGATTCTAGTCTAGTCTACTGTCTAATCTCTAGTATCTATCCTAGTCTCTTGTTGAGTATAGTCTAGTCTGATGTTGTGACTAATCTAATCTCTAGCTGAATCTAGTTTTTAGTTACGTCTTGAGTCTCTAGTCAAATCTCAAATCTAGTTTAACCTCTAGTCTCTAGTCTACTGTCTAGTCAATTCTCTTTTCTAGTCTTTAGTCTATTCTCTAGTCTTTACTTTGATTTCTGGTCCAATGTCAAGTCTAGTGTGTAGATGAGTCTCTGTTCACTAGTTGGGTCTATAATGTATAGACCAGTCTCTACTTTAGTCCAATCTCTGGTCTAGTTACCAATCTTGTCTCTAGTCGAGTTTAGGTTATTCTCTATTTTAGTGCCTGATCTAGTCTCTAATCTAATCTCTAGTTTAGTCTTGTCTCTAGTGTTTTCTAGTCTCTATTGTAGTTTCTAGTTGGTCTAGTATCTAGATTAGTCTTTAGTCCATTTTTTAGAATGTCTCCATCATGGCATCTGAATGTACTTGGATGTGACCTTTGTGCCTAATCCTGAACACCTGAAACTTTGGAAAAATAGAAGAACTGGATCTGGACATGAATTCCACATTCCCATAATGTGCTGCAGCAAAAGGCCAAACAGTATGAATTTGTATGATTTTGTGACCCAGATGCCAATTCTGAGACTCACCACCATCTCTGTTTTTAAATTAATCAGTACTGCCACATAAATAATATTAGACAACTGGAATGTAATAATAGAGCATAGCATATTTTTGGATATGTGAGTGTAAGGGTATTTTCTTAGTGTGCATCATAATTTACAGGATCTTATGTTAAATAACATCCGCTTCATTATGAAAAAAAACATGCTTAGTAGTCTCCAGAAATGTCACATCCTTTACTAGGTTTCAGAGTAGCAGCTGTGTTAGTCTGTATCTGCAAAAAGAACAAGAGTACTTGTGGCACCTTAGAGACTAACAAATTTATTTGAGCATAAGCTTTTGTGGGCTAAAACCCACTTCATCGGATGTATAGAATGGAACACACCTGTTCTATGCATCCAATGAAGTGAGTTTTAGCCCACGAAAGCTTATGCTCAAATTTGTTAGTCTCTGAGGTGCCACAAGTACTCCTGTTCTTTTTACATCCTTTATTAGTGATTGGTTGGAGTAATGGCTGCATAATTAACTGCAAAGTTAAGCCTGAATCCATCTAGTTTCAAAATCTCTTAAAGGACATGCTTGTTACTCATAGTGTGCAGACACATGTGCTTCTTTACTTATCAGTGTATATTTCTTTGTCCTGAATTCATATTTTGCTGATTTTCAAAAGGACAAAATGGGTTTTAAAAATGCTACTCACAGTTGCAAGAGCTCACACATAAAGCCTTGTAGACTTCTGGAGCCAGATTTGCACAAGGGGATGAAATTATACACCTTGGCCATGATGTTCAGAAAGTGGACATCATCTGCCTACAGACAGACAACTGTTCCCTTTGGCTTACTGGTTTGTCCCATATGTAAGCATTTTAACTTTAAAAATATCAGTTTTTGGTGTTTGGAGGCTGAGAACCTGGTACCAACAATTATAAGTAATAATGTTGTGCCCTCATATACATCTGAGAATCTCCATCATAATGGGTTTTATTATCCTTACTTGGGACTTTGCATGAGGAAACCAAGGTATGGAGAGAACTTTTTAAAAATGGCCACTGATTTTGAGTAGCTCTATTTTTGCATGTCCAATTTAGGACACCTAGACATTGAGGCACTCAAAGTCAACAGACATTTTTTAAAATTTTGGCCCTAATGATTTGCCTTTTCACCACACAGGTCATACAATTAGCAAAGTTTTGTGGTTATTTTTATTATTGTTGTTGTAAAGATGGATTCAAACCTCAAAATTCAGAGCTAATTTTCTAACAGCCCAAAGCCTAGGGATCTTGGGATCTAGGATCCTGATTTGGCCCATTCTAAAGCCATCTAAAGTCGTTTGCCATATTTGGATTGGCATTTGGATTTTGAACACTCCCAGATGTGGGGGTGTTGAGACTTGGGCTTTGATTTCTGCCAATACCTACTTTTATTTTGCATCCTTTATGCCATACATTATAGTATCAGAGGGGTAGCCGTGTTAGTTTGGATCTGTAAAAGCAGAAAAGAGTCCTGTGGCACCTTATAGACTAACAGACGTATTGGAGCATGAGCTTTCGTGGGTGAATACCCACTTCGTCATATGCATCCGATGAAGTGGGTATTCACCCATGAAAGCTCATGCTCCAATACATCTGTTAGTCTATAAAATGCCACAGGACTCTTTGCTGCCATACATTATAGTGCGCACACAATATGAAATTCACATTTTACATATGAGTTCTCCCTGATTATTAATGTTCAACTCAGTGTTAGGAAATATTATTTTTTATTATTCTTTTTACATTAAACTCTCTTGGACAGACATCCCAGAATCTTTTCTGTGATAGCCAAAAGTGGTGTCTAATGTTAAATAGGATTTTGTTTTGGATACACGCATGTCTTTGTTGTAGCTGGCCTGTACTCTTTTATCCACTCTATTTTACTCTGAACTTTAGCTGACCCTAGTGTGTTATCAGTAAGCTGAATTTTAGCTGGACCTTAGCATGTTGTTAAATAATGGATTGTGTGTCTTTTTTTACTTAAAAATTTTGACCCTTAGGGAAATGTCCAGATGTCCAGAATGGGATCACTTATAACTGAAATGGAGTCAATGTTTTCTGTAATTAATGAGATAATCTATCAAAAGATGCTTTTATCTTATCTGGAATTACTCTAACAGATTATTCCTTTCATAATGACTTGGTTATAAATATATTTTGTAATTGATAAAATAGTGGATGGTTGAACAGACATCTTTAGCTGATCCATTCTGTAAACCAGATACCATGAAAAGAAGTCCACAGATAATAGTTCATTTTCTTTGTCTCTTTTCTGTGAACAGACATAGTATATAAACAGATGCCTGTTATTATGAATGTATGCTATAATGGACATAATGGTATATTTGATGAGAGTGTCATAAATATTCTGTAATTGATAAAATTAGTAACTGACTAATGGAATAAGAACATGTGGTATAGCAAGTGTGTTCTATAATCAATGCATGAGCAAAACATTAATGAATAGATAAATTTCTAACCATTAAGAGCTAATTGTGGTCACAGATGGTCCTAGTAATGGTAAATTAGTTACCGATATAGTTGGCTTATTGATTCAAAATAAGATCAAGCATATAAGAGGATATTCCTTTGTTCTGAACAGTATATAGGTAGTGAGTGTTAGGGAATTAGTCAGAAGTGAACTCAGGTATGCTGCCTCACTTCTCCAGTCTCTAATTTGGTATGTATGTTTCCTTTTCTGTATTCGATATAGTGCTGTATTCAGTATTGCGTGATTGTCTGACTTATAAAACTTCAACTGAGTTAGTTATTTGACATCATGACTTATGAAATCTGAATTCTCAATGTCAGTTTTCTAACAAATCATAGAGGCCTATAAATTAGAGGTGAACAATGCCTAATAGGTCATGTCTATTCCCTTGGCAATGCAGGTTTATCCTCTGGAATCCCATCCTTAGTGCTTTATCCGGTGAACTTCAGTGACACAGCAAGCCAGGATCAGCACTGAAAATAGAACTCAGATGTCCTCACTCCTAGTCTTTAGCTCCAAACACTTTGGGATGCTAGCTCACTTGGAGTCTCAAAAATTTGGTTAAATGGAAGAGAGATCAAGTGTAACTCTTACTATACAAAGGGTGGAAGTAGGGTGACCTGACAGCAAGTGTGAAAAATTGGGATGGGGGTGGGGGGTAATAGGAGCCTATATAAGAAAGACCCAAAAATCGGGACTGTCCCTATAAAACCGGGACATCTGGTCACTGTAGGTGGAAGAGAAGAAAGAAAAAATCTGATGACACAGCCCTAAATGTTGGACTCTGTTCAGAATGCATGTCTGGAAATTACCCCCTTTTGGATGGGTTTGATGTTTCCTTGTATTGTTTTCCCAGTATTTCTAGCAGCCAAACACTCCATCAAAGAGTGAGCCACAAAATTAGTCCTGCCAAACTGTTAATGTATTAAACATTCAGTATGTAACTAGTCTTCTTACCAGATAGTTCATTGCTCCGCAACCCTCATAAAAACAGGTCATATTTTAAAGCACGTTCAAAACTCATATTGAAGTGTACTGAGTGCACAATTCCTATCTGAACCACAGCTGCTTGCCGAGAGGTTAGTGCCCATATTCACTTACTCTATGTATTTGTATTACAGTAATATCTACAGGCCCCAACTGAGATTAGGGCACTGCATATACACACAGTAATAAATAGTCCATGCCCTGGAGAGTTCACAATCTAAAGAGAAGACAAAGGGAGAAAACAAGTGTTATATTGGTTTTACAGAGGGGGAACTAAAGTTACATCTATACTTCGAGCTGGGGTCACCCTACCCCCAGTGGACTCCAACCTTGGGTAGACTAAATCAATGTGACTCGCTTTTGGGGATTGAACCCTCCCACGTGGTGCGAAAATAGCAGTGGCACAGGCATCAGGACGAGCTAGCTGCCTACATACCTAGGGGCCTGGGTGAGATTGCTCTCAAGGTGGCTAGCCCATCCCATTGCCTGTGCTATTGCAACTATACCTCTATTTTTAGCATACTAGCTTGATCAGAGCTAGCGTGTATGCATTTACCCAAGCTAGGAATGACACCTCCAGCTCAAACTGTAGGTGTAGTCTAAGAACCTGAGAGACTAAGTGAACTGCCCAAGGTTATATAAGAAGTCTGTGGCAGTGCCAGGAATTAAAGCTAAATTTTTGAGTCCCAGTCTGGTGACTCAGTCACAAAACAAATCCTATTTGTTACATATAGAATGTCTGTCTTCTACATGTAAAATATATATGCCAATATATAACACATGTAAATGTTACAAAATGTACCATGAAACACATCTTGGTGCTGGGAGGATTAAATGTTTTCATGGTATAAATTCAGATGGTGGCATTAGAGTTGGTTTTACAAATCATCCCAAATAAATGTTGATAAATCCTTTTACACTACATTAATATAAATTCTGTATATTGTACAATGTTACAGAAAAGCCATTTTAGGAATGTTTTAGAGAGTTTTAAAAAAAATTATTAGGACTGTTTTTTTTCTTAATCCTTCAAGAATCAAGCCAGTTGTCTGAGGCCTTGTCAATACATTAATGCTATAACAACACCACTGCAGCTGTACTTCTGTAGTGCGTCAGTGAAGACGCTACCTATGCTGACAGAAGGGGTTATTCCATTGGCCTAGGTACTCCATCTTCCCAAGAGGTTGATGGGAGAATTCTCCTGTTGACCTAGTGCTCACTACACTGGGTGTTAGGTTGATTTAACTTCGTCGCTGAGGGGTGTGGATTTTTCATACCTCTGAGTGACATAGTTATATTGATCTAAACTCACAGTGTAGATCAGGTCTTAGTTAGAACCAGTATAATTGGCTTTTCTATACCTAAAAATATCATAACTCCAAAGTACGGGACTTATAACTTTCTTCCCTTCACTCTTATTTGTAAGAGTTGCAATAGTTGTCATGTCACATGTCTGTGATGAGTGCAAACTTCCTTTGTGCTATTGCTGCTGAGAGGAAAGGAGGAGAGAAATGAAACCACAGAGCCTGTTCCGAAACTTTTTAGCTTGGTCTACACTGGGGAAATTTCCCCCAAAGTTCTAACCGGTGTGCTGCAAGGCTCTGAAAGAGTTAACTGTAGAGGTTTCAACCTCTGTAAATAGTGCTGACTGTGTGTGTCACTTCAGGGTTATATTTAATAATGCGCTTGTTTTATTGGAACCACATGGGACTCTTTGAGTTTCTTCCTCTACCCCGAATATGAAACTGGTTTTAAAACTAGTTCAGTTAAATCTATTTGAAAACCAGTTGGAGCTGTCATGCAGACTAGGCTCCAGTTGTTCAGCACTATTTAGAAAACAGTTAAGTAAAAATGGTTCAGACTACCTGGCACCTGGTATAGATCGTTGTTCCAAGATGGGTTTAACTGCACCAATTCAAAAAGCAGATCAAATTTCCTGGGAAATTTCCACAGTATAAAGAAGCCCTGCCCTTAACTTCTCCTCAGGCTGCAGTCGCTGGATATTATCATATTTGTGATGTCACAGCTCTGAAATACAATCCTCTGGTAACATAATAGCTGAGAAATTGAGTGCTACACATCAAAGTTCTGATGTATTTGGATCTGGGATTCTGATTCAGTATAGGAACATAAGAACGGCCATACTGGGTCAGACCAACGGTCCATCTAGCTCAGTATCCTGTCTTTTGACAGTGGCTGGTGCCAGATGCTTCAGAGGGAATAAACACTGGGTGATCTGTCCTCTGTCATCCAGTCCTAGCTTCTGGCAGTTGGAGGTTTAGGTACACCCAAGCATGGGGTTATGGCCCTGATCATCTTGGCTAATAGCCATTGATGGACCTATCTTCAATGAATTTATCTAATTCTGCTTTGAACCCAGTTCTACTTTTGGCTTTTACAACATCCCCGGCAATGAATTCCACAGGTTGCATTGTATGAAGAATGTTTGTTTTTAAACCTGCTGCTTTACTAATTTTATGAGACCCCTGGCTCTTGTGTTATGTGAAGGTGTAAATAACACTTACTTTCTTCACACCAGTCATGATTTTATACAGCTCTAATATTCCCCCTTTGTCAATAATTTCAATAATTTTCAAAAAATAAAATTCCAAAACCAATTTCCTTTCAGGTCAGTCTGAAACATTTTGAATTTGTTGAAACTGTTCTCTTTTAAAAAAAAATATATATATATATGTAAAGTAAATTGTGAAATAAAAAGTTATTTTGAAACACAAATCCAAATGTTTTAGTTCTGAAAATGTCAAAACAGGATGTTGTAACATTTTAAAAACCTTTCCCTCCCATTTTTTAAGAATGAAATTTCATTGAAACGGATACAATTTCATGAAAAACTCTTTTTAATTAAAATTTTCTGACCAGCTCCAGGAAAAATGACCTTGCCATTGAAGCAAAAACTTGTAAAATCCTTGTTTGGAAAGACTAAAGAGCAAAACAATCACATTAGGAAAAAAAACATTTGCCCACATAATAAATTAACTAGAGAATATTTGTCATCTGACTAGTTTATGTGCATGTGGTTAAGTATTTTAATTTCGGGACCCACAATATCTCATCTAAAATGCCATATTACTGGGATCATATCTTTTTATAAGAAGCACAGTTTTTATTACTTCAATGAAGATTTGATTAACCCCCCCCCAAAATTTAGCAATGTGATGTGAAATTGATTTGGAAATAATGAAGTCAACCTGTTCTTTGTTGACAGAAGGGAACATAAGTCATTTGGAACAGTTAGCCTGCTGCATTTGACAGGTTTTCTGTTGCTAAAGCAAATTGCCAAAACAGAAGCTTCTTACTGAAGAGGCAGTTTCTATGTGTTCTGATTCTTTACATACAATGTGTAAATATATGTATGTATATATGCCTTCAAAATGCAAACTGGAACTTTTGGATTTGCTATTAGTCAGACATTGTGAATTGATTTTCAGATGTGATCTCTTTGACTTGCATTCCCTCAAAACCCTTGTAGCCAGAGAGTCCACATTTATCATTTCTTCCCTAATGCTCTGTTTGGAACATCTGTAGAATATTAGCAGAGAGTTGAAATATCTGCAAAAAAACAGCTCTTCAGCTAGCTTTACATGGACTGTACATTTGGGCTTCCAGAGAAAGTCAGGGAAGGGCTATGGTGGAAGCTGTGATAAGAGAATGAGTAAGACAGTAGCAGATGGACACACTTGGATTATTTTGTACTGGCTACCATAAATTGTCAGATTGACAGTTTAGTTTTTCTCTCTGTCAGTTGTATAATTTCTTTGGATTGGATTATTTTGATAATTTTACTAAAACCAATGCACAGCTGATGCCCCGCCTCCTCCCCCCAAAAAGAAAAGTTTAGGCTAATCTTGATGCTCGCAAATTTGCAGAATGTAGTGCCAGATTCTGTCCTCAGAATGCCATTGAATCTTTCTTTCTCATACAGACATGTGGCTTGCTCAGATCAGCCTCCTTACATACACTCCAATCCACCAAAATTCTGCCAAACCTCCAAAATATACATCTCCATGTTGCTTCTGTTTGTGGAATTGGCTCTCTAGGCAGCAGCACATCTTGGCCAAAAATGGGCCAAATTACCCCAAATGCTGAAGTTTTCATATCCAACCATTTTTTGTTAGTAGATTTTCACGTGGTTTGGGATTCATAAGCTGCATTTGGCAGAACATTATGATTTTGGGCCTACTCAGATGTTCAGTCAACATGCAACTGTCTTCCAAACATTGTTCTTAAAAAAATGATACTTTATACACTATATGTTATCATGTACTCCCACCGATACCATGGTTCATAAAAGCTGTTAAAGGAAGGGAATGTTTTACTTATGTCTCAGAATGTCTTCATTTTTAATGTGTTATGGTGACCCAAAGACCTCTTCATGCCAACTGGCAGAGGTTATAGCAGTGCATAAGAGTTACAGGGATCGCCTGTGTCTATTATTTGCATTCTAGTTCACCAAAAAGTGTCATGGAAATCTTCTCTGAAAGCCTGTCACACTGGTCATTATAATCTTTGTGAAATATATGTGCAGATAATATATAGGAGATATGTATATATAGTAGAAACTATGTGCTTAAAGCAGAGGTGGGCAAACTTTTTGGCCTCAGGGCCACATCTGGGTATGGAAATTGTATGGTGGGCCATGAATGCTCACGAAATTGGGGGTTGAGGTGTGAGAGGGGGTGAGAGCTCCAGCTGGGGGTGCGGGCTTTAGGGTGGGGGGGCTGGGGATGAGGGGTTGTGGGTGCAGGAGGATGCTCTGTGCTGGGAGTGAGGGGTTCAGAGGGTGGGAGGGGGATCAGGGCTAGGGATTGGGGTGCAGGAGGGGGTCAGGGGTGCAGGTTCTGGGCGGCACTTACCTCAAACAGCTCCCAGAAGCAGCGGCATGTCCTGCCTCTGGGTCCTACGCAGAGGCGCAGCCAGGTGGCACATGTGGGGCAAGCCCCAGACCCTGCTCCCCAGCGGGAGCTCGAGGGCTGGATTAAAACATCTGAAGGGCCAGATGTGGCCCCCGGGCTGTAGTTTGCCCATCCCTGGCTTAAAGTCTTGTAGTTAAAGGCAAGTAACCCAGAGAGAGTCTACATTAAGTCAAATTCCACTAGACTGAGGGTGGGAGACTTTTATCTCCCTTGCTGACCATTGTGTTGTCCTATCCATGGAAGCTAGTATGCATACTGAGCTAATGAAGAGATTGCAGAGACTTCAGAAGGAAAGTCAACAGAAAGAGCTAAACAGCAGGGTTGTGAATTCTGTTTTAGAAGGGAGAACAAAAAGAACAGGTGCAGAAAGACACCCTGGCATCCTTTTTCTGGGCAGACAAGCTGCCAACAGTCTTGGTCTTGTGAAAGGAGGGTTTCAGCCATCCTGGTTGAAAAACTCTGTGAGAAGGACTTTGGGTAACCAGTACTTTATTAGACAAGAGGGCATTGTGTTAGTCAAGTTTAGGCACTAAAATGCTTTTTGTAATTTTATTTTACATATAACTCTTTGTTTCCAATATTTCTGAGCGCTATCATTTGTCTCTGTTCTTCATTAAATAGAGTTATAGTTGCTTTCTCTAAGTGGCAAATCTAAGTGTTGTGTGTTAAGCGGAGCCGTGTTCTAAGGAGTAACTAGTAAGCTGTGGTGTACTGTTCCTTTGGGAACAGAGGATCTGGTAATTCTGAGACCATCGGGTGGATGAGGGGCTGGACTCTGCAGGGGGATGCTTGGAAATCTTGTTGGTTAGAGTGTCTATTGCTAGCCTGCGTGAGTGACAGCAGAGCCTGTGAGGGCTGAGAGGGGAGTGCTTGTGTTGCCTGTGGCTGAAAGAGTCAGGGAATTGACCCTTGGCAGGCACAGACAACGCTTCCTGAGCATGAGGCAGAGATGGCAGTAACAATGACAGCTATGATAGAGGCAAAAATGAGCTGCGATAGAGGCAGAGGCATCACTCAACCTCCCCTCTCAGGGGTCAGAAGTGAACCCACCAGAATGCACCCCTGGACTTTGGGACTTCACTGACCTCTGATCACAAAACCGTGAATAGGATGCAGCAGAGGGAAAAGGGGTGGTGTGTTAAAGGGACATTGTCCATTGGACTTTCACAGCACAAGGTGGGAAACTAAGGCAAAGGACACTTCCCAATGTACTGTGAGGCAGATGTTTACTTACTGTTCACATACTTTTGAATTATGGTTGTGGTGTTTTCCCAAATTAATGATATGTTTCCCTTCCTCCTAATAAAAAGTTTCTTTTGTTATATGTAGACTTAGTGTTTGCAAGTGGGGAAGTATTGCCTGATAGAAGTGCCCAGGGGTGATGTTTGGTTTTCCCAAGTTTCTGGGTGGAGCCTTGAGCCAGTTTTATTCTGTAATGTTAAGAGGAATCTATAGATATTGAACCTGGTCCTTGTTGCTGCCAACACCACTTGGCAGAAAGGTTGCATAATATAAAATAAAAAACAAAATAAAAATGAAATGGTTTGAACTTGTCACCATGATGAGTTTCAATCTGAAATGAGTTATTATTCAGAATTTTCTCTCAGAGAATTATGCAATTTTGGGTTTGTTCTGATTTGGAACAAGAACTCCTCTACCTTATTTACATTTCCACAATTGTTATGGAGGTGTGAATTATACTGTGTGCTACCGTTTGGATGCATATCATAGCAGTGCAGGGCAACCTGATCAAGCTTTTCTCAGAAGCCACCAAGTACACGCCACGGCAAGGTGGGTAATTGGATAATCTGGATAGCATCCGACAAACATTTAATTAGAGCAGGCTCCAAAGCTGGGCCTGTATACAGAGTCAGTGGTTCATGAGAGCTCGACCAATGGCTGCGTGGTGCACCCTTTTTCCTACCCTTTTTCTGGAGTACCATATTCATGGCAATGAGCCCCACTGTCCATAAGTTGAAAAAATTGAATATTATTTGTTAGGAAAATTATTATTTTATTTTAAATTGTTTTATCTGCAAAAGCACTGACCATGCTACAGAACTGACTGTGGACAGCATTATATAATAAATAATTAATCTTTAAATGAAATTTTAAGGGTCCACAACAGATAATCTTAAAGACTGAATTGTTAACCTAGCGAGACAGATGGAAAATTCTGGACAAGCTTTCCAATGTTTGTCTTTTACAAATATGTACATTTGTTTAAATATTTTCTAGGATTCTTGACAAAGTGGCATGCTTCAGGATTACAGATTGGGACCCAGAATTTCATGGGAAGATTGTTTCTTTGTTCTATGAGAACATGCAGAGTGAGTAAGATGGTCATCAGGGTAAGGGAATAAATGGCTAAGAAGCCTGTTCTGCCTTCGAAGAATGAATGAGAGAGGCGTTTTTGTTCCTATCTTGTAAGTGCATAAAAGTAACGAAAGATTGATTTAAAACATTCGACCTGGATAGCTAAATGTACAAAGATAGAAATTTTTACACAGAGAGATCAGCCAATATCCATCTTCCAAAAAGGAAAAGAAAAATGAAAAAACCAACCAAACAAAAGCAGCACACTCAGACTTTTCCCCTTGTGCCAAGTGGACATCTGCAAAAACTCTCACACATAAAAGGAAGCCATAGAAGTTTAGTCAGTCTCACATTTATTAGTTTGTGTTATTACTGTACGATCAATAAGCCCAAATATTTATGGAGGGATAGCCTAATAGTTTCCTGTGGCGATGCATTTACTGGGCCTGATTTCTTGCACGCACAAAACTTGTTGGGTAATTTGGATACCTAAGCAATGTACAAGGCCAACAAAATGTAAGTGTATTCTCGAAAAGGAGAGTTCAGTTATTAAGACAGGGGTCGGCAACCTATGCCACGCGTGCCAAAGTAGGCATGCGAGCCGATTTTTAAAGGCACGATGGAGCCTGCCGGGACTCCAGCATGCCATTAAAAATCCTGCCCAGCCCGGCCCGCTCTCTGCCCTCTGCTCTCCTCCACGGGGGCAGGGAGCAGAAGCATAGATGTGCGCACAGGGTGGGCAAATGGCCCCACTCTCCCGGCGCGGCAAGCCATGGGGTCCGCGCTCCTGGGCCGGGGGGGGGGGGTTGGATGGGCCATGGGAGTCCCGGGGTCTGTCAGGGGGTGGGAGGTGGATAGGGGTCAGGGCAGTCAGGGGACAGGGAGCAAGGAGGGTCCTGGGGAGGCAGTTAGGGTGGGGGAGTCTCTGGAGGGGGTGGTCAGGGGACAAGGAGCTGGGTGGGTTGGATGGGTCGGAAGTTCTGGGGGTCCTGTCAGGGGGCGGGGAGTGGTTGGATGGGGCATGGGAGTCCTGGGAGTCTGGCTGGGGGCGGGGGTGTGGATAAGGGTCAGGGCAGTCAGGGGACAAGGAACAAGGAGGCTTAGATAGGGGGTGGGGTCCTGGGGGGCAGTTGGGGGCAGGGATCCCAGGAGGGGGTAGTCAGGGGACAAGGAGCAAGGGGGTTGGGAGTTCTTAGGGAGGAGCAGTCACCCAGCCCTCTCCCATGAGCCTGACCCCCCCCACACACCCCACCCTCTGCCCTGAGCCCTACACCCCCACACACACCCCAGGCCCCTGCCCTGAGCCCTGTACCTCCCTCATACACACCCAGCCCTCTGCTTGACTCCTTCATTTCCCACCCCCCCACAACCCTAGCCCTGACTCTGGCACCCCCACACATACCCATCCTCCCCTCTGCACTGACACCTGCACCCCCCCACATATCCAGCCCCCAGCCCTGACTCCAGCCCTCTGCCCCCAGCCCTCTGCCCTGATTCTTGCACCCCCTCACATTCCCAGCCCCCCCACACCCCATGCACTCGCCACATCCCCAGCCCCACCCGGAGCACCAAACAGGAGCTCCTGCATTCCCCCCCTCCACATTCCCACCTGCACCCCTCGCATCAAATGGGAGCTGCCCAGGTAAGTGCCCTACACCCAAACCTCCTGAGCTGAGCGGGTCCGGCAGCTGGGATCCCTGCTGGCAGGAACCGGCGGATGGAACCCCTGAGCAGCAGCGGGCTGAGCCGCTCAGTCCACTGCCGGTCTGGGGTCCCGGCCGCCGGCCCGCACAGCCCGCTGCTGGTCTGGGGTTTTGGCTGCTGGACCCTTGCCAGCCAGGGTCCCGGCCGCAGGCCTAACTCAGTCCGCTGCCGGCCTAGGTGAACAGAACCCCAGACCAGCAGCTGGCTGAGCGGGCTGGTGGCGTAAGATCAACATTTTAATTTCATTTTAAATAAAACTTCTTAAACATTTTGAAAACCTTGTTTATTTTACAATACAACACTAGTTTAGTTATATAATATATAGACTTATAGAGAGAGACCTTCTAAAAAAACATTAAAATGTATTACCGGCACGCGGAACCTTAAATTAGAGTGAATTAATGAAAACTCGGCACAGCACTTCTGAAAGGTTGCCGACCCCTGTATTAAGATCACTATATTTAAAAAATAATTCTGCTACTTGAACATGATATTTGTATGGATCGATTTATATGCAAATCCAGATGGTTTTTGATAGCAATACCAGATGTTATAAAGTAAAATGGAAAGTGTGTGTAGAAACTTATTGCCATATGTATTAGGTAATTGTGTAGTTTTATGTGGTAATCACTCATGAGTATGAGGGAAAATCTCCCTTTTCCCCTCAAACTGGGAAGGCCATAGTGGCATCTCTATGGTTACCAATTTATTATTAACCATGGGACGATGAGATTGCCGACAATGGCATATAGCCAATCTATGACTGCTAGCAGTAAATATCTCCAATGGCCTGTGATGGAACACTAGATGGGGAGGGCTCAGAGTTACTATAGAGAATTCTTTCCCAGGTGTCTGGCTGGTGGATCTTGCCCACGTGCTCAGGATCTAACTGATCATCATATTTGAGGTTGGGAAAGTATTCCCCCCTGTTCCCTGGGTCAGATTGGCAGAGACCCTTGGTTTGTTTTTTTTTTCTTTTCTTTGCATCATGGAGCATGGGGCACTTGCAGCAGTGTAAATGGCAGATTCTCTGTAACTTGAAGTCTTTAAATCATGATTTGAGGACTTCAGTAGCTCAGCCAGAGGTTTTGGATCTATTACAGGAGTGGATGAGTGAGGTTCTGTGGCCTGCAATGTGCAGGAGGTCAGACTAGATGATCATGATGGTCTCTTCTTCCCTTAGTCTCTGAGTTTAAAGAGTGTAACTAGCTACCAGTTATCCACATGAGACAGCAGAAAAGAACTCCTATAGCAGGGGTAGGCAACCTATGGCACACTGCCCGGGTCCTGGCCACCGGTCCGGGGGATTCTGCATTTTAATTTAATTTTAAATGAAGTTTCTTAAACATTTTAAAAATCTTATTTACTTTACATACAACAATAGTTTAGTTATATATTATAAACTTATAGAAAGAGACCTTCTAAAAACGTTCAAATGTATTACTGGCACGCAAAACCTTAAATTAGAGTGAATAAATGAAGACTCGGCACACCACTTCTGAAAGGCTGCCGACCCCTGTCCTATAGTATATTTCATCTTATCTATGGTACTTTGAAGGTGCCTATCACCTTGGTATGCAAGTACTGTGTGAATCCTATACATACTCCATTCCCAATCTTCCATTTTTGTCTTGGATTGGCAAATTCATAGAGTACGGTAACACCCCAAGCAGATGCATTTGAAGGGCTAGAAACAGACTGTATTTCAGACTGAGACTGCACCAAAAATCTCTTCTTGAGGCTGATTAGATCAGATAGCCATGTTTGACATGCCTGGGTGCTTGAATGTCCCCAAATCAGTGTAGTTTTATCTCAAACCCCTACTTAGTTGTAGACTTCTTCCTAAAGTTGGTGCACTTGAGCACATTCTGTGGGTGGTGGTTTGTTTTTAAACAATGCTATATATTTAATAAACAGAAACATCTTAATTATGTAGAATAAAATTAGGTTAAGGATTTCCAATAAATTATTAGCAGAAAGTAGTAAAATATATTATAGGTGATAATGCCCTAAAGAGACTACATTTAAATAAAAAACATTTTGGATTATAATTTGACTTAAATTGACATTTTTTTTTTGTCTTGAGATCATAAGACATATTGTCTAATTGATTTTTGACTTTGCTACTGGCAACACCTGGCTCTGTATGCATTCATAGCTGTCTCTTAAATTGGGGGCTCTGCTTCTTAGATAGGAGTAGCAAAAAAACATCTGTCTGTTAAGCAAGGCCCAATAGAAATGAAGATATTTCATATTATTCTTTGAGGAATATGTACACTTGCTAGAGGGAATTCTGTTTTCCAGATGTAACAATTTTAATTGGGTGATGTGGAAGCTGCAAGGGAAATTGCTGTCTTTCATTTAACATCTGAGTTAAAATGCATCTTTAAAACCAGCATACACGGTCACTCTGCAAGTTGCTTTGCACAAATCTAATATCCAGATTAGTCAGTACTGAATATTTTTTTGCTGATTCTGCATATTACTTCTATGAACAATTAAACTTTTACAATTTGCTAAGATTAGTTCCTTTTTTGTCTTTTAATTTTTGTATGCAGAGTTATCACTGGATCAGAAGGATTTGATGTAAAACTGGGATTATTAAGGAAAAGTTTAAAATTAAAAAGTTTAAACTGGGGTCTAGCAGACTACATCTAATGCACACATGCAGTGAACAACATTTTTAGGAAATCAGCTCCTTAATAATTTTAAATGATCTAGTTCAGAGTTTCTTGTTCAGATATTTCATGTCTATTAAACTATATTGCTTACATGCATTTGCTTTTTGCAGATAATTTCTATCTTGACAGTATCTCTTTAATTATTACAAAGGAAAGACTTTTAAAAAAATATATTTTTAAATCATTTATGGTATATTGTATGTTTAATGCCTGATTTTGCAAGCCTAACCTGCCCTGATTAGTATTTACTCATGGGAGGAGTCCCATTAAGACCCAAATAACTTGGGGGGCTAGCTCATGGGAGGGATAGCTCAGTGGTAAACCTGGCTAAACCCAGGGTTGTGAGTTCAATCCTTGAGGGGGCAAAATCAGTTCTTGGTCCTGCTAGTGAAGGCAGGGGGCTGGACTCAATGACCTTTCAGGGTCCCTTCCAGTTCTATGAGATAGGTATAGCTCCATATATTATTACATGCATCCCTAACTTTATACATTTTGAGCAGTCCCATTGATTTAAACACATGCTTACATCCCATTGACTTTAAAGGGGCTTAAGAACATGTTTAAAATAAGGCAGAGGGTCCTGACCTCATGGTATACGTGTGTAGTTCAGCCAACAGCTGTGTTGTTTTTGTCTCCTATAAGCAGCCACAGATTTGTTAAACGCTAGGCTTTTCATGTTGGAGAATATATCTTTTTTTAATAAAATAATTATTTCTTAAAGGGGTAACAAGGTAATGAAACAACACCAAGTATTGGTGAGAATCAACATGTAGGCTGCTTTTAGGAAAACATTTATGTATGTACTTATATCTATCCCTATTCAGGAAAACACTTAAACACGTGCTTAATTTTAAGCACATACTTAAATCCTATTGAAGTCAATGGGATTTAAGCATAAATCTAAATACTTTTCTGAATAAGGATGGATTTAAGAAACAAAGAAAAATACCATGGATAGCAATGTGTTCACATTAAAGCTCATCATTCAAACATAACAAAGGGCAGCAAGGAAAAGTCAGAATCAGACAGGTTCTTTGGCTTATTATGTACATCAAACATTCACCTGGTTACCACTGAATATCCAAAGAGCTCATGCCAATGGATATAACTAAAAGGATTGCTGACGGATAGTATGATACGAGTAGTCATGTGCTCAATTCACTATAAACATTGGTAAAATACATAAATATCTAACTGGAATCTAATAACAGAATTTTACATTAAAGATACATTAGCATATTCTACCTGTACAAAATCCTAATGTTGTTGTTATAAAAAGTACTGTGCAATTACTAGGATACAAGGGATTTTCTACACTGTCAACAATTGTGTGCGTAAAACTATTTCCCAAGAATTCGTTATAAAATCTTAGACATAATAGTAATATATTGTACTCATTTATATATAGAACTGATCGGCTTATTAATTGCAATTAAGTTTACCAATATATTTAGCCCTGTTTTTCCCTTTGTGAATCATTCATAGGCTGATCCTGATTCACACAAAAGTAGTAATTTTTCACCATTTTTCACCAAATAGTATTTACAAACAAATTTCAGCTTATGGACTGTTTGCCAAATATCTACTTTGACCAGGTCTTCAGCTATTTTCTAGTTGATACTTGTGATATCTGATCTATCATTTGTCACATATTGTTATTCCTGTTCCCTGGTTGGATGACAGAAACTTTTTAAGCAGGAGAATAACAAATTACAAATGCTGGAAGATGACTAGTGAGTAACAGGTTCTTTCAGGTAAGAGTTTGCAGATGAAACATTATTTATACTAACATTCAAGAAGCTTTTAGAATTTGCAAGCATTATTACATATATATTGGCAGTTGTGTGAATGCACATAAATACTATTGATACCCCTGCACCCAAATATCAGCCATGTGAATTCACATGGTTTATTTGTGAAAATATTCACAAACTGCTCTTCGAATAGTCAGGCATCTTTAATTACATGCTAGCCTTACATTTTAAAAAAATGTCTTATTTCTGATTTTTTGGGGGGCCAAATTCTTCAGGTAAAAAGAGAGAAACTAGATTTTTAAGAGGCCATGCTTTTACCTGTCCTACTCAGGAGCTATATTTTTGATCATTTGGGGCATTTATTTATTACTACCCAAATCCTTGGACATGAAATCAGTTTTTGAACAAACTGCGTTAGTGTGACAAATGGAAAGAAAATTCTGTTCTTTACACATGTTGCTCTGCCTCGGCAGTAAAAGAATGGTAGTGGTACCAATGGAAGTGGAGGTAAAAGTACAGGATCATTTTTCACTGCCATGAACTTTTGTTGTAAACGTTTCTCTTCCCATAAGCTCCATAATATGTACAATGTATTGGAAACTTCTCTACTAGCACTTTCCCCTTTCATACACTTTCCTCACGTCACTTCCACAAAAAACATCTGCCGCTAACAAATTGAGACCCTCCGATGATATATAAATGTGTATTGGACTTTGAAGAGGAAATATAGAAAATTAATGCAAACTTGAAGTGACAGAGGACTCCTAAGAACACCAGCCTTTCAATTTTGAATGGCTATGTTTGTAATCAGTATGAGAATAGAATAGTGAATTTTAAGTGATGGTGTGATGGCGTGTATAAAGGGATTAATGGGCAGAATAGTTGCTTCACCAGATGTGACTTAAGGTATGTCTACAATGCAAAAAACAAACACCTCTCCACACAATACACCTGTGGCAGTGAGTCTCAAAGCCCAAAGTCAACTGATTCAGGCTCACACTAAAGGGCTAAAAATAGCAGAGTATCAGTTCCCACTCAGGCTGGAGCCCGGGCTCTGAGACCCACCCTCTTGTTGGGGGTGTGGGTCCCGGGACAAATCAGCTAGTCTCCTCGCCAGCCACCCAGCACGCCCACCCATGTGGCTGTTGCTCACCTCCTCATCCCCCCCCGCCCACCACTCGCCTCCTCGCTGCCTGCCCGCCACTCGCCTCCCCACTAGTCTCCTCGCTGTCCATCCGGCGCACCCCCGATCTGCCTGACCACTGCTCTCCTCCTTGCCATCCACCTGCCCGCCGGCCTCACCCTCCTCCCGGCTGTCACTTGCCTCTCCATTTGCCTCCTCAACTTGCTCACCCACCCACTTCCTGCCTCACTTCCCTGCCCTCCTCCTCACCTGAATATTGGGACAAATGGCATCCTGATCGTACATCGGTGGGGACACGGGACAAAGGGCTAAATATCAGGACAATCCTGATTTTATCGAAGCGCAGAGGCCCCTAAAGTGCGGGGTCTGGGGTGGTCACCCCGATTCACCCTACCCAAGAGACGGCTCTGGATATGCCTTAGCATGAGTGAACAGCATTCTGGGAAAAGTATAGAAAAATTCACAGTTATCCATCTTGGCATAACTACACAACATTTATAAGTGATATAATGTAAATCATAGTAATGTGCTGTGCAATATGCGTAACATATATCCTGGCTAACAGTTCCCTGCTTGTTGCATGGATCATTACCACTTCAGGGTGACACCTCTGTTAAATGGATGTGTAAAGCAGAAGTAAGCACATTCATGAGAGATATCTAATATTTAAACAAACTGTGAGCAGCAATACACAATAAGTACAATTAAAATTAATACACCATGTAATACCAGCAAAACTTTAAATATAACTTCTATCCAAGTATGAAAAATCAATACTTCAAGATCCCCATCATGGGTAGATTCATTCAGGGCTTATTCTGCTTTATGCATGTCATTGCCAATCTAATAATGTATTTAAAATTTAAAGTTAGAGGATCAATGTGCATATTGAAAATGGGTAGGTATTTTTTCAACTTCATCTGACTCACTTTGAATAATGGATTAATTCTGAAAAACAGGAACAGGCATAATTATAGTGTGACCTGCAGCATTGTGAGTCAAACAGAAGTTTGGAGTAGCGATATCACAAGTGAGGTTTCCATACTACATCTTATGATGTTCACGGGCAGAAATTTATGCCAGTTGCACAAAACATCCTGTAACCCTCTCCAACAATACTAACAACACTTACACTTGCACACCACATTACTACGATTTACATTATATCACTTATTATGCCACTGCAGTAAAAGAGGCAAAACAAGCCTTCCATTCCTCTGCGATAAAGACTGCCAAATCCACTTTTGCTTAGTGTGCGTTAACTTGACTATATACTGTGAGATGGGGTGATTTAAGGACAGAATTTTAACCACAATTCTAACTTCCCAAGCTTATGTGGAAATCTTTCCAAGCTTTTCATCCACTGTCTAATACTGTAGACATTTAGCTTTTGTGGTATAATTTCCTCTTTTTTATGGTGGGTTTTTCTCCTTTCTTTTTAGTGCATATGCAATGACATTATAGATCATAATAGATCCAGTGACTACTGCCTTATTCTGCTCCCAATAAAGCTAATTAGACTTTTGTCATGGACTAAATGGGGAAAAGATCAGGCTATATATAAAAATATGTATAAATTAAAAAATAGGTAATGATATATATACACAATATATTATGTGTTGTAATATATATTATTTACATACATTCTAAAATGGATGTTTGTGCAATGTTTCCAGTGTTGTTGTAGCCATGATACTAGAAAGGCAAGATGCGTGGGCTAAAAACTTTTATTGGACCAACTTTTGTTGGTGAGAGAGACAAGCTCTCGAGCTACACAGCGCTCTTCCCAGGTCTGGGAAAGGTACTCAGTGTGTCACAGCTAAATACAAGGTCAAACAGATAGTTTAGTATAAGTAGTTAGCACATAGAGACCATTCAAGGTGAAGTGGCCTGTTAGGACAAAAAGGGGGAGTTAATGAGTTACAGATTGTTTTAATAATCCATAAATCCAGTGTCTTTATTAAGACCATGAGTTTTAGTGTTTAGCAAAGTTATGAATTTAAGATCCCAAGCTCATCTTTTCAAAGTGAAGGTTTCTGTTGAGGATGAGGACTGATAGGTCAGCTATAGAATGATTGCTTTGTGAAAATTGTTCACCAGAGGTGACAGGGTGTTTTTGTCTTTTTTCATTATCGTGTGTGAGTTCATTTGAGAGTTTAGTAATTGTCCGGTTTCACCCACAAAGTTGTTATTGGGGCACTTAATGCCATGGATGAGGTACACCACATATTGTAATCGGCATGTATAGTGTTGTGTATTTGGTTGTCATGGTTTTTGTTGCTATGGCAACTGAGTTAGATTATTATGGGTTAGCTCAGCCGGTTTCAACCAGCTGAGTGAGCTCTCTGTATATCTGTAAATAAAATGGAGGTTTTGGTTAGCTGCCTGCTCTCTGGCCTCAAGTGATTGCTTCCTACACCGGCTGCCCCAAGGATATAACATATAGGACCCATGGATCTTGAAAGGTGTGTTGTGTGAGTGTTGATCATTGTAGCAGTGGAGACATGTTTGCAGGTTTTGCAACTATTGTTTCTGGCAGGGTCTGGTGCTGCTATGAGTTGGTGTGTCCTGGTCTGTAGGGAGCTTGTTTCTGATTATGAGCTTGGATAAGTAGTGGGGGTTGTCTGAAGGCCAGAAGAGGGGGTTCAGAAAAGATTGCTTTCAGGATGGGGTCCCCATCAAGTGTGGGTAGTAGTTATTTGATGATTCCTTGTATGGGCTCCAATGAGAGGTGGTAGGTGACAACTAGGGGTGTGTGGTCAGAGGGGTTTTTATTTCTGTATTGAAGCAGGTTTTCTGGGGGTATTTGGGTGGCCCATTCCATGATGCAGTCTACTTGTCTGGTGGAGGGTCCTAGTTTGACAGAGGTGGTTTTGAGTGTGTTAAGATGTATATCCTGGACTTTCTCCTTGGAAGATATTCTGTGGTGTCTGAGTGCCTGGCTGTAGATAACAGATTTCTTTGTGTGTTTGGGGTTGTTACTGTATTTATGAACGTAGGTGTGCTGATCTTTGGGTTTCTTGTGTATATATTTGTCCATAGGGTTCCATTGTTGAAGTTGATCATGGTGTCCAGGAAGTTGATCCTAGTGCGGGAGTGTTAGAGAGAGAGTTGGATGGATGGATGGATGGTGGTTGTTGAAGTTGTGGTGGAAATCTCTGCAGGAGTTTAAGTCGTCTGTCCAAAGGATGAAAATATCATGGATGTATCTCAGGAATATCATTAGTTTTCATGGTGCATTTGTCCAGAAATTCTTCAAGGTGGCCCATGAAAGAGGTTGGCATATTGGGGAGCGATACTAGAACCCATGGCTGTTCCCATGTGTGACGTTATTGATATAAATGGGGACCATATAGAACATGGGTTGCAACCAAGGTCCTGTAGTGGCACCAAATCCTAAGTAAAGGGGGTCATATAAGGTGTCTAAGACCAGGTTCTGGGTTGCTGATTATAATTATGCTGTCTATATGTCTGTATCATTTTTAGTTGAAGTTATGAATGTTGGCTCTATGCTGTCTGTATTTCAAGTTTGTGCTGTGCTTCTGGGGGAAGCCTCCCAGACAAGCTGGTGTTAGCTCTGCCTAGCCTGTTTGATGGCCCATTAAGGACCATTAAGGACACAATGGACCCATGGAGAGAAGGCAGACACGCCTTGTGACTCAGCAAAGTATGCAGGGACTGGCCCATGTGACTCCAGGCTCCATTTTGCTGTAGATTTCCACAGTGAAGACAAAGATTCTTACACCTGGAAAAGCCTATATAAGGCTGATGCTTCATCTCCATCTTGTCTTCAATCCTGCTTCTGACCTCTGGAAGGACTTTGCTACAAACTGAAGCTCTGCACGAAGGACTGTTGACCCATCCCAGCAGGGGATGTTCCAGAGACTTAATCTGAACCTGCAGTTTACTCCAGCACTGCTGCAAGCCTGAACTAAGAACTTTGCCATTACTGTATGTAATTGATTCCATTTAACCAATTCTACCCCTCATCTCTACCTTTTTCCCTTTGTAAATAAACCTTTAGATTTTAGATTCTAAAGGATTGGCAACAGCGTGATTTGTGGGTAAGATCTGATGTGTATATTGACCTGGGTCTGGGGCTTGGTCCTTTGGGATCGAGGGAACCGTTTTCTTTTATTGGGGTATTGGTTTTCATAACCATTCATCCCCAGGACGAGTGCACTGGTGGTGATGCTGGGAGACTGGAGTGTCTAAGGAAATTGCTTGCGTGACTTGTGGTTAGCCAGTGGGGTGAGACCAAAGTCCTTTTTGTCTGGCTGGTTTGGTTTGCCTTAGAGGTGGAAAAACCCCAGCCTAGGGCTGTGACTGCCCTGTGTGAGCAATTGGTCCTGATTTGGCACTCTCAGTTGGGTCCCGCCAGAATCGCTCCGTCACATCATGGTTTGGACAAAGTGTTTGTTGTTGAATGTAAAATTGTTCTGGGTGAGGATGAAATGGATGAGTTTGGTGATGTGTTTGGGGTGGATATCTGAGGGCTGTCCATTATCTTGTAAATATCTGAGGCAGGCAGCTTTGTGCAAGTAATTCACATAGGCAGGAATTATTTATCCATTCATCCACACACACTCTCCATCCTGGATCTTCCCCCGCCCCACCCAACCATGATGGACAGCCAGTTACTGCTCTCATGCTACTTTCAATACCTGTCTCCCTCACTGCCCTCTTTCCTGCTCCTTCTAGTGACACTCAACACTCTTATTTCTCTTCTCCTGCATTTAGTTGTACATGGTCCTCCCTGACCACACACCATCCATCTTCTTTTCTGACTTTCACATACGGCCTTTCTTCTTTTTTCAATCTCCCACCATCATTTTGGTGACTTCAACTTTCATATTGATATCCAGTGCACGGTTACAATGGATAAGATAAAAAACAAGATATATAAACCTTCATGCTTCAGGGCATAAGCCAATCAATAGCTGACTACAATTTTTGTGGATAAGGTTTCTTGCTGTTTGTGGGGTTGGACATCAGGAGATTTCTTGCATATAGTACTGGCCACTATCAGAGGCCAACCATTAGACTTCATGGGCCATTGTCCAGATTAAGTATGACAATTCCTGTGGTCTTATTTAGGTTCAAATTCTGCTTGTTCTTATTCAGTACAGTTACTGCCATGTGAACATGCATTATTAAAACATACATAAATATGTGTACAACTGGCATGCTGTTTAAATAATATATAGGTTAACAGTTTTGTGAATGCAGACAGATGTTCAAAGATCCAGCATGGACTATCAGAGAAAGTAAATTACTATATATATGTTGTTCTTTTTCATGAATTTTCTATCTAGACAATTTTGGAAGAGCATATTATCAGTATGTTACTGAAAATCTAATCCTAAAATCAGGGCCAGCCTGCAACGTTTTGCACCTGAGGCAGGGACCTCAAATGATGCCCCATGTCCCCCCACTTGGGCCAAAACTTTGAAAGGTCTCAATTTTGGGTCCTAGTGGCACCCCCCCCCAAGTCTGGCACCTGAGGCAGCCGCCTTAATTTGCCTCATGGTAAGGCCAGCCCTGCCTAAAATCATCAAAAAGATACATGGGAGTTTAGCTGCATGATTTCCATTGACTATAATGGAAGTCATCCAACTGAAATCCCATGTATCCTTTTGAGTATTTTTAGAATTAGACTTCCAGATATCATGAAAGTACCATACAATACTCTGAAAGCAGACCCGTTTAAGTGTTATTTCAGAGCCATTACAGTCTTTTGCATCAATCCATGAGTTTTTTAAAGTGCCTATTTGATCCCCTAAAATGTAATGGCTTTTTCTAGGGTCCAGAATGGGTCAAATTCTGCTCTGACTTAGACTTGTGCCACACCATGGAAATAATCGAATTTGCCTTGTGTAGCAGGGTGGTTCCCTGCTTCTGCCCTTTGGGGCTTAAAACAGCCCAGGAGAGGGCTGTGGCTGGGGCAAGAAGTTCTGGGCTGATTGGGGGAAAGCAGGCTCAGCTGTGGCCAGGTCCCAATCAGGCCCAGCTGGCCCCTATAAGAGGCAGAGAGCCAGGAGCCCAGACAGTCTCTCTCTGCCTTTAGAGAGAGAAGGGCCTGGCTGCTAGGGAGTGTACCTGGGTACTTAAGGTGGAGCAGGGCTGGGGGAAGGCAAGAGGAGCTGGGGAGCTCCAACCTGGAAACCCCCCAGGCTGCAGGCCTAGGGTAAGGCCAACTGGGTACTGGGATTGCAAAGGGGTAGCCCAAGGGGTAGGCAAAAGCAGCATGTCCAAACCCCTTTGCCTATGATGAGTGGCTGATACTGCAGTCTGCCCCAGTGAACGGGGGCTAGATGGAGACTGGGCAGTAGCCAAAACTGAGGCAAAGTGGGGATAGTGGGTTGGGGGTTCCCCGGGGGGGGGGAGACCCAGATTGGTGGGGTACTGCCAGGGGGCAGCACCCCAGTTAAAGAGGCACTGGGGTCCAGGGAGGGACATGGGGGCCAAGAGGACAGGCGGATCACCAGCCTGCAGAGGGCGCTCCTAGCTGGAATGAGCTAATTCCCAGAAGTGACCAGCAAGATGCGCCGCAGGGGTGAGTCTGCTCGTCTACACCTGGGTCCAAGGGAGAAGGGAGTTTGACCAAAGATACTTAAATGCTTTGTATAATTCTGTAGTATGGAGCATTCAGAATGCCACAAATATACGTATTAAAATGCCAGGGAAAAAATATTGTCCGTGTGTGGTATCCAGTGACTTGATAGTTTTTTGTTTGTTTTTAGTATAGAGAGTGTTTGAAAGGACATTTAGAAATTAAACTGAAACTGGTATAGATCTCTCAGGTAAAATAGCCCCCTTCAAATACAGAGTGTGTATTTACCAATTCTTTTAAAACCACCTTTGTCAGGTGCTGCCCCTCTCCCCCAGCTCTCATTGAGATCAGGAGGCGCTCAGGACCTCACAGTGTTGGGCACTGAGTTTATATTAGAAATTTCACTGAATAGGGAATGTTTTAAGACTTGGGAAATAATAGTTTGCAATGCAACCCTTGACAGGCCCTAAAATGTAGCTGTGCTAGCAGGGACTTCTCGAATATTCACATTGTTATGTGATTTGGCTAATTATGTAGCTGGGGACCAAACAGATATGATCCACCAGTCAAATTCAGATGCCTAATATGACTCTGTAGCAGGGTTGGCTGTTTGGTCTGCAGGCCTAGTGGTCAGGGCTTGCTGCTCCAGACTTTTTTTTTTTTTTTTAGTTCAATGTACCTTGAGCCTTCTGAATGGGGTTCAGCTGGGATAGCTTCCTTGTTGATAATCCCTTAGTCCTGCCTGTTTTAGGGTTAGGCATAGGGGAATCTGGGGTGGGTAGAGGCCCTCAGGTCCCCCTGCTCCACCAGGTTCCAACCCAGGGCCCTAGAAGTGTGGTAGAATGGGATGGCCTACATTCAGCCCACCTCCCGCTCACCTTCTCCTGGGTCCTTCCTACCACACCTAATGACTCAGTTTGGGGTGCATCTGCTGTTTACTTATAGTCCTTTGCTTCAAACCCCCTGCAGGTGACCCTCTGATGCCTCCTGCACACAGTTCTCCCTGTCTCTTGGCTGATGTCTAAATGGAGTAAGACTCACAGTCAGACCTCCTCATTAAAGGCTCCTCTCCTACTTTTGCAGGGCAGTGCTTCTCTAGGAAATGACTTCTCTGCTTATCTGGCCAGGCGTGGAGCTCTCATGTACTGCTCTTTCCTTGGGAGTATGCTTGGCAGTGTTTGAGAGGCAGAGCTTTCCTGGCCCCGTACTGCGCCAGTCTTTCCCCTAGGGTGCTTGGTTTTGCGCAATTAGAAAGTTGGCAAGCCTATGTGAAGTCCTGACTGCCTGGGATGTGCATTAGAGGTAACAATGGATTCCAGAATGGCCAGAGTTACATTATGTAGGTGTGAAGTTTTGAGGCAGATTCTGTCTGGAGGGCATGAGGAATCTCCACAGTGTGTAAGGCCTTATCTACATGGAGAATTTGCCCCAATTCAAGCCATTAGTAGCCAGCCCCTGAGGTAGATGTACCAGTGCAAATCATAGCTTTCCTTGTTTATAGCAGAGATTTTCAAAAGCCTTCAGAATTAGCCTAACCTTCCTCCCATTGAAGTCAAGTGAGTGCTGATGAAAATGCCACCATAGGAGTTTGCATCAGTGCAGTTGTTTTTTTACCAGGGGTTAACCACAAATACTTGGAGTCAGGGCAACTTCTCAGCAAAGACATGGCTTTAAAGCCTTTAGTGCAGTTTCAATGAAGAGTCATAAATTTAACTCCTCCCAATATCATGGTTTGATTCTTGTATTCAGGGGAGTTATGCTTTTTCATTAAAATGACACTCTTCTGCCTGCCTTTTTCCCGTTCTGACTGAGTTCCTACCCCTCTATCACATGCCAAAAACCACTGAAAGGAATGGAGCAATCCCATACACCAAAATCTTCACTGAAGATATCACAAATGTTCTTAACTCCACTGTAGACGGAAGGAGAGATCAGAAAACTGAGACAAATTCACTCATTTAACTAGACAAACTGGTTTCCCTGCTGTGATTCCTTGTTTGTTGTCTACTCACATTACTCCTAGCTGGCTTTGGCTTTATGCAAGTTTTTGTCAATTACTCTTATAGTTTAGCAACTGCAGGTCCCAAACAGGACAAAGGAGGAAGAGAAAACAATAGCTATTCAGATGCATTGCTCCAAATACTGGAATAATTAATCTGTGTGGTGGCTTTCAGTAGCCTATATTCGGCTCTCTCCGTCCACGCAATTGCTAGAGAAAATAAAGTATCTGACTTGCTGCACCCAACCTGAGAGTGAGAACTCTGTTTTTCTCTGACACCTATGTACCAAACTTCAGTCACAATTTTGCCATAATCTCAAAATCCTTTTACGCCAGACATGTATCTCTCTCTTCCGTCGGCTTTGAGATAAAACTGTAGCTCCCAATCTTTTGGGGGCACCTGTACCAGAAAAGTAGCTGAAGACAAGATCTTGGCAGTATCAGTCAGTGCTTGCCACCTCCCATTCATTTATGCATACTGCAAATTGCAGAAGAGAGACTGGAGTTTAGAGCATCCCAAGATCTACTGCATCTGGAGATAAGAGCACCTAATGAATATGAAGCAGTGATTGTACAACAAAGACCAACACAGTGAACATAAGAACATAAGAACAGCCATACTGGGTCAGTCCAATTGTCCATCTAGCTCAGTGTCCTGTCTTCGGACAGTGCTAGATGCTTCAGAGGGTATGAACAGAACAGGCCAATCATTGAGTGATCCGTCCCTATCTTCTGGCAGTTGGAGGTCTAGGGACACCCGGAGCATGGGGTTGTAGCCCTGACCATCTTGGCTAAGAGCCATTGATGGACCTAGCCTCCATTAATGTATCTAATTCTTTTCTGAACTCATTTATACTTTTGGCCTTCACAGTATTCCCTGGCAACAAGTTCCACTGGTTGACTATGTGTTGTGTGAAGTACTTTCTTATCTTTGTTTTAAACTTGCTGCCTATTAATTTAATTGGGTTACCCCTGGTTCTTGTATTATGTGAAGGGGTAAATAACACTTTTTCTCCACACCAGCATGATTTTTGTAGATCTCTGACACATCCTCCTTAGTCATCTCTTTTCTAAGATGAACAGTCCCAGCCTTTTTAATCTCTCCTCATATGGAAGTTGTTTCATACTCCTAATCATTTTTGTCACTCTTCTTTGTACCTATTCCTGTTCTAATTTATCTTTTTAGAGATGGGATGGCCAGAATGTCATTATGGATGCTTGACAGTCAACTCCCAGTGGTCTGGATCTGTCAGTGGGAAAAAGTTCTGAAGAGACAATTATTATTTTTCTTTAGAACACACAACACCCCCACCCTTACCCCCCAAGAAGCACTTAAGGCAGTGTGGGACCGTAAGCTCAAAAACACATATGAAACTTAGCAACTGACAATTGCTATTATTCAGAAAGCTTCATTCTCTATGAGACTCAAAGACATGAGGGGATTACTTTTGTATAGATCGTTTCTTGATCAAAAATATCCCAGGGGATAAAACATTGATGATTCCCTGCTATACTATGCCTGAAGGAATGGGAAAAGTGTGGGTGAATTAAAATCCTAGCAGAATGATTATTGCCATTGTTAGCAGCTGACTAACACTGACTCTTTAGCACATAAATGACATAATTATCCTTGGGGAAATAATGTTTTTGGGCATACTGCCCTCTGACTCAACTCAACTCTTGGACTCCTATCTTCCTTATAATTCTTCTTGTTTATGTCAGGCTGCAAAGTGAAGCAAGTCAGACCAAAAATAATTAATAGATAGCAAGAATAATTATTTAAAAGGCTAGAGATTTTTGCTTCAAAATTTCTCTTTCACAGGGATTTGAATCAGGCCCTAAGCAAGGAAGTGATTGCAGGAACTCTGGTAGCATGAAAAACCAGAAAACAAAGGGCATTAGGCAAGGGGGAAGGGTGCCAGATACTCACGGGGGGGGCAGGGCACAGAGGAGTGCCTGGTACTCAGAAGGTATGGTGGAAAGGTGGTTACTCACCACGTGACAGATGAGGAAGTCTGCTCTTTGCAGCAGTTGCATGGACACAGCTCCTTGCCCTTCTCGCTCCCAGGGCCCCTGCACAGAGGAAATGGACTGGCCACACTGAAGGGCTGGAGTTGAGTCATCAGTGCTGACCACTAACAGCTCAGTACTGATGCCTCAGACCTTCCAATGTTGTCCATGGATCAGTGAGGAGATGCTCACAGCAGTCGCAGCTAAGAAAAGAAGGGTGGCTACAATCTGAGTCTTCAAAGACACATTTGTCAAGAGCTAAGAGTGAGGCTGAATGGGTTAGACTTTGGAGGATTGTCAAGTCATTTTGTAGGAAAGATAGTGTGAGGATCGACTCAGGCAGCCTGTTTGGAACAGGCTGTGACCAGGAACAATTTTTGCACTCCTCATTCAACTTTGCATATATACAGCGGACATGTAAACCAAGTCAGCTTGTCCAGTAAAGAATCGGAATAGTAGTGTCAGCCAGAGTCTGCAGGATCAATTGCATGGATGGGAAGATAATTTCAAGATGCTCTTCAATTGTTCACTGCCTGCAGTCCCTCTTCAAATTCCATAGAACCACTTCCTTTCAGTCAAGAAGAGAGTTCGCCTGCAGTCCATAAGCTGAAGTCTGGGAAAGTACCAGGGGTTTGTAACATTACACCAAAGTTGCTGAAGAGAGGTAACAGTGTTGTTGTACTGTGGCTACATAGGCTTTTCCAGATCATCTCGCATACTACTGCCTGATGATGATTAGAAGAAGGAGTTTATTTTGCCTCTGTTTAAAAAGGGCAATAAGGATGATTGTAGCTACTACAGAGATATTATGCTATTGTTGGTCCCAGGGGAAGTCTTTGTATCCATGTTAATGTCTCAAATCAATGTACTTTGTGACAAAGGTCGGGATACTTTAGACATGTCAACCGGATCATTACCTTGAGACAGCTTTTTGCTAAAATGGCTGAATTTAATAAGCCATGCACATCGCTTTGTATAGCAATTCCATCAGACCTTTGATTCAGTGCATCGGGCAAGTTTATGGGACCT
This sequence comes from Mauremys mutica, assembly GCF_020497125.1. Classification (NCBI taxonomy): domain Eukaryota; kingdom Metazoa; phylum Chordata; order Testudines; family Geoemydidae; genus Mauremys; species Mauremys mutica. The sequence goes on along the minus strand of NC_059072.1, from coordinate 312,149,013 downwards.
GATGGGGTGTCTCAGTGTCCCTGGGAAGATAGCGTCATTGAGAGAAGAGCTCTATAAAGGAATGGAAAGCTGCATTCGAGTCAATGGCAGATACATGGCATCGTTTTCTATCTCCACAGGAGTTTGGTAAAGCTGCTTTAGGCGTACCATTTGTTGTTCAATATATTCATTGATTGGTTGATGGATAAACTTGAGGAGGCAGCTGAGCTGAGTACCATTCTGCTTAAAGATTTTGAATCTTGTTGGCTTAGTTTGGGGCAGATGATGGCTTATTCAGTCAGGCAAGAAGCAGTGTGCACTGGTCTGGTTATTAATCCAGCTAAAACGAAGTCTCTGGACATTATCATCAAATAACCTTCAGTTTCAGATTACAACCAGCTCAGTTTTAACCTGTCTGGATGGGACATCGAGCAGGTGACAGCTTTCACATATTCAGGAAGTGCCATAGACAGTGCTGGAAAATGCTTAAAAGATGTGGATGATCCTATAGCAGCAGCTGCTGCCATGTTTCAGGCCCTTCAGTGGCCCTCTGCGGGAATGTTGTGAACATCAAGCTTGCTACAAAGCCGTGGATCTATAGAATTACAGTAATAACAACCTTATTGTGTGAAAGTGACGTGTAGGTGCCAAAGAAGGCTGAAGAACCCCAGAATGATGCTTTTGATTCTTATCTCTATCAGCTGCTCCATATTATGTCACAGGACAAGAGAAAAAATGAGGCAATTTGAAGACAAACCCAGCAACTGTCTCCATCAGCGCTGGTTCACTTTCGGTGGTTTTCTTGGTATGCATATACGAATGGAAGACCAATGAATTCCAAGGTGTGTGCGCCAAGGAATGCTACTACACGGCCAGCAATCATGTGGGTGCCAAAAGCTTCGGTGGTGTGACAAGATTGCCAGTGATGGACATAAACTGAATATACAATCCGACCATCTTCAGCACCTTGCCAGAGATCAAGTCAGGTGGGTGTGCAGTTTCCAATTAGGCCACACCCCTTTGGGATCTGCCATGATGATGTTGATGCTTAGCTGCTTTAAGAATCAGTTCACTTATTTTGGTGTCTAAATACTCATTTAGTTGTTTATCTTCAGGTGCCCAGATCTGGTCTAAATGTACTTTATTTATTTCCATCAAAGGAGTGTCTCTCCTTTGCTGTAGGTGAAGCTAGGGTAATTTTTGAAATATAATTAAATGGACTAATCCAGGAACTTCTCTTTGATGTGTGACTAGTGATCTGCTCCAGGAGAGGGTGTAAATGAGATCTTAATTTCTGTAGTGTGTGCAAAATTGCCTTTTAAATAGCTCTGTGTGAAGCCAAAATAGCTGAAATTCAAGCAGGAGAACATACAGGATGAATATTATTAAGGTAAGCTTGCAATAAACTGGGGATTAGTGAGGCCTGGTAGAGGTCAATATAACAGTCAGCATAAGTAAGTGACCTAGGGTTATAAGATATGGTAATAAGTGCTTTGTAATAAAGAAGTTAACTGCAGGAGGATAAGCCTAATGGAATTTTAGGGTTTTTTTTTTGGTAACTTGTACCATTGAGGCTAATCCTATTGGCACATTGGAAAATATTGACAAATATGTGTAGATGTCTGAACAAAGGGGTATGAAAACTGATTTAAGTATATTCACAAGTGGGATCATCGGAATGATAAACAGGTGGCAGCTCGTGTGTCACTTTCACTGATGATGCTCCCACTGACTGTTCTTTCATCTTCGTTTCCCGACTCTCCATGAAGTTGTGAGTGTATCAGCCTCAGTGGTTGCTTTGTACTTTGTATCTATGTATTTCTCATTATTCTTTATTTTTGGATGGCTTGGCTTTTCGATAAAAAATTTTCACGTTTCTATGTGTATCTCACCAGTTTCAAACTCAATAAAATGTATTATATAGCCAGCTGAGTAAAAAGAACCTATTATTTGTGACTTATTTCATTGCATTTGCCGTCTATCCAAGGCTACACCTTCATCAATAATTAACATAAATCTTAACCCAGAAGATATATTCACATACAGTCTTTAAGATCCCTCATGGTCCTTTCAGTCTTTCTCAGTTCAGGAAAACAAATATGTCTAGCTGTGTGCCCTGAAGGGCAGCAAAGTAAGGCTATTTCAGGCCAAGGGAAAGAAAGAATTCTAAAGCTGAGAAGGCCTCATGGAGAATGCTCTGTCCTTCCTTCTCACTGGAATAGGTGTCAGGGTCATCCCCTGATCTCACCATTTGCAGTTTGGCTGGGGGGACATAAGTAGATTCCAGGCTATTTTAGGCTTTTAAAGGTGAAAACCAACACCCTAAATTCTACCCTGTACCTTTTTAGAAAGGTAGTGGAGATCCAGAAATCATCCTGGGAAGATGTATACAGTAACAAATGAGAAGCTGAATTCTTCACCAGCTTCAGTTTGCAGATGGAGGTAAGATATTCCCCCATTGTTGTTGTGGAAATGACAACGGTATGGATGATAACAGCTGCAAGTGCCGCATCTGAAAGCACTTGGTGTAACTTCCTGGCTGCAACTAAAAGAAAAAAGATTGATCTGGCTGCAGCTGCTAGCTGTTCTTCTATTAGCAACTGGGAGTCTGTAGTGGGGTGGCTGCCCCACTCCCTGAGAATTTAGGCTGCAGCAGGCCAGTGTGTCTGCGCAGATGGGCAACCACTTAGAAAAGGGCTTACTGGGGGCCAATCAGGGCCAAGATTAGAGCCAGCCAATGAGGGCTAGGCTAGGCCCTATATAAAGGCTGCCTAAGAAAGGCACAGGGAAACTCTCCCAGTCCTTCAGAGGGGAAGGTCCATCTCCTGAGTGAGGAGACCAGCACCTGGGACAGCGCAGTGCTGGGTAGGCTTGGGGGAGCAGAAGGGAACTCCAGCCTGCTACCTGCCAGGCTAAAGGCCCTGAGGGAAGGGCCTAGCTGTTGCAAAGGGGCCAAAGGGGAAGCAGCCCAGGGAGAGAAGGAGAGCAGGAAGTCTGCCACCAAAGGGTCCCTAGGTTGAGACCCAGCATAGAGGGTGGGCCTGGATCCCCCCCGCCTCCTTGCATAAACACCCAGCCAGTGGATGTGGTGATAGTGGACTGCACCAGACTCCTGACACTAGGGGTTAGACTTTGGGGTGTGGTTGACCACGGTGGCTGTGGGGCAGAGAAGGACTGCTGATAATACTACACTCCTGGAAGCGGGTGAGACCAGAGCAGTGAGCACTGCTGGAGGGCACTATCCTGAAGAGGATGCTGCCGAACGCGAAGCAACGCAGGTCCAGACGCCAGCGAGGAACAGATGACAGATTGGACACCACTGGCAGAGGACACTCCACCAAGGACTGACCTAATTCCCGGGACAACCAGTTGGAGGCGCCATGGTGGTGAGTTCCAACCTCGTCAGAGTCCAATCACACTGCTAGATTCTGTATCTGCTGCACAAATGACAAGAGAACCTTCTCAGACAGAGGGGGCAATATTATGGAATCATAGAAATGAGGGCTGGAAGGGACCTGAAGATGTTATCTAATGCAGCCTCCTCACCCCCCGATGCTGAGGGAGAGCCACATTTAGACCATCCCTGATGGCTGTTTGTCTGACCTGTTCTTAAAAACTTCCAATGACAGGGATTTCACAATCTCCTTTGGTTATCTATTCCAGTCCTCAATTATCCTTATAGTTAGAAAGCTTTTCCTAATAGCTAATTTCAATTTCCATTGCCATAGTTTAAGACAATTACTTGTCCTACCTTCAGTGGACATAGAGAATAATTGATCATTTTTTCTTTATAAGTCTTCAAATATGTTAAGGACTATTATCAGATCCCCCTTCAGTCTTCTTTTCTCAAGACTAAACATACCTTATTTTTTTAATTTATCTTCATTGGTCATGTTGTCTAAGCCTTTTATCATTTTTGTGGCTCTCCTCTGGACTCTCTCCAGTGTGTCCACATCTTTCTTAAAGTAGGCCACCCAAAACTGGACACAGCATGCCAACTAAGGCCTCACTAGTGTCAAGCAGAGCAGGACAATTACCTCCTGTGTTTTACATAAAACACTCCTTGTAATTTACCCCAAATGATATTAACCTTATCACAACTGCATCACATTGTTGATTGATTTAGTTTGTGATTCACTATAGGCCTCAGATCACTTTCAGCCCTACTAATGCCAAGCCAATTATTCCCCATCTTTGGATTTGTGTACTTGATTTTTTTCCTTCTGAAGTGTAGTACTTTGCACTTTTCTGCAATGGATTTATGTTCATCATCTCTTTTGGCTGTTTCCCTCAACCATCCTACGGCATCTGAGTCTTTTCCAGTTTAAGTCTCAGCCAGCTAGCATTTAACTATTTCTTTCTTTCATCCCCACACTGGCCTATGCAGTCAGCTGCTCTGGCTGGATCAGGTAATATGGAGATACAGTGCTGACTTGCCAAAGGGCCATACATTGATTCAGTGGCAAAGCTAGGAGTAGAACTCAGAAGCTCTAGTATTCCAGTCCCATGCTCAATACACTAATGACAACTGCTTCTCTTATTGGAACCATTCACAAATCTGTTGCCTGTTACTCATTCTTACATTCTGCCTGGCAGGAGCATTGACTGTGAACTGGATGTGCAGCCTTGTTTTGTCTGCACATTCATTTTTAAAATAAAGCTTGTTACATATGGGCGTAGACAGGAGTGGGTCTGGGATTACATTGAACTGGCTGAATAGTGTTTCCCCACTTGGTGTTTGGTTTGGCCAAACCCTCACTGTGTTCTGCCAATCCTAAAAGTCTGTCTTTGAGAATCACTCATCCCCTGTTGCAAGATATTCCTACTGCTGTTGTAAGATAATTCAGTTTTTCAGCTACGAAACTGGCATGGTAATTGTTTGGCTCACATTGATTGTAAGTGGCCATATTTTCCTTTCTAGGGAAAAACTCAACAGCAGATGGCATTAGCTCTGGCATAGCATATGGGATAACACTGGAATGTCTAATCCATTTAACAAAAGTAATGGACAGTATGAGTATTCCAGTCAGGCAGCCAGTCGTGGGGTGCTCAGGGGTATAGTACAGGATATACTCTTAGACAAAACACATTTGTCATGTTTGCTGGTCTTTCTGGAAGTATGTTCCATATGTTCTGCTGCAGAAAAGGAGCCAGAAATATACTCAAACGTATGATGGAAGATGGTGAAGGAAGCATCCATTTATAGGTATAGCCCTGAGGCCTCAAAGAGAAGATCTGAATCTGAATTTGGAGGTGCTTGGATTAGAGAATTTGGTTCAGCCCATTAAGGAGAGAATGGCCAGCCACAAAGCTCAGATCCAGACCCACGTTCCACTTTTGAATTTTCCCAGAACTCATGTTCGCTCTGATTCAGAATTTTTGGGCCTGATTTCTCATTGCATGATGTAAATCTATTGATTTACACCAGCATAAAGCTTGAGTGACACAGTGGTGAATCAAGCCCTGGGTTCAGGCCTATGTCTGTTCAGCGAGGTCCTAGTTCCATTCTCATTGAAGTCAAGGGCTGGGTTTGGGACCTTAAAATCTTTATCACCTGAGGTGGATTGAATGCTCCTCAGATGACAAGATCATTTGATTTAATTGGCTTTGCTGAAATATTTCTCATTCTCTTAATCCCCCTTTTTCTTTGGTCAGACATGATTTTCCCTTCATGATTTGCATTAGGCAAGAATTTTGTTTTCCTCTTGTGTTGAATCTGAGATATGGTAAAACATTTGTGTAATTGGAAAAAGAAATTCAGTGGTGGGACAGTTTGCCAGACTGGATGAAATTCCTCTGTTTGATGCATAACAACTCCCAGAAATGTTCCACACGTTTCTATTCAAAAGTCCACTGTTTCCTTCTTCCCTGGTAAACTGAGTCAACTACATAAACACTACAGATGAGTTGCCTCAATATGGATTTGGAAGCCTAGCTTTGGAGCTCAACATCTTTGACATTTCTATCCATAAAGCACATTAATAGGGTTTGCCTCCAGTGCTTTATCTTTATGGCTGCAGGGTTCAAATCAGAAGAAATTCTCTTACATTGTGGTCTGATAGTGCCTTTCCCAGGTGCAAATCATTTAAGTGCAAAATATCCATCAGATTGGATAATTGAAAATGACTCTTTTGGGTAAATTTCCATCTTTTACATCTAAAAGTACAGAGCTGACATTCATTATGATCAGTATCTTTCCTCTCAGTCACTGCATTTGATATTACTTACTACATTGATTTCAGATTTTTCTAGAAGCCCAAGTAACTTTCTGTTATTTACGATTAACAATTTGTCTGGTCTATAGAAGATGGATTAATTGTCCTCTCTTTGTAGTCAGAATGTGGTTCCTATGTCAGAGTAGGTGGAATTTTTGAAGAACATAATGCCTGCTAATTCTTAAACTTAACATTTCCTAATTAAAGAAACAGTACTAGCAGTTCAGTATCATGATACTTTTTTTTGCCCATCGGCAGCTGTTTTATCTCCATAACTAGCATTTCACTGTGTCCAGAGATCTAATGGACAATAGAAGAAATCCCCTTCAGTGCCAATTATTGTATATGAATTTTGCAGGGTTTATGGAAAAAAAATTCTAGCAGTTTTCTGCATAGACAGTAAAAACCTGCTGTTATGATGATAGCACAAGCATATACATCAAGAGAACCTGAAATCATTGTAGACTGATCAGAATACTATTGGATGAGAAAATGAATTGATGTTTAGTAATTGTTGCTCATACTTTCACATTACATAATGCAACTTGATTAAAACAAGGTGTGGGTGGTGAATCAAAAATGTGTGACACAAATGGAAACTGGAAAGACACAATATGTTAATGGTGTTTTAAAAAACAAGTTTTTCTGAAATACTTCATATATCTATATACAGGGCCGGCTCCAGACCCCAGCGCGCCAAGTGCGCGCTTGGGGCGGTGTCCCAGCGGGAGGGCAGCAGGCGGCTCCGGCGGACCTCCCACAGGCATGCCTGCGGAAGGTCTGCTGGGACCGCGGCTCCGGTAGACCTCCCGCAGACATGCGCATCCGCAGGCACGTCTGCGGGAGATCCACCGGAGCCGCGGGACCAGCGACCGCTAGAGCGCCCCCTGCAGTGTGCCGCCCTGCTTGGAGCGGCGGAAATCCTAGAGCCGCCCCTGTCTATATATGCATATATATTTTTTCAAATAGCCACTAGCTATAAAAGGTAGATATCCGGTATTTATTTGTCATCTATTGTTAATAGTATATTAGCAGATAATTTCATTTTAAACCTGAAATTACTACCACAAACAACTAGTGCCCTTGTTGTTAGCAGAATTTCTTTTGCTGCATTTTGGCATTCATGTATTGCAACTAAAATGTCATGGGAAAAGATGGTTATTAAAGAGAAAATTATTGAGGTGCTAAATGTAATACATCAAACAAACTAGTAGCAATTATCGGTCCATTGAACTTACATCTTTTGAATGCACAAACCTTCCAAATATGGGGGAGACAACTCTGTGTTGAATGTAACAGAAGACACAATTTCTGGCCTGAGGCACTTACAGCATAAGCTAGAAACAGACTATACAGTTCAAACATAGATATTGAGAACGCTTTAAGGCACTGATCCACAGTGCTCAAGGGGGGATCTTCAGAAGGCATTGTGCACCAGATTTTTAAAGGTGTCTGTAGATGAAGGTAGGCAGCTATTAGGATTTTCTAAGACACCTAGTATCACCATTTTACAGATGAGGAAACTGTCACCCAGGGGTGAAGTGACTTGCCTAAGATCACTCAGTAGAACAGCAGCAGAGCAAGGAATAGACCTTTTTTCCCTGGAGTGCTAATCCAGTGTTCTAGCCACTAAGCCACACTGCCTGACCATCTAGCTGCTTATTCAGATACCTAAATACCTTTAAAAAATCTGGCCCTGTGTGTTCGGGGGTAAACTAGCTCAAGGCAGGAGACCAGTTGTAGTTACACCCCATAAGAACATGGAACATGTGATCCCTTCCACAGTTAAGTAGCTGTGCTGGCTACTGTTGCCGAAGAACAGAAACTAGCAGTTCATTAGTTCCTGCCCATGGTGAAAGTTCTAAAATCTTTCTAACTGCCACCTATCCTATGATTTCAGAAAGGAAGATGGTTTCCACAGGTCCCCAATGGCACTTAATGGAACCCTGAGTAAGACTGTGTATGTGGTTTGCTTTCAGCTTCCTGTATCAGCTGCTCTTCCAGGGGCAGCAGCCACCCAGCCTCCTTGAGCCATCTCTTATTAAGAACAGGAAAGGCTTCCTCAGCAAACTATGACATACTCCCCCACAGGAAGTGTTTAAATCTATTTGAAGAATTAAAGAGAGTGAATAATATACAGCAGGGAACAATCCTACAGTGGCCCTTGAGGGATGAAAGATATAATGGTCCTTTCCCAACTCTCTCTGATTCTGTGGAATGTAAAGAGGCTCATTTTTCATGGCTTTAAACTCTACATATTAAAAATAAATAGAAAACAAAATCTTGGACATCAACACTTAGCTAATGTTGAATATTAAATCTAATGGACAGTGTACTGTAATGAGCCAGAGCATAATCATAAAATAGTATGTTGGGAGGAGCTTTATAATATAATATATAGAGCTATACCTATCTTGTAGAACTGGAAGGGACATTGAGTCCAGCCCCCTGCCTTCACTAGCAGGACCAAGTACTGATTTTGCCCCAGATCCCTAAGTGGCCCCCTCAAGGATTGAACTCATAACTCTGTGTTTAAGCAGGCCAATGCTCAAACCACTGAGCTATCCCTCCCCCCCTTTAGAATATGTGAAATAAGTATGGTGATATGGCAGTTATCTGATTTCCCTAGTCAATCATAAATATATCATTATAAATATTCCAACATAAATCAAATTAGGTAATTATATATCCTAATAATGAAGTTCTAATGCACTTTCTAAAAGTTCTAGCTAAATATTATATTCTTTCTACTAGAGACTCTAAATGTAGTAGGTTTAAGGATTTTTCCATTTAAAAGAAAAAATGTTTTTAATACCTCCCAACTTTTCATGCATGATTAATAGTGATTTTTTTTACATATTTTGCATTTTACTGGGCAATATTATTCATATTCTCCAGACCCTGCGCATAGATTTGCCAAGTACACTTTGTAATTCATCATTTGCCAGTTTTCTATCATGACAGATAATCTGACAGTGGTAAATCACTTTTTCACATTCTAAGGTATTAATATTATTTTGTCAAACTGTGAAGATGGAATAGTCTCAACTTTTGTTTAAATGAAAAATGTAATTTTTTAATGTTTTGATTTGAAGAGTCATTGGAATCCATTCTGCACAGTTGGGATAATTTTGCATTTTTATTAAAAACACTTTGCTTTCTGGGTCAAATTCTGACCCCACCTTTTCAGCCCACATAGGTGGTGGTGTTACTAGGTAGATCTGGGAGGAATCTGCTGTACCATTCTCAGGGGCAGCTCCAGGCCCCAGCACGCCAAGCACGTGCTTGGGGTGGCAAGCCACGGGGGGCGCTCTACCAGCACCGCGAGGGTGGCAGGCAGGCTGCCTTTGGCAGCTTGCCTGTGGAGGGTTCGGTGGACCTCCCGCAGGCCGCTGGACCAGCGGACCCTCCGCAGGCAAACCACCGGAGGCAGCCTGCCTGCTGTGCTTGGGGTGGCAAAATCCTTAGAGCCGCCCCTGACCATTCTGTGGAGGTTACTGCAATCACATGACTGGAGTAGCTTCAGTGGCCCCTAATAATAAATAGTTAGTCTTGTTGCTGCTGTTTGGAAGTGCTTATCATGAAGTGCACATAGGTGTTATCATCAGAGGCATGGGACTGTGAATTTGGAAGAGCTGTTCTGTTAAATGAAATGTGAATGGTGCATAGAAATGAGATAAAGATACATAACATTTTACCCTGATGTTATATTCTTGCTCACCAGAATGGTCCATTGTTCTGCATGATCCACTGGTAGAGTCTACGTTGGTGTTGATTAAAGACAGATCTGACCCAAAATACTGGATCCAAACACCACTAAACAGTGAGACCATCAAAGTCTGAATCTAGATGTTTAGTTTGCATCCAACACTTATTTGATGTTTGTACAGGAATTAAAGTAATATCACAAGTAAATACCAGATTTTTAATTCCATTGTATTATTTACTATTGGATCTAGGCACTTAGTGAGTATCATAAAGATGCCATCTGAATAAAAACTTAGTTAAAACTTTCATATTCAGTCAAATATACATTTGCTGCTTAAGGAGACATAGAACATAGGATGCACTGTAGGAAATAATCCATCCTTATAAAAGTACTTCTTCATGGGGCAGATTAAAGTAAGAAGTGATTTTTTTCTTTAGCCCAGTTCCACACAGAGACTTAGATGTTGCAATGCTTAACTTGGCACCTCAAAAATCACTAGAACAAAAATCCTGAATTGTGTGCCTCGGCCCAGATCTACATAGGCACTTAGATGCGTAGCTCCCAGTTTTGGCTCTGTAGTGAGGTAGAGTGGCCTCCCTCAGAGCCTGATGGGGAAGGACCACTCCACTCTCCCTGATGGGCGAAGCTATGCCAGCCCCACCAACAATGCTGGAAACAGAGGGAAGGGACTGGAAGGATAGGAGGCGGGGCCTCCAGCTCAGTTTTGCTGGAGCCAGATGTGTCTCACCTGCTGCGAGACTCCAGACCAGACCATGAGCTGTGCACCAACCTGCCTCCAGAGGAGACCGACTGTGGAGAAGAGCTGTTGGGACTGCTGTCTGCTGTTTACTCAGTGGGGGACGACTATGGAAAGGCGCTGACAGGACTGCTGGCTGCTTTGTACCCTGAGGAGACTGAGGACCTGAAGACTGCAGAGCTGTGCCAGGAAAGGGTGGTAGGAATTGACCCAGGGAAATCAGACTTTCTTCAGGTGGTGTTGCTGGAAGATGTCAGTGTGTTTTGTGGAATCCCCGCTGATCCAGTGGGGGGATCACTCACCATTGTTGGGGTCCTGGGTTGGGACCCAGTGGGTACAATGGACCTGGGTTCCCCTACTCCTCTGCCACCAACCCCATCCCTGGGGTGGTAGCCTGGCCACCTTAGGCCAGATGGCCTGTGTATAGTTGTGCCTGGCTCTAGCCTAATGGCGTGAGTTAGACATCTTGCTCTTCCCCCTCCCAGAGGGTCAGGGCACCTTACTGTATTTGTGGTCCGCCCTAACAAGCAGGCTTTGGGCTACAGATGTCCCCTGCTTTGCCCTGTCCAGGGGGTTAGACCACTAGACTGTGTTTGCTATCTGCCCAAGCCAGGAGGCTAGGCTCAAGACTGATTGTTGTTTGGGCCTGCCCACATAGACAGGCTTATAGAGTAGCGATTGTAGCTAGGAGCTACTAATTCCCCGGCCTATTGACTTCTGATTGCTGCACCGTAGTGAGGCAGAGTGGCCTTCCTCTGAGCCTGACTGGGAAGGCCGACCTCTAACAGGCTCCATTGCAATCCACAAATCTGCCATCAAAACTCACTCAGCCTAAATTTTCAGAATGAGTTCCCAGCTGCCTATGTTTCAGCCTCTGGACATGCATGTTGCTCTCCTGCCTAGCCCCAAAGCAGGGGAAGAGAGGAGGAGGCAGCAGGGGTAGTAGCACCAGCTTATAGCCCAGTGGTTCACATGCTCATGTGGGATGCAGGAGACCTAGGTTCAATTCTTCCATCTTTACCTGAGAGGACAAAAGGATTTGAAGAAGGGCATCTTACTACTTAGGTTAGTGACCTAACCACTGACCTACAAAGCATTCTGATGTTGGGGGAAGGATGTCCCTCAGTCTCTCCTGTTGAAGCTGTTCCACTGTGGCTAAAGAGTGGCTGGAGCAGGGGGACTGGATCCAGGGTCTGCCTCCTCCAGGTGGCTGCCCTAACTGCTGAACTACACAGTCATTCTCTTTCTCTGGCCCAATGACTAAGCCATGGTGGAACAGCCTCAATGGAGGGACTGAGGGAGCCCCTCCCCATCAGAATGTCTCATGTGGTTAGAGATCTCCTCTAAAATTTATTCAAATTTTTTCCCCACTCTGACAGATGGGATAATTGAATGTGGGTCTTGACATATCCCAGGTGAATGATCTAACCCTGGGGCTAAAATTATGAAGTGGCTCATCGCCACCACCTTCTCTTCTAGCAGGATTGGGCCCTGCAGGGAAGATAGGAGAAGATCTGTCCTCCGCCTGTTCATGGATCACACTGAGCTTAAGCAGGAGATAGTGTCCAGACACCTAGAGTAAGGCAGTAATGTGCGTACCAAGAGGCAGAAATTTAAGCACCTAGGGGACTTATACGGCAGAAATGTATGCACTGAGTGAGTTTAGCACCTACAGAGTCAGGTGACAGGCAGGTTTTATGGATCCTAGTGGTACCAACCTAAAATTGGGAATTTGTTGCCTAAACCCCAGATTTGGGCACCTAAGACCTAGATCATCAAAGGTATTAAGGCACCTAATTCCCATTGATTTCAATGGAAGTTAGGTACTTAAATACCTCTGAGGATCTGGCCCCTAAGTCCTCTTGTCGATTTAAACCCTTGTGATGGAGTGTACAGATCCCACACTGACAAGGAAAGGGTTAACGAACTACTGTGGTTTCAATTGGCCCTGCCCACTACACCTGCAACAGATGTCAGGGTTGGAGGAAGGAATTAAAAGGGGGGCTGAATAGGAAGGAGAGTAGATCTTTGTGAGAGAAACCTGGCTGGGGCTAGGAACTGCTGCCTCCAAGAGGGAAGCTAGGCCTTGTGTGGGACTACTGTTGTGATGTATGACCAGCGCCTTGCTTAGTGTTGCTGGGTAAGACTGCTGGAGCAGATGCCCTGTCTGAAGGGAGCAATAGCCAGATAAACCCTTTTCTTGTCTTGAGTACCCCACAATGGTTGGCCATGAGCCCAGGAGTAATCCTGGCACAGACTTCTGTGTGTGTATTTATCACATTAAAAGTGCTATTAAACATAAAAGCAGAAGGAGGGAAGGTGGTGATCCAAATGTGATTGCCTCCTGCAAGCATAGGAAAATTATCATTTTGGTCTAGAGAGGTTTGGCTCCAGGCTCTGGAGAAAGGTTTAAGGACCTTCTAAAAGAGAAAATAACATCCTATCTGCAAATTAGTGATCAGGTCAGCCCTGAAGAATCACTGTACCTTAGGCATCTAAGAACATATCATTTATACTCTGACATACCACTACTGTCCAAGTAAATGTTCATTTTTTCTCCCTTAAATATCAGTAAAGAAGATTCTGTGAAAATTTCCCAGAGAAGAGACTCAAAAATTCTGCTGACTCTTTGGAAAATAATCTCTCTCAGCCTGATTCTAGCTTTGTAAGGTGGCATTAATGTAAATGAGAATGAGGCTTAACACCAACTTCAGGGCTCTTTTACACTGCCAAAGTGGTGTGTAAGCGTCCGGTGTGGGGGCTTGGCCGTCTCAGGTGCGGCCGGGAGCCAGGCCGCGTCACTACACGGCCTAAATCCGCAAGTCAGTCTCCAAAGGTCCACGGGCTCAGACCCTCAGGCAGGGGCTGAGCAAGAACAAACAGAGTCAGTAGATTAGGCCCCAAGCCCTCAGTCAGGGCAGGGCAACCAACAGCAGTTCTAGGCTCAGATCCTTGGCAGGAGCTGAGCAACAGCAATAGTTCAGGGCTCAAGTCCTTGGCAGGAGCTGAGCAACAGCAATAGCTCAGGGCTCACTGTCTGAGCGCTGGGGTGAGGGGGAGACTGCCACCCATGAGTGGGGTGGCAGGGGGGACACAGGCCCACCCACTCCACCGTGTCCCAGCCCGGGGCCCTAACAGCAGCAGTTAGTCTGCTGCGTCGGTGGGGTCCTGACCGCAACACACCGACATCGGCTCAACATCTGCTGTAGCCAGACTGGGGTCAGCTACCCCCGGGCTACTTTCCATTTCCCCCTCCATGGGTACCTGTTCAGTACTGGTGTCCGGCGCTGGGTCCCACACCATGGGCTCCTCGTCGTGCTGAGTGTCGGCTAGCTCGGGCTGCTCCTCAGGACGCGGGTCGGGGTTACGCTCGGGTAGCTCCTCGGGGTACCGGGCCCGGGGAAGGCTCGGCCAGCCTTCTTCAGGGTACCTGGCTCGGGGAAGGCTCGGCCAGCCTTCTTCAGGGTACCTGGCTCGGGGCAGGCTCGGTCCAGCAGGAGCTCGGTCAGGAGCGTCTGTCCTCTCCGGCCACCGGGCTGCAACTGAGCGCTGGGCCGGGGCTTTTATACTTCCTGTCCCGCCCCTTGACTTCCGGGGGGCGGGGACAGGTGGCAATGGCTCCTGTGGGGGCTGTTCTGGCTCCTCCCTCTCAGGTGCGGCCGGGAGCCAGACCGCCTCACTACATGGTGTAAATGGGCCTTAGTGTTTGTGAGAATCAGGCTTATCAGGTGTATATTTAACTTAAACATGTAGATCAAATTCTAGTCTCAGGTATATCTTTTAACTGGCTTAAAAAAACTTGAATGAGGGTAACTGAGAGCAGAAATTGGTTCCCTATTTTTATATTTCTGAAAACATTCATATGCTTTCCTGCTGCTGCTCTGTTCAAATGGCTCCAGAACCAAGTTGTCTTATTGGGCATTATTTTTATAGGGTGAAATTCCTATATATGCACCGTTTAAGCCCCCTTTGGTCCCTGGAAAGTGGTACAAAAGGCTTGAGCTGCTCTATTAACTAGGAGTGGATTTCTCCACCATTGTAGACCCAGCACCTAGTGGTCTGCAGAATGAGAGACCAAGCCTTGCCCCAAACTTTGACCGTGGAATAGCAATGAGTTGTCATTAGACTGCTGGGACAGCCCTTGGAGACTTTTCGAAGAACGCAATGAGGAAAGCTTTGCTGATGTCTCTCTCAATAGTCAGTTTGTTTTGGATGAATGGTCCTGTTGGTTTTTGTCTCAAGTAAAGCTGGTTGTAAATTCTGTGATGGAACATTTGTCTTTAGAGAATACTGGTTTGTCAATATTGAACCATTCCATGGAGATGGTTTGATTTCACTGAAGCAGAGAGATTTCCATCAGAGAGATTTCTGATGGAGAGCTCTCTGATTTTCTTCCAGCCCCTCTGATTCACTACTTGTCTACCAGGCTATTGCCTGCCTGATGCAAGCCCAATCTTTCTGGCTCTTCAGCAACCTGCCATGCAGGCTGGTGGGGCACCGAGAGCCCTGGCTCGCAGGCTTTATAGATCCCAGGCACCTCTACAGCTTGCCTGGTCAATTGACTGGGAGCCAGGAACCTGGAAGCACTACCATGCATACCATGCAGTCTGTCCCAGGGTCAGGGAACCCAGAGCTTTCCCTATCATGGATAACTTCAAAATGTGGGGGTTTTGTTTCAAATTGGAACCAAACCAAACTTTGAAATGTCCGAATCTTCAATAAAACAAAATTGCCTTTTTCTGCAGAGCTGTAATCCCAACCCTCCACTTAATTACTGATCAGGAATGGAAACCATTTCCTACAGATCTCTTACTAATAGCTTCAGATATAAAGTATTTTGGGGCGAGCACATTTCATACTCTTAATATTGTCTTTTGTGTTTGTTATTGGAGACTGATATCATACTCAGTACTTTTTCAGCATTCTGAATCTGTGGACAGATAATCTTTGACTTTTACTAAACAACTAAAAGTTGAAGGAATAGTGACTCCTACTGTATATATTTCTGTATTTTCTTCAGCTAACAAAACAAACACCAGAACTTTCTTTCCTCACTTAAGGAAAAGACTTAAAATCCTTAAACCTTGGTTCAGAGATCTCTGGTAAATTCTCATAGACTTTTCTTTCTCCTGATTTGGACACTAAATATTAGAGCACAGTAGTTCAAGCACTACTGATTAAACGTCTTTTTGAATTCATCCATAAATATCTATAATATAAAATCTCTGGACGTTTCCCTCAAGCTTATTTAAAATTAAATTTTACTAACCTACTGTTAACTGAAAAAGGATTAAAATGAACTTTCCACTATAGAATGTAATAAATACTTCCACTACCCTGGCACTTTGCAAAATGTCCTCATATGAATTGTCAGGGACACAATTCCCAAACTCAGAATGATTAGTCAAGGATTGTTTTTCTAAAACAATCTTTTCAATTGAAATGTGAGGCAAAGCAAATGCATCAGCATGGTGCAGTTATTAGTTTAAGAAGCTGAGATAAAATTACACTCTGATAATTTCATATTTCTCTCTGATTTTTTTTTTTGCATTTGAAATAAGCCTCACACACCCCTTGTGTAGAGGATTAAGTATTTGCTGTGGTGTGACATGTATCACAGTCTGTAACGTCAATAAATTTCTCTGGTTAGTCATCTTGATTTATGATGACAAAGAGATTTAGCCTTAAGATTCCTAGAATTAGGTTACATGCATGATTAATTGTACCACATTGAAGACTTGGTCATACCGGCTAGCATGGCTGTTGAGAAAGCCTTGTCAGAGTCTTTACTCCCTATGTCCCTGTTTTCATGCAATTAAGCTGAAAAAGCATGGCTGCCCCACATCACAGCTGAGTAAGAACTGCACTTGTCCCAAAGGTGGGCAGCTTTTAAAATTAGAAATAGTGTTTTAAAATGAGAAGAACTGAGTTTCTCCTTCTCACAAGTGTAATTCTGCATCGAACAGTGGTGTCTAGACCAATATGAAACCTCGGACTTGAACTTTCAAAGAGGCCTAGAAATTAGACACCCAATTCTCACTGAAAATCAATGTAAGTTAGGCACCTAACTCCCCTGGTTGCTCATACAGGGCTGAATTCTGCCACCCTTAGTCGTATTGAGTAGTTGGTCGAGGTTGATTCTCTCGATTTCATATGACTGGATTTACATCCTATCTACCTGTCTGAGGTACTTGTATGGCGTTCCTTACTCTAGCATCAGTATCAGAGGGGTAGCCGTGTTAGTCTGGATCTGTAAAAGCAGCAAAGAGTCCTGTGGCACCTTATAGACTAACGGACGTATTGGAGCATGAGCTTTCGTGGGTGAATACCCACTTCGTCGGATGCATCCACACTTGCATCCGACGAAGTGGGTATTCACCCACGAAAGCTCATGCTCCAATACGTCTGTTAGTCTATAAGGTGCCACAGGACTCTTTGCTGCTCTAGCATCAGTGTTACTCACAGCCTATAACATATTTATCCTCCCAGCTTCCTGTTGAGGTAGGGATGTACTACTAGCTCATTTTACAGATGGGGGAACTGAGGCACAGAGAGGCTAAGTGACTTGACCACAGTTACACAGGAAACGTGAGGCAGAGCAGATAAATGAGCCCAGATCTCCCAAGCCATGGATCAGTGCCCGAATCAGTGGACCATCCTTCTTTTGAGTGCTACTGTTCTCTGCTTGTGTTTGCCCCTTGCTTTCTTTACCAATGCTTAAGTTATCTATTCAGAATAGTGGAGCCTGGAGGAGTTAGGTTCTTCTGCTCCTGCCATCTCTGTCTATAATGCTGAAGAGTTCTCTGTCTTCTGTATAAAATACTTCTTTGGGGAGGTGGAGTAGAATGGGGTTCTTCCTTGCCTTGATCTTTCTTGAAATTACTCTTGCTTCTGCTCCTCTTTCCCATTTTTCTAAGCTACTTGAATGTTCAGAAATCCCATTCCCAACCAGCTCTAGCTAGAGCTGAGCAAATTATTCATCACGAACAGTTTATCCATCGGAATTAGCCCTCTAATGCTGTTCGTGAAGTCTCCATGATCACCATATGATTGCTTGCTATTGTATTCAGTACTTTTACTTGTGCAAAGAAACCTTCATGAGAACATATTTCAGGTGTGGGTTGTTTGTTCCTGAACGATTCACTTCTACTGTCTTCTAGTGTCCATTATTTGTGATATGTGGTTGGTCACTGGGTAATCTTTGTTCTCCATGAGTGGATGTATGAAGCTTTGTAAATAAGGAGCTAGAGTTCGGAGGCATATAATAATGTTGTTTGTGGTTAAAAACTCTTGCTTGTATGTGAAAAGAGGCATTCACATGAAAAACAGCCACTCCCAACATTAGTACAAGCAAAATTTTATCTGGACAAGTGATCGTGGGTGTGGGTGTGGGGGGTGGGGGAGGGGACCAAAAGCATTTACTAGATGAAACTGAAAAGTGTTTTTTGGGAAAACATTCCCAAATAATTACAGCAATTATTCAACCATCATTATTTATTTCCCAAAGCACTCACTGTATGCAGGGCGTTTTCCAAACACTTAATGAGGTGGGTCCCTGCTCCGAGGGCTTAAAATCTAAGGACTGAAAGATAGACAGAGGTTAAGGGAACAGGACCAAGAATTGGCAAATGATATCCAGCTTGTATTCTGTGCAGACTCTTATAACGCACTAATTACCTTAGTATCTGAGCACCTTGTAGTAGTGCATTAAGCAACATGACTAACATCTATCATATGTATGTTCTCTCCTCTCCCCAGGGGGAGAGGTGTCTGCAGTGGAGTGTGTTATCTTGATAGAGTTTTAGGGACTTTTTTGGGGGTGGGTGGGTGGGTGAAACTATACCTGTTGCCCTGTATCTGTTAGAAAAGGCAAGGTCAAAGAACTGTGCCCAGCACTTGGAGTAGAATGTGGAGAGGTTTGTGAGAGTCTTGGACCACCTCCTGAGAAAGTTCTGCCTCTTGCACAAAGGAGCTTAAATCTTAGGCTACATCTACACTTGGATGTACGCTAGTACGCATATGTCTGCGAGCCAGGAATCACACTCCTAGCTCCAAATGAAGGCAGAGCCTCTGTGTAGAGCATTCCATTGTGCCACAGGTGCATAGATCTACTCCCAACCTTCTTTTCTCCCATGAACATACCACTGAAACAAATGCAAAACCAAGCATTGAAGGGATTTTTGTCTGAATTTCTGCAGCTACTTTCATTTTTGTTTCCCCTCTCCTCCCCCAGATGCTCACCTGATCTCACTTTAGTAAAGTATTCTCCCCTCTGTGCGATGGCCACCCACACAAAACTCCAATAGGCAAAGTGATACAGAAAGCTGAATTTAACCTCCTCCTCGAGCCCCATTATTCTATGTTATCACTGTTGTCTCCAGAAGAAACATGATCAAAACAATATCACACCAAAATATGTATGTGAACAGGAGGTGGAGAAGGAAAGGGGGCAGGGCAAATAAGTTGGTGTGAATCCCTTCTTTCTCCAAGATCTAGTTAAACCAGTTGTGACATTTCTAATTTATGTACAAATTTCTACATAATTCTACTTGTGACCACAGTGAGATTTTACAGAGTTAAGAGGAAAGATTTATATATGGGGGTTGTTATGTTAAGAAACAATCTGCTCTCAAAAAACCCTCTAGCATTTCCCCTCTTTTCCCACCACTTTGTAAAGCAATTTATTCCTGCCAGAAAATAGTCTGATTTGTATCCAATTTCTGTCAGATGCTGGAATATATACCAGGAGGCTTGCTGTGTCGTTTGGACCGAGTCGTGTGTTAGTGTTTTTAATAGGGTACTGTAGCTTATTTAATTTTTCTTTTCATTATAATTATAAAACAAAACAATTGTATGCTTAGATATGTTTAATTTTGATACCCACACTAGCTTTAACAGTTTTCTCACTACAATTACTAAATGTAATGCTTGCTTTTTATTGGCAATTTATGTGGCAGTTTTCCTTAGGCAAACGTTGCTTTGTTTATTAGGAAGATTTTAAGGCTTTAGCTGCAGTATTTAAAATAAATATGCTAAAATGTCAACAGTTTACTTTGTTTTTACTCTTTTCCCTAACGATAAAACACTGTTGGTTTTGTCAGCTTTGTCAATGTAATGACATTACATAATGTCCTCTTCTAATCAACTTATTGCAATTCCAGTTGCTTGAATTTTTTGACATGCCATAAAATGTTTGCTTTGATAGAAGTTGTGGAAGCTTTGCCAAGAAAAAGATGGACAGGAACTCACTGGTTTTTTTGCCTCTTGACTTGGTGCAATTAGACTTTTCTTGGACAGTATACAATACATTACTCAATTTATAAAGCTGGATTTCTGCCTTGAAGACTCTCATCAGTTATAAGGTAGCTTTCAATTCTAGTTAAATTCCCTTTGAATGCCACAGTTTTTTCTTGCTCACTAAGGCCATGTCTACACCGCAGGGACTATAGGGGGATAGCTACAGCACCATAGGGTTATTCCAACATAGCTGTAGTGTAGATGCAGCCTACAGCGACAGAAGGGTTTTTTCCACTGCTGTAGGTACACCACCTCCCTGAGCACTAGTTGCCAAAAGCATTCTTCTGTTGACCTAGGTGCATCTACACCAGAAGTTAGGTCAGCAAATCAATTGCAGTCAGGGGTGTGGATTTATCACATCCCTGAGCACTATAGCTGTGCCAACATCAATTTTAAGTGTAGAGCAGGCCTAAATAAACCATGCTTAGCATAAGTCAGGAGCAGTAATATAAAAATTGAGGATTATAATCCAAACTTGCTGACATAGGGGAGAAATCCAATGAGAACTCTGACTTCAGCAGAGACAGGATTGCATCAGAGGGTGGCTTTTTTTTTAAATTTATTTATTTTTTGGCTCGGCAACCTTCAGCATTGTGCAATCGTATGGCAGTAAGAAAGCCCGCAGTAGTACTTGATGACCTAGTGGACATTTTCATGTGGCTGTTAGAGTTTAATTCTGATATTGTCCTCCCGTATACAACACTTTTACATTGGTGTACCTTTATTAACTTTGACAGTCACCCTGACTTAAAGTGATGTAAACGAGAGGAGAATCAGACTGAGTTTCTAAACTGGCAGAGCAGGGTTGTATTTATGAGCTCATCACCTGAGGAGGAAGAGAAGATCTTGTGTCTCCTGGATGACTGAGGACTAGGGCCTGAAAAGCAGCATTCAAGAGAGAGTGCTGGGAAGGCGAATGCTGGGAAAGAAGAGGAAAATAGAGACCCAGGCAGCGTTGACATGGACTCAAAGGGTTACCCTTTAAATGTGCAGAATGTGTATGTATATTTGGGTAGGTGACCATTTCAGATAGAGCATGAGACTCTGAGTGGCTGTATATTTAAAAAATGCATTTGCATCACACATACCCACATCATGTCTTCATAGAATCAGAGAATATCAGGGTTGGAAGAGACATCAGGAAGTCACCTATTCCAACTCCCTGCTCAAAGCAGGACCAACACCAACTAAATCATCCCAGCCAGGGCTTTGTCAAGCTGGGCATCAAAAGCCTCTGAGGACGGAGATTCTACCACCTCCCTAGGTAGCCCATTCCAGTGCTTCACCACCCTCCTAGTGAAATAGTTTTTCCTATTATCCAACCTAGACCTCCCACACTGCAACTTGAAACCATTGCTTCTTGTTCTGTCATTTGCCACCACTGAGAACAGCTTAGCTCCATCCTCTTTGGAACCCCCTTCAGGTAGTTGAAGGCTGCTATCAAATCCCCCCTCACTCTCCTCTTCTGCAGACTAAATAAACCCAGTTCCCTCAGCCTCTCCTCATAAGCCATTTGCCCAGCCCCCTAATCATTTTCGTTGCCCTCTGCTGGACTCTCTCCAGTTTGTCCACATCATTTCTGTAGTGGTGGATGCAATACTCCAGATGTGGCCTCACCAGTGCCGAATAGAGGGGAAGAATCACTTCCCTTGATCTGCTGGCAATGCTCCAGCTAATGCAGCCCAATATGCTGCTAGCTTCCTTGGCAACAAGGGCACACCATTGGCTCATATCCAGCTTCTCATCCACTGTAATCCTCAGGTCCTTTTCTGCAGAACTGCTGCTTAGCCAGTCAGCCCCCGCCTGTAGCAGTGCATGGGATTCTGCACTTGCCCTTGCTTGAACCTCATCATATTTCTTTTGATCCAATTCTCCAATTTGTCTAGGTCACTCTGGGCCCTATCCCTACCCTCCAGCATATCTACCTCTTCCCTCCAACTTAGTGTTATCTGTGAACTTGCTGAGGGTGCAATCCATCTCATCATCCAGATCATTAATAAAGATATTGAACAAAACCGGCCCCAGGACAGAACCCTGGGGCACTCCACTTGATTCCAGCTGCCAACTAGACATCGAATTGTTGATCACTACTTGTTGAACCCAACGATCTAGCCAGCTTTCTATCCACCTTATATTCAGCTCACCTTGAGCTTTTTCCCATACCTGGTATATTATTGAATGTTTTATCTGACCATGTCAAAGCTAGACTGCAAGGCCCAGATCCTCAAAGGTATTTAGGTTCCTAGCTTCTATTAAAATAATTGGAAGCAAGGAGCCTAAATACCTTTTGAGGATCTGGGTCTTAAGTTTCTTGGGGCCGGGTACATGTTTCTAACATGCCTGGCTGGAAATGCAAAGCCTATCTAGCACTCAAATACTAATTAGAGCTACCAAAACTCAGGATTGGGATAAAGGTTTGGACCTCGGGTGGCAGTTTGACTATCTTTCTGTGCTTAATGATTCTAACTGCAAATTTTGGGAAAATTAAGATTAACTGCTCCTAGCCGGAAAGAAATTCAGGTATGCATGTACCTGAGGTGAAACCTTGACCCTTTTGAAGTCAGTTGGAGCATTGCCATTCACTTCAACAGAGCTAGGATTTCACCCCCAGTGTTTTGGATCTTCCTATTATAGAGGCAGATTCTGATCTCACTTGAACAAAGGTAGATCAGGAATAATTTCACAAAATGAAGTCAAGAGAGCAACATTTGGTAGTAAACTGGTGTAAAAGTGAGATCAGAATGGGCTTGCAAATCTGGCTCCAGATTGCTGAAGACCCAGTTTGCTTTCTCAAATACTAATGGGAGAGCTTATTTTGCCAAATTTAGAAGCCACAGGAAAACTGGTTTCTAAATTTAGAATAGAACTTGGAATTCTTATGTTTCAGGTTCTTTTTAGCTTTGGCAAAATATGTATTTTGCTGAATTTTATATTTTATTCCCTTAGTATTTCTGGAAGCAGAACTAGAATTGCTTTGAAACAAGATTTTTATTGTTTTCATAGCATAGGGTTCCATTTATTTACAAAAACAGAGGTTGAAAATTAAATGTCCTTGCAAAAATCTTGCAAAAACCAAACAAGTTTCATAAAACTCCAAACTTAAAAAAAATAAATTCTAAAGGCTTCGAGCACTATCAGGTTGCCCAGCCCAGTCACCAAGCAACTGGCATGAACAAAAAATTCCTAACATTCCTTGCTTGATCTTCCAACAGATTTAAGTATCTCTCTTGTGATGAACATTATCCTAAACTGGGTCTTATGAAACTGACAGAATAACATTTGCAAGAAAAAATAGTTCCCTAATGGACAACATTGTAGTAATGATTAGTAAGAATTCATTTAGGGCCTGATCCAAAGTCAGTGGGACTCTTTCCAGTGACTTCCATGGGCTTTGGTTCTGGTTAAAGAACTGTGTCCACTTCAGAAAACTTGTAGATATCCTTATAGGAAAAAAGCTATTGGCATGAGAAACTGAAATGATATGTACAATTATCATAGCAAACTTGAGCAGTTTCTGGGTTTAAATTTAGGTTACAAATTGTAGGGGAGGGAAGAATTACTTTGTTGCCACAACACAAATTGCTGATTAGCAATGTGTTGTAAAATGGTCAGAGCTTCACATAAGGGCTCCTTTTCTATGCACTTGTACAATGTTTTTTTTAAAAGTCTTTATTCAAAGGGGTCTTGTGTCTTCCTCTACTATGGGACATTGAGGGGGAGAAACAAACCAGAGGTTGTTTTTTTAATTAAGTAAGTTTGGGGATCTGTGAAAGCCACTCAAGCCATTGCCACGTACAGATACAGACAACAGTCATCAGTGCAAATCAAAATTGGGACCTACAGCATCAAAAGCTCAGAACCTACTGAACCAAAGGAGAGTCTTCTATGAGTAGAAGGCAAAGTAGCTACAGGAGCCAGCTGGCTGAGGAAACATGACTGACGATCTGTATACGCCCACCCACACATCCCGTCACATGGAAGGATCTTGTGACTTTTGGGGAGGAATGTACATACAGGTCAGAGTTGCAATGCAGGTGTCCTGGTGTAGCATAGTTCCTTCAAAAATCAGCAGAATATTTTCAGAAAAATCCAGCTATGTTTACTGATGTTCGAGTGGGAATGTATGCCTCTAGTCTCCTGATTCCACAAAGGGAATGTTGGGCAGTTGCCCTTAGGGTGCCATGCTGCAAAAGAGCAGAACCATATCAAGTTGTCCCTCCTCCTGCAAGGATACCTCACCATTTTTAGGCCAGAAGCTTCCTTTTCCCAAGGATGATTGGTCTATGAGTTCTGGAGGTCATGACAACTGGTGCTTATGTATGGGCACAGGTCTACAGTGGCGCTGCAATACTTTTAATAGTGGGGGTCCTGAAAGCCAGCCACCTTACCCCTGTCTTTCCTACCCCAGAGCGGGGGCTGGGAGCAGGACCATGTCTCCGGCAGTGGGGACCTGAATAGGGGTAAGGGGGACAAGGCTGTGGTTGGCAGCTGGGACCCTGGGTGCAGGGCCGGTAATCAAGACCCCAGGCAGGGGGCACTGTGTAAAACCTGGGGGTGCTGAAGCACCTCCTGCATCCCTAGTTCCTGCCCCTATGCAGACCTACTACCCCTAGAGAGAACATTCAAAGGAACCATTGTCTTGATTCACCCTTCCATGTTTTACCTCATGAAGTTTACCTCAGTGTGGTGCCTAGTCTTTTTTTTTTCTTTTTTTTTCAAATACCAATTTATCCTCATAACGCTCCTTATATCCATTTTACAGATGGGCAAAATAAACAGTAATAAGCTGAGCGAATTTCCTGAGGTTCTACTGCAAGTCTATGGCAGAATCAGGAAGCGAATACAAGAACATTAATTACATCTCCTGTGCTTTATTCCATCTCCATTCCATCTCCTTTATTTCTTCACACAACTCAGTCAACATGTGGAACGCTTTGCCAGAGGATGTTGTGAAGGCCAAGACTATAACGGTTCAAAAAAGAACTAAATAAATTCATGGAGGATAGGTCCATTAATGGCTATTAACCAGAATGGGCAGGGATGGTGTCCCTAGCCTCCGTTTGCCAGAGGCTGAGAATGGGCAACAGAGGATGGATCACTTGTTGATTGCCTGTTCTGTTCATTCCCTCTGAAGCACCTGGCATTGGCCATTTGTGGAAGACAGGATACTGGGCTAGATGGATCTTTAGTTTGACCCAGTATAGCTGTTCTTATGTTAGTTATTCCTTTCAGATAACATTGGGGGACAGATTCTGATGTCAGTTCCAATGATGTAAATCTGGAGTAACTTCACTGAGGTCAACAGAGTTACATTGGTGCCAGTGATCAGCATCTAGCCCTAGCATGTTTGCATTCAATAGAATTAGTCCATATTTGCACTTGCATAATTGACATTGACTGTTATTCAAGGAAATGTAAAGTGTTGTAGCTCCCTTGAAATCAGATTTAGATCTCATGTAATACCAAGATCAGAATTTGACCCTGCACATTGTGCATTTTCTTCCAAATGCTACAAATAAAAAAACATATTTTCTTCAAATATTTGCATAAAAATGTGATGGAGAGGTGTAATGTTCCATAGCACAATACTTTATCTCTCTTTTGAAGTGTGAGTACAGGCCCCAGATGCCAAGCTGCAGAAGATATTTTTCTGGCAGTTACGTCTGCTTCTTTGGCAGCCTTCACAAATATCTTAACTGGTTGCCATGGGCCCATTATGGTTCATTGTTGTCAGTGGATGTTCAGTTATCCATTGATCCTTTCATATATTTTTGCTTGACTTTGTTTATCTGAATTGTAGAATTTCCATGCCAAATTCTGCTCATTCTAATTGCATGTGTGGTCCTATTGAAGTCAATGGCCACAGAGGAAATACTCCAAATAGCTCAATTTCAAAGCCACATGTACCTAAAGATTCAGATGAGCCCAAAACTCCCATTTAAAAAAAAAATCTGTTAACTGCATGGAAACAACTTGGCATCTATGGAAACAATGGTGTCATACCCACAACAGTCTGTACCTATTCCTGTGCATAATAAGTGCAGGAGCTGTAGTTATCACAGCAAAGTACTACAGCCAGTACAAGAGAAGGTAGGACACACTCACAGGCAGACAGACACCTGCTTTCTCATCTTAGTACATTTTATTTATATAGTACCTTTGATGCAAGGCACTGAATAAAAGTAGCAGAAGGACACAGCAATAAGATAACAGTCACTGATGCCAAAAACTAACAGCTGGTGGTCCTGGGTGGGAACAAAATATTGGACAAAAAGACATAAAATCTCATAAGCATGGCGTGATGCTTTCATTTGCTGCTTCCCTTCGCTCCTGGCACAATCCTTTTTCCTTTTTATCCTGCCTTGAATTTTTAATTCTTATGCCAAAAAATTGATTCATGGAGGCTTTGCCGCCATATGTTTGTCTGGACACCATAGACATTCCGATGACACTTGAATTAAGTGTTCTTTGGAAAATCTATTGGTATAATGCCATCAGTGGGCTGGTTTGAGAAGTACAAAAAGCCCAACTTTCCAATCTTGTGATGAAGTGGAGAAACTGCCCGCCACCACACCAGGCGTTAGAGAGCTTTTGGGCCCAGTTGGACTTGCCCTGTTATACTTGCAGCCAATGCCAGGCCTGAAAGGGAGAGAAAAGGAGGGAACCTGGCTCAGTTTGGGGATGACTGGCAAAGAGGTAGGAGCTAGCTGCCTCCCTACCTGAGGGGAAGGGTCACTAGCCTGCTAGCTGAGGCAACTATTTGGGAGAAAGCACTGTCTACCCAGATGTGGGAGATTGCAAGGGAGCCCTAAGTGCCTCTGGTAAGTGAGTGAGTGAAGCCCAGAGAGACTGTGGGGCTTGCTCTCCTCAACTTGGGGCTGCCCTGCCCAAAGGAGTCTGGGACTGCGGCAGGGTACTGCCCAAGACCCATCAGAGGGCATTACAGGAGGTAAGCCACCCAGCAAATTGGACTAAAGAGGTCACACCTCAAACTAAACAGACACTGGGAGGAAGTAGCAATAAATTTAGACCAGGGCAAACTTTTTGGCCTGAGGGCCGCATCGGGTTTCGGAAATTGTATGGAGGGCCGGTTAGGGGAGGCTGTGCCTCCCCAAACAATCAAGTGTGGCCTGGCCCCTGTCCCCTATCTGACACCCCCCTCACTCCGCTTCTTGCCCCCTGACGACCCCCCCGGGACTCCTGCCCCATCCAACCCCCCCTGTTCCCTGATGGGACCCCGGGACCTCAGTAGCATACAAAATATTTGAGGCCCCATTGAGGCATTTGTAACCCTGTTCAGAATGAAAAAAAGGACATAGCCAATCACTAACCCTTTTGCCCATTACAATAACCCATCTTTATTTAGGGCTTCTGTCCACTCCACACAGGCGCTGTTTCATTTCTATGCCCCTCTGCTCTTCCAGTTTCTGTCTAACCAAAAAGCGGAACTGCAAGATGATGGCCATAAAAGTGCTTTATCACATCATTTCCTGCTATCATTTCCAAGCAGCTTCAGAAATATTGCATGGAAAAATGATAAGACTTACAAAATTTCCAGCCAAATCTTTTCAGTCTGCAAGATTTGGATAGTTCAGATAAATACTCAACATTTTTGGTGCTTGGCTGAAAGAATGCCAAGCTTTATGAGCCAGATGTGCAACCTTTATGCACAGTTAACCCTCCACAAAGGGCCAACACAAAGCCAATACACCTCTTAAATCCCACTTAAGCTCAATGTTAAGTATTTAAGTTGTGCAAAGGCATTAGGCTGGCCCTCCGCACAGAGATGGATTCAACCCAGTATGTTTAAGGGTTGCACAGTTGGGGCCCAAACCTTTTTAAGGTTGTTTGCTCATAACTATATCCATCTTATAGCTGTACGATCTGCATAGAGAACTCCAAACTGCTGCTTTTCCAAGCAATATACAGGTATCTGTTTTTATATAGTGGTTTTTATATAGTGGTTCTCAACACCTAAGCGTCTGTAGACTAGAGCTTTAGGGGTCCGCAAATGAAAAAAGGTTGAAAATCACTGATCTATATAATGTGTACACATTCTGTAGAGAGACCTAACTAGTTGTCAACATGAGATTACTGGTGTGTTATGTATTATAACACTTCACACAGGCTGCATATCTAAGAACTTTAGAGGTCAGATTCAGCATACAAATCTACTGATTTAACATGGAAAGATTTTCTTTGGTCTGGGATTATTCACTTATATCAAGGATCTACATTTTTCTAAAAAGAATTATATTAAGCTCTAAAGGGTAATTTTTAAAAATAAAAATAATGCTGTAACTAAATAACACGAAGTTTCCTAATGTAGCCATGTTCATTATCATAGGCATAGCTTTACAGCTTCCGATAACTACTTCTCTCATTGGAAATCTTGATTTAATATCTTGTTTGATCCTCAATGAGATGATTTTACCACTACAAAGTTGCCTTTTTGTTTTGAATGGCCATCTGTGAAGCCGCAACCAGATAGTTTTTGTGTGTGTATAATTCATCTGAGAGGCAGCTGTTGGTAGATCTGCAAATTAAGGTCTGTAATTAATTTATCTTAATCTGGATATTGATTAAGAAAATGTTTTAATTTGCAGTGAAAGACATGTTGTTATCCCATACCATCCTAGTCTTTTAGTGCATTTCCCTTGGGTTACTGACTCATGCAGTGTGGTGGATGTGGAGCTGCTATGTAACAATCTACGAATACTGATCTGTAATCTCATGAATGCTGTATCCTGATCAGTGAGAAAGTCACTGTGCAGCTACATAGGGTTATTGGGCGCTCTTGAATGAAGATATTGGTTTAGATCAGTGGTGCCCAACCTTATTACACACGAAGGCCACATAAGTCTAAGCACAACCTTAGAGAGGTTGTTTCTATATACAGTATTGTCTATACTATATTGTGTTAAGCAGGCCGTGGGCCTTATGAAATGTTCTGGTGGGCCATGTATGGCCCGCTGGCCCTAGGTTGGGCACCTCTGGTTTAAATTAATAGGGGGCTGTTGGAAAAAACAAGCAGGAAGGCAAATCAATAATTCTAGGTAAGAAGCTCCCAACAAACACTTGAGGACAACAAGCAGTGAAGATGGTCCAGCCCAAAGTTACACAGCTGTTTTGTCTAGACTGGGAGACTAGAGATCGAAGGGACACTCTGTAATTAAAAAGACTCTGGCCAGAGGAAGCAGGTATTGTCAGTGAGCTGTGTGGTGAAAGGATAACTGACTGACACAGACACAGATCCTGGGACATGTCTGATGCAGTTGGGCCCTTCCTAAGCTTCCAGGGGATGGTAAGCCTTAAGGAAGACAGATGTGTATGTTCTGTTTATTTAGAGCTAGAACATTTCAGAGAAAAGATCTTAAAACAATACCTTGCTTTAAGAAAGCTGTTAGTTCACTGGATGCCACAGGTCATAGCTTCTGGAGAGAAGTGAATTGTAGGTGTTGAACCTAAGTCAGACTTGCAGAGGTAATCGTGGCTAATACTGGGGGACTGCAGCCCAAGGCCCAGTCTGAGTATGAGAACTGTGCAATTCCAGCCCGAGTGACTTGACGGCTCGAGGCCTGAGACCTGGAGGGGCTGCCCTCAAAGGGTACGTCTACACTGGAATAAAAGATCTTTGGCATGGCCAGGGTCAACTGACTTGGTTTGTGGGGTTTAGGCTGTGGGGCTAAAAATTGCTGTGTAGACATTTGGGCCCAGGCTCTGGGACTGTCCTCACTCTCCAGGTCCCAGAGATTGAGGAACCTGATCATGTATGCCACAATTTAACAGCCCCTCAGCCTGAGCCCCTCAAGGCCGAGTCAGCTGACCCAGGGCAGCTGACCCAGGTGTTTAACTGAGTCAGCTGACCCAGGTGTTTAACTGATGTGAAAATGTATCCAAAAAGACCAGGAGGGTGAGAAGTGCAGTTAGCCCAGTAACTCTGACATGCAGAAATTATAGCTGGATGCGAGCTACAGTACAGCAAATGGTCAGGTTTCTGCAAGCCTGAAGCTAAGCTTGAGGATCTGATGGGGGCAGGGAATGATATACAACTTGTTAGAGTCCAACCCAGAGTTATTTAAAAGAGTTCTATGGTTTACAAGGAGACACTACCGTATTGGTATAAGTCTCTAGACATCTCTAGAGCAATACAAATTCCTGACTGCTAGAATGAATGAGTTTTCATCCTTTGTTTTGAACCTTCATCTTCCCATCTCCATTTGCATCTAACTTGCCTTCTTGAGCCATGCAATCTAGATTCTCTGTGGAGGGAGGTAGGGGACCTACTACACTGCACCTACTCCCTCATGAAGGCCTAGTACCCTCCCCCCGTCAAAAAAATTATACAACTCTTCCAAATGTTAATAAGGTTTGAATTTTTAATGATTTCCAGCCAGGCGGCCTGAATTCCTTTGGTGATCATTGCTGTTTCCAGTTGGCCAGCTGGAGTTTGTCTAAGCTGACACAAGACTAATCACTTGTGTCTGCTCAGTGTCATTTTACTGTCACATTGGTTACAGCCACACTGAGCAGTATGGTCTGATCTAATGGACTGAGAACACAACAGAACTGGGAGCTCGGGAGCCGTCCATTCTAATCCCGGCTCTGCCGATGATTTGTTGTGTGTCTTGAGCAAGTTATTTTACCTCTCTGTGTAAAATCAGGACACGAACAACATATAATGTTTGCTTGATGCTTAGAAGAATCAATTCTATAAATCACTAGAGACAGTTCAATCATGCTACTACTTCTAAGCTATTCAGCGGACTTTATTAAATACATTTTCAGTTTATGGGGCTGTGATTTCATTGTTCATACTTTCTTCTAACTAAGAAACAATTTCTTAAAGCAAGTTTTTCAATACAATCAACTAAAACAAACATATCTTCCCTCAAAGTTCCAGATTGTTAAAAAGTCTCATCTCTTTCCACACATTTGCTCTACCACTCTTCCGTCTTCCTTCAGACAAGCTGTCATAGGGCTTGTCTAAATGAACAGTTAGTATATGGTAAGCTGGGTGTAAATCTCCCCTGCACTAGCCTGCCATGCACTGTGTCTGGGTGAACCCTGCTGCCAGGCACTAAAAGTTCCATAGTGTGCTTTGATCTGCTCTGTTTTGAAAGAGGGTCACATGGACAGCGTACAGCTTGGATAAGCTCACACTTGTAAGTAAGCCCTAGGGAAAACCTTCAAAAACAAAGAGATGACATCTGAGTGGAATCAGATATCTGACAATGCTCTGTGTAAGCCAAATAGTGTTCATTAATAAAGTCCTATTCATCATAAACCATTTTCTGTTCTTTAATAGAAATGAGCCCGATCATCAACAAAACCTCAGCTTCTTTAGGGAAAGACACTGCAATTAATCGACCTTTAAACTATACAACATAGTATGAATTGTAGTAAGAAGCAGGTGTGTGAGAAAAGTTCACACAATGCGAAGTTTCTCAAATGTATTTGATCTCTCTGCAGGTACCAGGCCAAATTTTATACTATTCAGTCTCCTTGGAGGATATAATTAGGGGGAGATTTTCAAAGGCAGACTGCTATTGATATTTTTAAAATCAGTTAAATGCCTAACCGTTGTTTGTGCCTTTACAAATTTTCCTCGAAATCACAGATTTTTGGCTTTCTCTCTAAAGTAGAGATGACGTGAATGATCAGGGTCAGACTAGTTTGCCCAAACTTGAAACAAAGCTTTGAGATTAAGAAGATTAGTTACATATTTTGTATTTTTTTGGAATTCCTGTTTTGGACCCAGATCAGAAACAATAGTACCAAGAGTGAAAAGATTATTCTCTTGGTATTTCTGATCTGGCTGTGAACAAACACTGGAAATTCTATGAGAGAAATTGTTCCAGCAGATTTCCAACCTGATTTCTAGACCTAAGAGAACTAAATTTTCAGATAACCACTGAGTAAAGTGTTCATATCTTTTTGGAGTTAATTAATCTTTTACTAGTCCAAAGTAATTTTAAATGACAAAATTAGCTCTTGATGGTGGAATAGAACGCACCACATAGCATAGCTGTCTGAACAAGGGTATGGATCAAGATTGTGGTCTCATAGATATTGTGACCTTTACACTTTAGTGTCACCCTTTGTGATATGATGTTTGACAGAAATTTCTTGCTGAGGTATGATACCCAAGCTGATGGAACTAGCCTTAATTCACCTTTCCTCTGCTACCTAGTAAAATAGGTAGTCAGACATTTGCCAGAAATTTGGGTTTGTTGGGATTCTCCAGTAAAACACCAGATAGAAACCTTGAGCTGCCATGGGGTTCAAAGTATAGAAAAACTAATATACAAAACTACAGTCATAATACTGTAATTTTTTTTTGAAAATCCCACCCTTAAAGTAATTGTTAGACACTTTAAAAAGTGCTCAGCGTTTTCCTAACTCTGGTCAATAGGATTTTTACCATGGACTTCAAAGAAGCAGGGTTAGGCCAATGCCAAGTGCTCTTCAAAAGTCCCACCCTATTTTTTTTTCTCCTGCCTTTAGCAATACAGGCTCTCTCTCTAGCTTCCCTTTCAGGTAGCAGGCAGCCTTTCCAAGCAGAAAGAGAAAATCAGAACTATGTAAAATGTTAACAAGTGCGTAGCAGCATTTCTGCCTTCCCCTGAGGGGGTGGAGGGAAACTGTTTGAAAAGTTGCAGAAATATTTTAAAGTACTTTTTTTTAATCTTCGTTTGCAATTCACTTTCATAGAGTTTGAGGTCAAAAGGACCATTAGACCCTCTAGTCTGACCTGCAGTATGTCCCAGGTCACTGAGGGTATGTCTACACTGCAATTAAAAACACACAACTGGCCCATGCCAGCTGACTTGGACTCACAGGCCTCAAGCTAAGGGCCTGTTGAGTTGCAGTATAGATGTTTGGGCTCAGGCTGGAGCCTGGGCTTTAGGACTCTGTGAGGTGGGAGGGTTCTAGAGCCCAGGGTCTCACCTGAACTGGAATGTCTACACCACAACTAAACAGCCCCTTAGCCTGAGCCCTGTGAGACTGAGTCAGCTGGCACGGGCCAATGCAGATACACTGTTACCCCCGTGTTGAGCCCAATAACTTGAATTGTATGAGTCAGCAGTGTGCCCTTGTTACCAAGAAGGCTAACAGCATATTGGGCTGCATTAGTAGGTGCACTGCCAGCAGATCCAGGGAAGTGATTATTCTCCTCTATTCAGCACTGGTGAGGCCACATCTGGAGCACTGTGTCCAGTTTTGGGCCCCCCACTACAAAAAGGATGTGGACAAATTGGAGAGAATCCAGCGGAGGTCAATGAAAATGATCTGGGGTCTGGGGCACATAACTTACGAGGAGAGGCGGAGGGAACTAGGCTTATATAGTCTGCAGAAGAGAAGAATGAGGGGGGATTTGATAGCAGCCTTCAACTACCTGAAGTGGGGTTCCAAAGAAGATGGAGCAAGGCTGGTCTCAGTGGTGGCAATGGCAGAACCTGCTCTTGCTGCATTTCTGACTAGGAGATCTATTAATTTTAAACCATTAAACTGAAATCCTCGTAGGAAGTTTTAGTGAGAGAGCTCACAGACTTGCTTTTATTTTGGCTACAAACTTATTAAACTCATTCATGTTTTCCAAACCTACATTTACAATCTAACCAATTTGAGAAATGGCTCTTCCATCTACTTGTTCTGAAGCTTGTTGAATAGAATGAGCAGTCCTGAAAGAGGTTGGTATGTCACCATTAGAGCTGGCCAGAGAACTACAATTGTATTTCACAAGAACATTTGAGGTTTCAAAATTTATTTTCATTCTGCATTGGAACAATACCAAAACCTTTTGAAAAGTATTTTAGAATGGTCAGTTTTTCAATTCAGGTCTCACACTCACATACGAAAGTCCACACTGGATCTCCGAACCCTTCCCTTATCAAAACATTTTTTTTCCTGAAACAGTATTTTTTTTTAAATTGCATATTCTATCTAGCTTTAGTTACTATTACTTTCACTTTCTCCTTCAGTCTTCACTAATCTTTCTTGTACTGCTAATTGCCGTTCATGTTAGAATCTCAGCCTGATCCTGTGCAAGACCTAATATGTAGTCCCTATTTATGAAGAAGGGTCTTTAGATCCTATTTCTTGTATCAGATGTTCCAGTGCAGGCTCCTGCAGGCCCACACACTAGTCCTGCCACTCTGACCTCTGAAGAGAAAACCGAGACCTTGCTCCAAGAAACACCCTCCTTCTCCTGTGAGAACCATAACCTAGAGTTCTCTGAACATCAAATCCAGGCATGACAGCATATGTCACAGCAAGACAGATTTAAGATTAGAATGGAAAAGGAATGGAGAGTCAGTGACAAGGAGAGGTACAGGGGGATGGCAGAAGTGAGTGAGAAGATGGTTCTCCCACCAAGAGTGGTGAGATGGTTTGAATGAAGAGAAAGGAAAGTCAACGTTAGTTCACTAGATGGAGAGGGCGGGGGAGTGGGGGAGCGGGAGAGGGACAAATTAATTCCTTCATAGACTTCAGTGGAATTACATCAGGACTGAATTAGACCCACATTTTAGTGAACTCATCAAGTAATGGAAACAGTTACCATAAGCCAAACACACCCTAGAGACTATTACAGGCATCACTTTTCTGTGCCACCTTTCTGGAGTCTCTCAGCTTCTCATTTGTTCCAATAACAAAACAAAGCAAAAAAACTTCACCTCCTAAACTGGTCTTTCCATGATTTTTATTCATTATATAGCTTCCTTTTGCATACCTGATTCTCTCTGAAATCCTATGAATGCATAGTATGTTCTTTACTCTGGAGCTTAGCTGCAGTTATGTGAAAATGGAGAAAAGATACTCTGGAGGTATCCTCTTTTGTGTTAATAGTGGGATTATAAGATCTATTAACCATTTTAGCAAATCCTCTTATTTATTTTAGGCCTGAATATACTCCGGAGGCCCTGTCTGTAACTGAAATGGACTTGATATTCTACACTGCCAAGTTTCCAAAACCTAAAGTAAATTCAAGTACAGTATGGCTTGGCTTGCTTACCTGCAGCATTCACAGGTTCAGCCAATCACAGCTCCCACTGGCCATGGTTCACTGGTCCAGGCCAATGGGGGTTGTGGGAAGCGGCGGCCAGCACATCCGTTGGCCAAGACCGCTTACTGCAGCCCCCATTGGCTTGGAATTGCGAACCATGGCCAGTGGGAGCTGCGATCAGCTGAACCTGCGGACACTTCATCCTGTGGATTTCCTTGATGAGCCGCGTGCCAAAGGTTGCCAATCCCTGTTCTATATAATACCTATTTCACTATCTAAAGGCCCAATCCTGCAAGATTCTTATGACCCTCAGATCCTATTGGGAAAAACACTGAGCTGTGTCCAGCACTTGCCACTTCCACTCCAGTCAAGGGACTTTATCCTGAAGTCTTTGTTCAATTTTTACTCAGAAAAAACTCCCATTGTCTTTGAACCTCAGCATTTGGTCCAAAGTGAATTGTAAATGCTGAATACTTCTCAGGATTTTGCCCATTGGCACAAAGGGGAATAAGGATGCACGGTGCCATACAAGATTGTGCTTTCACATATTAAAAACTAAAGACTGTGATATTGGTGTCTCTTAAATCCAAACAATACTGAAGGTAAATGTGTTGGTCATTAAAAAGAAATTTCTGCCAGGTTTTCCAGATAGGCCCATTACTACAAACGCTGCAACTTTACAAATAAATATAATGCTTGCACATGGCAGTCTGTTCTGAGTCACCCAAATGAGAGAGAACAGTATGCTTCTGCTCAGACAACTTCTAAATGCTGATTTCTGCAATCTAATTGGAAGGTTTTGGTTAACCAAAGAAGCTGATGTCTGATCCTTTTGTTTATTACAAGAGACCAGTACTCTGCATATTTTCCAAGTACTTTCAGCAGCTGAGGGTAGAAAAACTGCATTCTAAGGGCTAATCCAACTAATCTTCATTTTACCCAACTGGCTTCCAGCGAAACAGTGAAGTGTATAATAAATATCCTCTGATTCATTGTGTTTAACATTAAATACAGTAAAACGCTTGTGCAATCCAGGGAGGCTTATGGCCCTTCATATTTTCATCACTGGTGCAAAGAAATGGGGGAAAAAATCTGGTCATTTACTTGACTTGGGAACACAGCTGAAGAGAATTTTGGGACGGATTAAAAGACAGCAATTCTGACTCTGGCTGTGATTGGCCAAGTCGTAGCAGAGATTTCAGCCTTTTTATGTCATTTGACAGATTTTCCCCAGATTTCAGTTTTTGGGGATGCTGTGTTGAGTGGATAGTTAAGCTGAAATTCATCTCTGTGAAAAACTCCACCATGAGGTTCATGTACCATGTAAATCCCAGTTAAGACCAGGGGCTTAATGTGAAACATTGAAGCCTCGATACATTTCCTATTGAAGTCAATGGGAGCTTTCCCAATTAATTAATTAATTACAGTGGGAGCTGAATTAAGGTTGTGTGATGCATGACCAGAAAGGGTTAAACATCCTGCAAAATAAATGACTCAAATTCAACCCTTAAAGACATGTGGGGAGATAATATTTGTGTTTTTGTGTATTTACATATATGTGAGTAGAGTGAACAATGTAATCAATAGTCCCAGGCCTGTTCTACACTACGCGTTTAAACTGAATTTAGCAGCATTAAACCGAATTAACCCTGCACCCGTCCACACAACAAAGCCCTTTATATCGATATAAAGGGCTCTTTAAACCGATTTCTGTACTCCTCCCCAACGAGGGGAGTAGCGCTGAAATCGGTATTGCCATGTCGGATTAGGGTTAGTGTGGCTGCAATTCGACGGTATTGGCCTCCGGGCGGTATCCCACAGTGCACCATTGTGACCGCTCTGGAAAGCAATCTGAACTTGGATGCACTGGCCAGGTAGACAGGAAAAGCCCTGCGAACTTTTGAATTTCATTTCCTGTTTGCCCAGCGTGGAGATCTGATCAGCACGGGTGGCGATGCAGT
The DNA here is from genome assembly GCF_020497125.1 of Mauremys mutica. Taxonomy (NCBI): domain Eukaryota; kingdom Metazoa; phylum Chordata; order Testudines; family Geoemydidae; genus Mauremys; species Mauremys mutica. The sequence goes on along the minus strand of NC_059072.1, from coordinate 312,112,088 downwards.
CCCAAAGCCAAAAAGAGCTCCAGCATGGACCATACGGGAGATACTGGATCTGATCACTGTATGGGGAGACAAATCTGTTCTATCAGAGCTCCGTTACAGAAGACGAAATGACAAAGCATTTGAAAAAATCTCCAGGCTATGATAGACAGAGGCCACAGCAGGGACTCAGCACAGTGCTGCGTGAGAAGCGTAACGGAAAGCCAAAGAATCAAATGGACGCTCATGGAGGGAGGGAGGGGGTACTGAGGACTCCAGCTATCCCACAGTCCCCGCAGTCTCCGAAAAGCATTTGCATTCTTGGCTGAGCTCCCAATGCCTGAAGGGTCAAAAACATTTCCCAGGTGTTTCAGGGTGTATGTTGTCAATTTACACCCTTCTCCCCCACCCCGAAAGAAAAGGGAAAAAAATTGTTTCTCGCCTTTTTTCAGTGTCACCCTATGTCTACTGCATGCTGCTGGTAGACAGGGTGCTGCAGCGCTGAACACCAGCATCCCTTTCCCAGTGGCAGATGGTGCAAAATGACTGGTAGCCATCGTCATCATCAGCCTGTGAGTGCTCCTGGCTGGCATTGGTGAGGTCGGCTGGGGGCACCTGGGTAAAAATGGGAATGACTCCCGGTCATTCCCGGCAGACGGTACAAAAGGCTTGGTAACTGTCCTCATCATAGCAGCTGGAGGCTGAGCTCCATCAGCCCCCCCACCCCATTTCATGTCTAAAGAAGATTCTGTACTCCTTGGACTATCATAGCAGCGGGAGACTGCGCTTCTCTCCCCTCACCCTTTAATGTCCTGCCTGGACTATCATAGCAGCTGGAGGCTGCCTCCCTCTCATTTTATCTCACTAAAAACTCAGTGTTTCTTATTCCTGCATTCTTTATTACTTCATCACACAAATGGGGGGACACTGCCACGGTAGCCCAGGAGGGTTGGGGCAGGAGGGAAGCAATGGGTGGGGTTGTTGCAGGGGCACCCCCTAGAATGGCATGCAGCTCATCATTTCTGCGGGATCTCTGGGGCTCTGACATGGAGCGGCTGTGCTCTCTGGTTCTCTAGTACACTTGCCCCATATTCTAGGCAGGACTGACTCTATTTTTAGACAAAACATAAAGAAGGGGACCCAGGGAGTCATTCCCATTTTTGTCCATGCGCCCCCAGCCGACCTCAGCAAGGGCAGTCGGGAGCACCCATGTCAGCAGCAGACGGTACAAAAGGTTTAATAACCGTCATCGCCAATTTCCAATTGCAAATGGTGCAAAATGACTGATAACCATCATTGGTTTCTGTAAAATCAGAATAATCCCGTAGTGTAGACATACCCCCTTGTCTATGCTGCATTCTGTTAATTCAAAGATCAAAAGAACATCCTAGCATTTAAATGAAGTGTAAACATGGGATATTTCTGTATTCATCTCTCTTTGAAATGTACAGCAAATCATCAGTGAATGGTGGAGGGACAGGAGATTGTCTTATGTTATTTCCTATAGCTAGGTACCAATGATGGACCCATGTGAAAGTTGCCCTAATTACCTGTTGTTCCCTAGAGGGACTCCAACTTGTCAAACAAGACCTGAAATTGTATAAAAGATCCTTGGGTCCTGATACTTTTTTATCTCAGATAAGCTTCATCAAAGGATGTTTGAGTCGCAAGATGAAATCCCAGTTAAGCAGGTACACCCTGGATATGATATTGGACATGGGATATAACCTATGAACTAAATTCTAAACTTTAGAATCTAAAGGAACTCTCTGCAGCTACAAAACTCACCATCTCTGCTACGAATCTGAACCTCAAGAATTGAACTCATGTCTGTATGTATATTGATCTTTTAACCTATATTCTCTCTTTTGTTTTTTAAATAAATTTTAGTTTAGTTAATAAGAATGGGCTGTATGCCTATATTTGGGTAACATCTGGAATATTCATTAACCTGGGAGGTAATGTGTCTGATCCTTTGGGATTGGTAGAACCTTTCCTTTTATATGATGAAATAAGATTTTCAGAACTCTTCATCATATTTGACTTGTGTACCTGGGTGGAGGCCTGAGGCTGGGTTACTTTAAGGGAACTATGTTGTTGATTTCTGGACAACCAGTGAAGTAATAAAGAAGCAGTTTTATGCTGTCTTGGTAAATCTAAGTATTGAAAATATCCATCAATTTTGGGGATTATCTGCCCCATTCTTTTCAGTTCACTCTAATTGAGTGACCTCAGTTGGTCCCCTCTGGTTGCTTAAATGGGATTTACATGGAGCATGGGCTTTGTGCTAGTTCTCTGTACAAGGATGAACTTAACCCACAAAGAACATGAAATAAAATGGGATAAATGAGTGATTGGAAGGAACATGCTGCCATTTTGTTTAACATGTGACTCCCCTACTTACATATTAGACTGAGAATTGTTGTCTTGGTAATTTTCCTTTTTCAGTCTCTCTCTGATCCCAACACACCATGGTAGCGGTTTCTCAAACTCTTTATTTCTTCACACCACCAGAAAGGGATTCATGGAACATTTATGATCCCCATACTGAGAACTACATTTTTAAAGCAAATTCCCATTAGACTCATGAGCTAGGCAAATTTATTTAATGTGTTTCTTTCAAAAAGGAGCAGTATGCCACAGCTTTACTCAAAGGCTTCTTTCTTTAGCTCTTTGAAAGTTACTGATTTTTAATAAGATCAGAACCAATGGGGTTAGATCTTTTATTGAGTCCTTTGGGTCTTTTAATGATAGCTGTGCAAAAGTTTTGGAAACCCCGATTGTCCCCCTCTTTCCATCTACATTTTTCAGCCTTCTCCTTCCCCAAACCTCTTTTTGTTTCTTATTTGGCTTCCACTGTATCATCCAAGTTTAGGATCATTTGATGTTTACACTTTCATTTGTATTTGAAATGATGATAGATTTCTGGAAGCATAAAGAAGCACCTGGGAGACTTAAGATATGTACTACTTTAAAACTAGAGGTCAAAATTCCCATTTGTGTAAATGTGTGTGTGTGTGTGTGTGTGGGAGGACTCCGTTAATTTTAGTTAATTGGGCCCGTTATGTCTGCACCAGGAACTTACAAAAGGGGATGACTGAAAAACACCCTTTGTCAAACACTGCTCAGAGGGAAAACTTATGGGACTTAACAACACAGTGGCCATGCGAAGAGCAGATCAGGATGCACAGGGAGCGTGAAGCCTTGTTCATGCCCTAAGCAGCGACTGATGGCACAGGAAGGATTCAGATTCAGCTGCCAGCAGTGAATTTGGTCCAATAACAGCAGAATATACAAATAACCCCGAGTATTTTGGGAGAAAACATAATAGACAAAATTCTAGCTCTCCTAACAAGAGTTTTATTATATATAATTTCCCCCCTTCCCATGGATCCTCAGATAACTGTAAGATGAGGTTTTTGCTAAAATGTCATATTTAAGTCCTACCTAGAGAACCAATTTAATGACAGCTTTCTGGGCTAGACACTTAAGTGCACATGGCTTTGAGACACCTTCCCATTCCTTCAATCCTGGAGCCATCAGAGACTTGGCTGAAGGCTCCTCTAAATTACACCAGTGGGAGTGGCCATTCCTGCTTGTGTCGCAGAATGCCACCCCCACAACACACCTACATTGCCATGGCCCCTGATGCAGCAGGAATCAGCCGCTTGTTTGATGCAGCTTAAATTCCCTGTGTGCTTCTGGAGTAGTACAGCGAGCCAAAGATCTGGCCATCTGTGTAGCTATTTGAGGACTAAATGCAGCTCTCAGGATTCTGGACTAAGTGAAGGGCAATAAGCTCAGTTTTGGAGGGGTAGGAATGTCTGACGTGGTTCTACCAGGGCCCCTTCTGGACAGGACTCACAGTTATCTTTGTTGATCCTTCCTTCAGAGCCCATTGTGATGTGTGACTCAAACTCAGTGGAAGGCAATAACAAAATGAACATGGGTAATCTGAATATCTCAGAAAATGGGGAGCTGGACACAAAAAAAGGTGCCAAATTTGCCTTTTTGGATAGAGAGCAGAGGGTTACATTATTCATTCTGTCTGCGCAGTAATCCCAGCCACTTGAAGTAGAACAATCATGCTGGGCTACTCCTAAAAGCTGAATAATAGTAGTGGGGGACTTTGCCTCAAAAGTGTTGAAGTACAATTTCTAGAGATACACCAAAATCAAACCCCAAGATTGGAAATTAGGATCTGGGTCTGGATTTGGATCTGAGGTTGCAGGTCAAATTATTTCTATAAAGAGCTAAACCAATGCACCAAATCTTAACCAGCAAACATTTGGGATAGACTGGTTCAGATTTATAGTCTGAACCTCCATGTTCAGGAGCAGCCACTTCCTACCTAATACAGAAGTATGAGGATTAGATTCAGGATTTTGGTTTGGGTCCTTCTCTAAACATTTTTTAAAATACTTTTGTGGTGTTTTTTCTGGTCCTGGTACTTGCCCTTCATTCTCTGTATTTAAATGTCAAAGTCTAGGTTCTAACATTTCTTGATTGAAAAGGGTGTATTGTGTTCTGTAGTTGTGTGTATGTTGGCTATATGGAATCACTATCGTGTCCTTATCAAATTCACAGAAAATGACATTAACCAGAACTTTCCCAGAGTTCACTGATATCGCTGCTTACACAGGGTAGTAGATAATTAAAGTTCCCTTTTAAAAAGCGGCAAACAAAAAACAGTTTGCAAAACTGCTAGAGGACCCTAATTATGAGAACCTGCCCTGGGAAAATTGCAGATTTTCTGGAGAAAGAGAGCATACACAAGGCATAGAAGAAATAGTCTTCCCCCAAAATACAGTTCTGGTTTTTAGTATCCCAGACGAACCATTAATACCTGCTTAATGGTTGTACCCTCAAAGTTTTATTTTAATTTTGTTTTCTTTTAAGGGATTGTAACACTCATGAAAGAAGCCAGTCTATTTAAATCCCGGGAGGGTGGGCAGAAGCCACTGAAAGAGCAAAAGGCCCAACCCCGCAGGGAGGGAGGGGCTGCAGCACCCAGGACTTAAGTGATTACAGGAAATGAAGAATAATAAACAAGAATGTGGTTGCAGGCCACACAGGGTTAGGCTGGCAGTCCTGGATACTAAAATCCTGTTTGCCTATAAAAGAGGTACAATACTGGCAGAGCTCCTGGAAGCTTCCAGACTGATATTCTTCTGCCCTGACCAGTAGGAATCACGCAGGAGAGTGCAACATTAGATCGGTTTCTGCCCACACCCATTCAGCCTGAGGCATTTCTTCAGAATTTCCAGTTAGAGCTATTTGTTTAAATGACCCAATTACATTTAGAGTCATTTCAGTATTAAAGTGCATTTCCCTATGCTACGTTGCATAAGGGAATTGTCGTTCCAGCTCTATTCTCTCCCGTGGGCCAGACTCCCTGGCTGAACTACATCTCCCGTAATGAACCCACTCATGTGACTTCCATGATGCTCCACATGACTTGGTCAGAAAGACATGTAGTTCTCCAGGGAGCCCGTCCCACAGGAGAGAAAGGGGGAAGGAACTACAACTCCCATTTGCTAGGCAAATGCAGCCTAATGTTTTGTTGAACTGATTTGACGTTAAATGGTTCAGATCAGTTCAAAAACCCATTTTTTAATTGGGGTCAAACTGACACAAAATGAAATATTTTTGTTTTCTTGGTGGAAAAATTTCTATTACTTTTTGAGTCTTTGGCTAGCTGTTCTTCAGATTCTTTTCTGGCCTCCCTAATTCTATTTTTACACTTCACTTGCCAGAGTTTATGCTCCTTTTTATTTTCCTCACTAGGATTTAACTTCCACTTTTTAAAGGATGCCTTTTTGTCTCTCACTGCTTCTTTTACTTCGTTGTTTAGCCACGGTGGCTCTTTTTTGGTTCTCTTACTATGTTTTTAAATTTAGGGTACACATTTAAGTTGAGCTTCTATTATGGTGTCTTTAAAAAGTTCCCATGCAGCTTGCAGGAATTTTACTTTTGGTGCTGTACCTTTTAATTTCTGTTTAACTAACCTCCTTGTTTTTGTGTAGTTCCCCTTTTTGAAATTAAAGGCTACAGTGTTGGGCCACTGTGATGTTTTCCCAGCCATAGGGAAGTTAAATTTAATTATATTGTGGTCACTATTACCAAGCAGTCCAGCTACATTCCCCTCATGAACCTGATCCTGTGCTCCACTTAGGACTAAATCAAGAATTGCCTCTCTTGTGGGTTCAAGGATTAGCTGCTCCAAGAAGCAGTCATTTAAGGTGTCAAGAAACGTTATCTCTGCATCCCCTCCTGAGGTGACATATGGGGATAGTTGAAATCCCCCATTATTATTGAGGTTTTTTTATTTTAGTAGCCTCTCTAATCTCCCTGAGCATTTCACAATCACTATCCTGACCTATCCTGGTCAGGTGGTCGGTAATATATCCCTACGGCTATATTCTTGTTATTTGAGCATGGAATAACTATCCATAGAGATTCTATGGTACAGTTTGGTTCATTTAAGATTTTTACTTCATTTGATTCTACACTTTCTTTCACATGTGGTGCCACTCCCCCACCAGCACGACCTGTTCTGTCCTTGCGAAATATTTTGTATTCTGGAATTACTGTGTCCCATTGATTATCCTCATTCCACCAAGTTTCTGTGATTCCTATTATATCAATATCCTCATTTAATATGAGGCACTATAGTTCACCCATGTTATTATTTAAACTTCTAGCACTGGGATATAAGCACTTTTCACTTTTTAGCTGTCTCCAATTACATGATGTAATTAAATGAGACATTTTTTTCCATTTGACTGTTTCTCATCAGATCCTACCTGTATTTTATCATCTTCCATCCTCTCCTCCTTACCAGGAAATAGACACTCTCCATTAGTAGATCCTCACCTAAGGAATGTCTCTGTCTGAACCATGTGCTCCTCCGCACCTGTCAGCTTTCCTGCAGCCCTTAGTTTAAAAACTGCTCTACAACCTTTTTCATTTTAAGTGCCAGCAATCTGGTTCCCTTTTGGTTTAGGTGGAGCCCATCCTTCATGTATAGGCTCCCCTTATTGGCATCTCTCAAAGAGTCTGTTGCTTTAATGAATTTGAGTAGAGAGTAAATATAGAACATGGAAGGCCTGATCCTGCCAGATGCTGAGCACCCACTGCTTCCATTGAAGTCAGTGGGAGTTAAGGAGGTGCTCAGCATATTGCCAATTGAGTACCTATGACTGTTTTGGGTTCAATCCTGTAAGACACTGGTACCTTCTGTGAGATGCTGCATACCTGTGCTTGCACTGAGCTCAGCTCCTCAGAAGACAGAACCCACTGTTGTTTGGGGTAGATATCTTTCTGTAAACTCTTTCTTATATGTCATTAAATACAGTGGGAAAGAAACATTTTGGTTTACATCAAATGTGGATGATGCCCTTTGCTATGAAAATTATAGGGGGCTTCGTCCAAAGCCCATTGAAGTCAGTGGAAACATTGCAGTGGAATTCAGCGGACTTTGTGTCAGGCCTGGGATGCAGAAAGGAACTGAACCATGTCAACCAGTTTAGTTTACTGTGATTTTTTGTCTCAGCAATTTCTGCTCACAGTGTTTGTGGCAATTCTCCAAAAAGAGCCATATTTGTGTAGTTTATGTACCCACCCTACTCAGACCCACACACCATGTATCATTTGAAAGCTTATTTTATGTATATTTCGATGCAGTATAATATGGAGCTGTCAAGTGGTGCTGTAAGTCAGTAGGAGAGATGAAACCATGATACCCAAAATGAGTGTCATTTTTGTACGGTTCCAGAAACACTGCAGCGTGACTATGACTACAGTTTTTACTGTTAAAATTAACACTTTAATGTGGTGTTTAGTTGTCAAAACTACCAAATGACAACCTTTTAAAAGATTTTTACTGGTTTTTCATGGGCAAGTGTTTTTTTCCCAGAAATGATGAAGCTGTTGTAGCATGTGGCAAAAATGGTGAATATCAACATTTTGCAATGTACTAACATGAAATGTTTTCACTTCGCATATTCCTAATTGTCAAAGTATTTCACAAGTGATTATAATAGTTTTCTATATTTTCAACTGAAATTCACTATCAGATCTGCTTCACACTGAAGGCTGTGCACCAGCAGCAGTAGATTACGTGCCCATAGTTTGTACTGCGTAGTGGGAAGATATAAATGTGTGTGAATTCCTAATATAATGCTTCCTCATTTATAAGCTTTTGAATATACAATGTAGCATCTAGCCTTCTTGCTAGAAGGTTTTAATTTGTAATTGCCTATGCATGCAGTACTAGCCTTTGAAATATTGTAGAAACTAGCTTTTTAATTCAGTGACACATGCAGAGGTCAGTGTAAGTGTTAGAGATGACAATACACAGCTTCACATTACGAATATGTTAAAGCTATGAGAGAAAGAAAGGGCCCAACAAGTAGTGAAGAGAAAGAGATGACTAAGAAGGGATGTGACAGAGGTCTATAAAATTGTGAATAGTGTGGAGAAAGTGAAGAAGGAAATGTTATTTACTCCTTCACATAACACAAGAACTAGGGGTCACTCAAAGAAATTAATAGGGACTATGTTTAAAATAAACAAAAGGAAGTATTTCTTCACACAATGCACAGTCAACCTGTGGAACTCATTGCCAGGAGATGTTGTGAAGGCCAAAACTATACCAGGGTTCAAAAAAGAATTAGATAAGTTCATGGAGAATAGCTCCATCAATGGCTATTAGCCAGGATGGTCAGGGATGCAACTCCATGCTCTGGGTGTCCCTAGCATCTGATTTCCAGAAACATAGTCGATGATAGGGGATGCATCACTCAATGACTGCCTGTTCTGTTCATTCCTCTGAAGCCAAGATACTGGGCTAGATGGACCATTGCTCTTACCCAGTATGGTCATTCTTATGCCCATAAACAAGTCCTTGCCTCTGCACTGAAGAGAAATGAAGAACATGTCACTGCTCTTAATAACCATGTCATCAACATTATGACAAATCCATCTGACCCCGAATCACATCTAGAGATGCTTATCAACATATCTATAGGACTGCATGTAACATCAGATGCACAAGAGTGTGTGATGAAAATAGCAGATGTTGGCGAAGATCAAATGGAGACATTTGTGAGAGGTGCACTTGGTTCTGATGGGACACAGCTTCTTCAGCCCTGTCAAGAATCTGGCATCAAAACATTTATGAACAGGAACAAGAAGATCAAATTTAAGTCTGGCAAAGGAGGGATAATCATAGCAGTTATCAGTCCAGAAATTGTTTTCTGCAGAGCCCTGTCCTTATCAAGATACAGAGGCAACTGTTCTTAGTCACCTGTGCCTATGCCCCTCTTCTGTGCTGATGGAACAATGAGAAGAATTGACAAAGCCAAATTAGGTCATCAGCTGGAAGCTCAAGATGAAAGAGTCAAACAAAGCAAACACAGTGTACATCAGAGATGCCATGGCTGCCATACAAATGATGGCTGGAGACAAATTCCACACATCTGATTAATTGGATGCTGAGTTCTTGAGACAGGTCTTAAAGGGATTGGAGAAAGCTAATTCTGTAATGGAAGTCTTTGACAGATATGACAACAATAACTCTATGGAGACTGCAGAAGTGTACATGCCAAGGCAATAAACCCACACACTCTTGACAGATCATCATGCTGAACAAGATGATAATGATGTTGACTATACGTGTTACTGGTGCTATCACTCTTCAATGATACAAACTCATTATTAGATTTTGTTTAGCCCTACAGATTGTTGTTGTGATGTTTTAAGGTCACACAAAAAATCCAATGTTATGTCTTGAAATAATACATAATTAGTAAATTGAAAATTAATGCAAGTATTTTAAAGTGGTCATTTTAATGTGTTAATGGTGTCATTTTTATCCCAGTTTCTATAGACTATAGCACCACTAGGCAACTCCCCATCATACTTTATCTTAAAGTAGGTGGATGGGTGTGTGTGTAGAAAGGGTACATTAAGTTGACCAAATTGGTGGTGTCTGCAGCCCACCTACAAAAAGCTGTCCCCTCTGGACATTTATGGCCTGATCTTGAAGGGTTTTGCACAATAGCTTCTCTGATTTTGGTGAATGGAAGTAGCTAATGCTTAGCACCTCTCTGGATCAGGCCATTACTGCTGCTACAAATCTCAAATGTACAATAACAATAATAATAGTATCATCTTAATTTATGTAGCACCTTTTTATCTACTACAATGTAAAGGATTTTTGAATGGTGAGAGTTTCATACTGAAGGGTAAATGTTTTTATTTTTATGGTTATCTCACTGTCAATTAGAGTTTAGATCAGCGCTGCCCAGAGGATTCAGGGGGCCTGGGGCAAAGCAATTTTAGGGGCCCCTTCCATTAAAAAAAAGTTACAATACTATAGAATACTATATTCTCGTGGGGGCCCCTGTGGGGCCTGGGGCAAATTGCCCCACTTGCCCCCTCCCCCTCTGCGCGGCCCTGATTTAGATACAAATTGAAAACAATCTTTTTGCTTCTGAACACTTGTCACTTTATAGTCACATGAAAGCACAATTTAAGATACAGGTCACCTTTATAGTTCATTGGGGCCAAAAACTCCATTGGTTTTTAAAAGTGTCATTTCACGCACCAGTGTTATTGTGTAAGTAAATTGGCATGTCTAAGGTGGCATTCATAAATAGAGCATATTAAGAAACAATTAGCACTTAAAATATTTTTATCTTTCTTTGAAACTGCTAACGCAGACATATTATTAAAAGTCAGAAATTGGTGAAGGTTCTAAAAACATTACATCTTTTTTAATTTTTCACAATAATATTCTGATAGAGAAAACATTAAGGGTGAACTACTTGTCTCAGTTCAGCCTGGTATATTTCAACAAAAAGTACTAACATCAACAGAAGCTTTTGAGCATTCAGTACATCTGAAAAATCAGATACGTTATTTTAGGTACCTACATATGGACTTAGGAACATAATGTTAGGCATCCATTTTTGAAAATCTTGACCTAATTAAATAATTCTGTTTCATTTAAGTAAATTGCCACAGGAAGAAAATATTTATACAAAAATAGGCATTACAGATCAAGATACCAGTTACTTATCTTTTCTCTAGCCCACTTGATTTTTAAAACTAATTGTTGCCAATGGGAATTAATAATTATGATGACTCATAAAATAAGATAATTTTAGGTAACTTTTTCTTTAGAAAATATAATAGTGAAAAACTCAGGCCCTGGACAAAGACTAAGATTCAGACTTAACAGGGTAAAGTTTATGGACCTAAAAAGAAATTTCTGACACAATGATGTTAGTCTATAAGGAACCACAGGACTCTTTGTCACTTATTACAGATCCAGACTAACATGGCTACCCCTCTGATACTTAACATAAAATTGCTGTCATAGAATTTCCCCCAAATAATCTTATTGTTATGTAATGCCTATAAATGAACACAACTGCAGCTTATAGATACAATTTCCAAAAAGAACTTGTCACCATGGCCCATATCCGGGGAATCAGTGCAGTGGCCAAGTGCTGGTGGGCTCCATGGCAGAATGGAAGGTGTTCCTCACTCAGGTGGTGGAACAGCTACACAACTGTTCCATGGCCAAGACAGCAGCTCTAACCCGAGGTCCTGGGGAGCCCTTCCCAGCTCATGTCCCACTTCATGGGGTGCATTTTTTCTATTCTATTCAGATTATTTCACCATAGCCATTGTTGCTGTAGCTGTGCACGAAAGAGTGATCCAAAGGTCACTGAAGTCCATGCAAGACTTTCAATTGACTTTATAGGATTTGGATCAGGCATGTAATGGGTGGTGGATTCATGTAGCAGGATATCATCAGCTTTACCCTTACTAGCCCACCTGCCTTGCCCAGGAAACAGCTGCTGAACTGAATTATATACTGTACATCAGGCACCCACTGCCTGTGCAAGCCCACAACTTCTGCCCCTCGATGCTCAGTGGAACCACCCTGGTTCCATTGCTTATGAAGCCTTCTGCACTGCTCTGTATTTTGCCAAATATTTAGTTTTCTTGTAACAAAAATATGCATACAGGTGTACTAATAATCTTTATTTTTTAACCTCAGTCACTTGACACAGATCAGGATTACAAGAAGCTAACAGCTTTGTCATACTGGAAGGATCACTATCCATTCACTTCCTTGGCAACTATTACATAGCAGTTAGAAGTTTCCAAATTATACCAGGTTCTCAGCATGGACACTGTGCATGATACCTCTAGGATCTAGCTGGACAAGTGAATGGTCAGTTTTCACACTGGAGAGAGGCAAATAACAGTCCCACAATGATCTGTACTAGGACCAATGCTGTTCAACTTATTCATAAATGATCTGGAAAAGGAGGTAAAAGGTGAGGTGGCAAAGATTGCAGATGATACAAAATTACTGAAGATAGTAAGTCCAAAGCTGACTGCAAAGAATTAAAAAAGGATGTCACAAAACTGGGGGACTGGGCCAGAAAATGGCAGATGAAATTCAGTGTTGACAAGTGCAAAGTAATACACATTGGCAAACATAATACCAACTATACATACAAAATGATGTGGCCTAAATTAGCTGTTACCACTCAAGAATTAGATGTTGGAGTTATCATGGATAATTCTCTGAAAACAGCCACTCAATTTGCAGCAGCCATTTGTGGGCATAGAATAGATAATAAGACAGAAAATATCATAATGCCACTGTATAAATCTATTCTATGCCCACACCTTGAATACTGCATGCAGTTCTGGTCACCCCATCTCAAAAATGATATATTAGAATTGGGAAAAAAAATACAGAGAAGGGCAACAAAAATGATTTGGGGTATGGAACAACTTCCATATGAGGAGATATTAAAAAGACTGGGATTGTTCATCTTAGAAAAGAGATGACTAAGGGGGGGATATGATAAATGAATCATGTATGGTGTGCAGAAAATGAAGAAGGAAGTCTTGTTTAGTCCTTTACATAACACAAGAATCAGGGTTCACCTGAAGAAATTAATAGGTAGCAGATTTAAAACAAACATAAGGAAGTACTTCACACAATACACAGTCAACCTGTGGAACTCATTGCCAGGGCATGTTGTGAAGGCCAGAAGTATAACTGGATTCAAAACAGAATTAGATAAATTCCTGAAGGATAGCTCCATCAATGGCTATTAGCAAAGATAGTCAGGGACCCAAACTCATCCTTTGGATATCCCTAAATCTCCAACTGCCAGAAGCTGGGACTCAATGACAGGGGATAGAACATTCATTGCCCAGTTCTGTTCATTCCCTCTGAAGCATCTGGCACTGGCCACTGTTGGAGGAACAGGATACTGGGTTTGATGGACCATTGATCTGACCCAGTATGGTTAATCTTATGTATTAGTAGAGAGATGTAAAGAACACAGCTGGGGATGGTGGCTTGGCCAAAGCTGTAATAAAATCAAGCTTGTCCACAAAGAATTCTCCAATCATCCAAAGAAGACAGACTATCCATGTTGGGGATTCAATACTCAGAAGAATCAAAAGAACATTCTGCAAGGGACAGGCAGATAAGAGGCTGCCTTCCCAGACCCAAGCCATAAGATGGCCTCTAAGGCATTGGTTCTCAACCAGGGATACTTGTACCCTTGGGGGTACACAGAGGTCTTCCAGGAAGTACATTAATTCATCTAGATATTTGCCTAGTTTTACAACAGGCTACAGAAAAAGCAATAGTGAAGTCAGTACAAACTTAAATTACATACAATGACTTGTTTATACTGCTCTATATACTATACACTGAAATGTAAGTACAATATTTATATTCCAATTGATTCATTTTATAATTGCATGGTAAAAATGAGAAAGTAAACCATTTTTCTGTAATAGTGTCCTGTGACACTTTTGTATTTTTACGTCTGCTTTTGTAAGCAAGTAGTTTTTAAGTGAGGTGAAACTCGGGGTACACAAGACAAATCAGACTCCTGAAAGGGGTACAGTAGTCTGGAAAGGTTTGAGAGACACCGCTGGAAGGTTGGTTAGGCTTTTGAAGTTAATGAGAAAGGATCGACTGGTGATGGTTCATATTGGCACTAATGACACTGTGTTATAGAATATCTCAGATAGTAGATTACTTTAGGGAACCCAGAAGCATTCTCAAGAAGACAAATGATGAAACAATCTTCTCTAGAATACTCCTGTTCCATGTACAAAGGAAGAGATGAGGCAAAAGATTCTGGAAGTGAACCACTGGCTAGGTAAGCAGTGTAGAGTGTAGGTTTAGGTTTTGTGGAACACTGGTTCACCCTCTATGTGGGGAGAGGGCTGTTTAGTTTAGATTGCCTTTGCCTCAGTAAAATGGGGACCAATCTCCTCAGGGACAGGCTGGTAGTCAGGAGAGCACTAAATTAATGCCAAAAGTGGCGAGTAAAAAGAGGGAAGCTATGAACACTCAGCACAAAATCAAGGTACTGAAAGTAAACTTAATCAAGGAATCAAAGAACATGAAGAGTAGAAATTCTTTAATTTCCTATACCCCAATGCTAGGAGCTTGGGTAATAAAAAAAGAGGAATTGGAATTGCTCATTTATGAGCATAAATTTGATCTAGTATGTATTATTGAAACCTGGTGGGATGATTCCTGTGATTGAAATACTAAAATAACTGATTATAACCTATTTAGGAAGGATCAAGACAGCAGAAGGGGACGGGGTGTAGCAATCTGTTATAAAAAATGGCAGTATGTCTTTTTGAGTCACTAATAACTCAGAAGAAAATGATCTTGAATACTTATGGATCAATGTCCTTACAGATAAAGCTCAAAATAGGGTATTAGATTATGTCTACTACAGACAGTCAAATCACCCTAGGGAATGGGAGAAAATACAGAGCTGGTTCAGAAGGGAAGTGAAGGCAATTGTAAAAAAATAAATATACATATATAACAAATGGAAGAAAGGGGAAGTTGATAGTAATGAATATAAATAGGAAATGTAGAAACTAGTAAATGTAGAAAATTGATAAGGGAAGCAAATAGACACAAGGAAAAATCTATGGCCAGCAGAGTTAAGGAAAGTAAGAAGGATTTTTTAAAATTTGGAACAAAAAGAATCCTAACAATGGTATTGGTCCATTAAAGATGAAAATTATTAGATTTTTATCTAGAATTATCAATAATAATGCTGAAAAGGAAGAAACATTCAATAAATATTTCTGTTCTATATTAAAGAAAAAAACAGATGATGTAGTCCTATAATATGATAACATGTTTTCCACTCCATTAGTATCTCAGGAGGATGTTAAATAGTAGCTACTACAGTAAGACACTTTTAAATCAACATGTCTGGATATCTTGCATCCACTAGCTTTAAAAGACCTGGCTGAGGAGCTCACTGGACCATGTATGTTGTTTTCCAAGAAGTCTTGGAATGCTAGGGAAATTCCAGAAGACTGTAAGAAAGTTGCTCTTGTGCCAGATAATGGCACAGCTGATACAAGACTTAATTAATATAATATTAAAAGAAGGTAGTGTAATTAATGCAAGCCAATATGGATTTATGGAAAATAGATCCTGTCTAATTAATTTGATATCTTTTTCTTTTATATGAGATTACAATTTTGGCTAAGCTTGCTCTGCCATGTTTAGGATTGTACAGCTGCCTTAGAGAGACCGCAACATGGGAACCTTAATGTTTAGTACTCTTTAATACTGTCAGTTGGTGGGAGGTTTTTGTATAAAGACCAGAATATTTTTCTTCTCATTTTCATCTTTTTCTGTCATCATGGTGGTCGGGGGAGGGGAATATAATTTCCTAGCACTGCCCATTTTCAGATTAGTAAATTAGCATGTAGCAACTTTATAAGGGGATGGCTATAAATAAGTCTCTTTCTTTCTTTCTTTCTTTCTTTCTTTCTTTCTTTCAAAACATCCAGAAATACATGTGGGTCACTTTAGAGATATTTATGCCATAAAAATATTCAAAACATTGTGTAACTCGCTGTCATAATATTTTTGGTTTGCTTCCTGATATTTTTCCAAATATTAAACATTCTTGATCAATAAATAAAATCATCACATGAGAGAGGATATACTGTGAATGATTAGACTGAGTCTGCAGAATCCACACTTTTGTTGGATGCTCTGCCATTTCACAGCATGGGAACATAAATAGACAGGGATATACAGTGAAACCAGCCAATGCATTATCTTTTGCTTCTTGTTCCTTATGAACCCTGATTTCTACTATCTGAAGATGATTAGAAACATTCTCTTTGCAAAGGGATCATTTTGTTAGTGGCATAGATTGGGTTTAATTGCATATAGTAAATAATAACAACTGTGAATGGTAGAGTATGTATGCATTTACCAGGCAACCCTTTCTCAACTATTTAAGTGTGAAATCCCTGATCTAGGGAAGCAGTTAGGCACATGATTAAGTCCATCTCTCTTAAAAAAACAACAGCACTTAAGCACATGCTTAAAATTAAAGCACATGATTTCATGAATCGGGGCTTAAGGACCAGTGAAGTCAATGGACCAGTGAAGTCAATGGAAGATGAAATGAACTGCTGCCTTTTGGATCCCCAACACACTGTCAGATCATTGTACCTGCTGACAGAGATTCATGTAGTTCATTCATTATTAGTAGTATTAAGCTCTTGTGCAAGATGCTGGCTTGACAGCACCGAGGACTGAAATTCCTTGTTTATCCTCAGAACATACAGAGCACAGGCAATGGCACTACACACTTGAAGAAAATTATAGAAGAGGTGGAAGGAAA
Organism: Mauremys mutica; assembly: GCF_020497125.1. NCBI lineage: Eukaryota > Metazoa > Chordata > Testudines > Geoemydidae > Mauremys > Mauremys mutica. The sequence continues at coordinate 312,095,370 of NC_059072.1, read as the reverse complement.
AGAACTCTTAAGTCATCATTCTAGTCTATCTCCCTATCAGTGGAGGTTCACTACCTAGAGAACATTATCAATTGTTTATCCAGTCTAATGTTAGTGTGCCAAGTTATGGGGTTTTCACCATTTCTATTACAAGACTATTCCATCAGCTAATAGTTCAGTGCCAGGAAGATTTTCCTGTACAGCATTCAACCCAAGTTTTAATTTTCATGCCATCTCTTCTAGGTCTATGCTTGTCTCAGTCTTACATTTGTTACCTTTCAGTTTCACTGAATGTCCATTTTGGTGTTATGAGAGAAGGCAAATAGGAACTCCAGATCTCTTTTTATGCCTTTTAGCAGTTTATGATCCATGACAGTGTTGTGTCCCTCACTCCATGCCTGTTTAGTTTCATTAATATCCTTTTATGGAGGACTTTATATAAGGTATATTTGAAAGTCCAAGTAAATGTCTAACTTGCTGTTCTCTGTCACCTCTAGGCCAGTTGCCATCATTACTGTTCCCAAGTTTCTCCTTTCCATTTAATTTGTGAGTTTCTGATACTTCTCTAGCTATATGAAGGCTCCATCCTGCAAAACGATGAGCATTCTGAGCCCCAATCCAGTAAAGCACATAAGCGTATGCTTAGCTCTAGGCATGCGTATAGTCCTGCTAAAGCCAATAGGAGCATGCCCATATTTAAATGCTTTGTTGGGTTAACATTTGTGTGAACTGTACTATAACCACTGCCCTGAGCTATTTGGTTATCCAAACAAAGCGCTCTAATGGCCTTTTAATTTAAAAGGTTACTGGCAGAGAATTCTAAAATTACGTGGAAAAAGAGTGCCAAAAAATTAAAAGATTTTTAAAAAACAAACAAACAAAAATTATGGAAAAGATAGAGCCATGAAGAATACTGGGACAGATGTTTGGTGCGTTTACTTTTGGGAACTGTAACTGACTAAGAAATTAATGAAATGATCGGTATATGTGCCTGTGTTACTTAAACACAAATATGTTCCAGTTAAATTACTTCATTTTTCAAGCTAAATGGCACGTTATACTGTGTTCTGCAATACATTAAAACAATGCATGCAAAGATTTAACATCTGTAGATTATCTGGCACAACTGCTTGTTTGTAACATCATCTCAGAGTGCCAAAAATTAAATTACAAAAAAAAAAGCAATTCTGTTGAGCATTATGTAAAATCCTGGTCCCAGCTCCCAGAATGAGTAGCTGGGGATGTTTCTGGGGTCATACATACATCCTTCCTTACATTGCATACCAGTAGTACAGCTGATACTGGGCTGCAGTAACCCATGCAGTTCATTCTCTCACTCTACACGAGTCAACGGCTAGTGAATCTGAGCAGCTGTGGATCAACCAGCCGTTCCTCCTGCCTTGTTTCTGCCCACCCTGCACTGCTCCTGGGAAGCACACATAGTGCCGTTTTGGAGTAAGTTTTCAAAATCTGCTCTTGGCGAGGTATGATTAGGCCTCATAACCTTCTCCTCCCTTAACTTAGCCACTAGAAGGCAATATAGTCACAAACAGTTGAGTAGGCCTAACCTACTATTCTGTAGAGGGCGGGGGCGCATGTATACACACAAACTACCAGGATACCAAACCTCATTGTCTATTTCATGAATCCATTTCCATTATACTATAACACTAGCTCTGTCTACAACAGTATGTGCTACTAAAATGGTGTTTGCTGCACAATATTCCATATATACTTGTTCATTAGCCCATTCATTTGGGGGGGGGGGTAAAAATAGATGGCTAGGTAAAAATAGCAAAAACTGTATGACCCTTTCATAAGCCAACCCTACATTTCAGGGGTTGGCAAACTTTGGCTCCCAGCCCATCAGGGTAAGCTGCTGGCGGGTCGGGATGTTTTGTTTACTTGGAGCATCTGCAAGCATGGAGCCCCTCAGCTCCCAGTGTCCACAGTTTGCCGTTCCCAGCCAATGGGAGCTGTGGGAAGTGATGCGCCACTTCCCCCAGCTCCCATTGGCTGGGAATGGCGAACCGTGGCCACAGGGAGCTGAGGGGCTCCATGCCTGCAGATGCTCCAGGTAAACAAAATATCAATGTATTAGATAGTCAATTAAATGATTCCATAGAGTTTAAAATCATCAAATTTTGGTGTAGACCCATTTATAAGCTGGCCCCCACTCTTTGATGCGTCACTTTTTTCCCAAAATATTTGGCTTATGAACGAGTATATACGGTAGTTAATACTGCTGTAAATGAGTGCAGGTGGTGCATGGGAATGCAGAATGAGGCCCATTGAGGTTTTGGTATTAGCTATACTTTAATGAAACACTCTTTCAACCCTAATACTTTGTTAAGCAAGTGTGTTTTTGGGGGGGTTCTTGGGGGCGGTGGAGGGAGGGATTTAGAGATTTAGAGGCAGACTCTGATATAATATTAAAATGATCATGAATAGTACCTTATTTCCTGAGTAGTGTCACTGAAATTATTGGGACTATTTGTGGAATTAGGTGTTACCTAATATGAGTATGGCTATCAGAATCTGGTCCTTAGTTTATTTTTGGTAAATAAATGCTATATGCAATATATTCACATGGTGAGGGTATTGTGATTATGGCCAATCCCTTAGATTTGATGGACCATTCACTACATCTTAGACATATGAGGGTTTATGTCTACCATTTTAAAGAAATAGTATAGTAAAAATGATCTTTATAATAGGACACTGATAGTGATGGGTGAATGAGCAATCTCTTCTGCATCTCTTGTATCTAGAAAGGTTTGGCAGGCCTTGTAACAACCTAAGGTTTGTGTTAGCACAAGAATTTTTGTGCTATGAGGTAGTTTTGTTCTGCAGTGAACAATCTCTTGACTAAAGCTGATTTTAATAAATTTCATACTTGGTCTTTAAGAAACAGACAGTTGTCAAGCGGTAATAAAAATAAATAGGGTTTTTGATTCAAGAGCGAACTAGCTGGATGCCAGCTGTTTCCAAATTCTTGTCATATGCAACACCATCCAAAGTGCTTTGGTTGGTCTTATTTGAGTAGAGTTTACTCATTTAGAGATGCAGTCATTACATAAGAACATAACATAAGAACATAAGAAAGGCCGTACCAGGTCAGACCAAAGGTCCATCTAGCCCAGTATCTGTCTACCGACAGTGGCCAATGCCAGGTGCCCCTGAGGGTGTGAACCTAACAGGCAATGATCAAGTGATCTCTCTCCTGCCATCCATCTCCATCCTCTGACGAACAGAGGCGAGGGACACCATTCTTACCCATCCTGGCTAATAGCCATTTATGGACTTAGCCACCATGAATTTATCCAGTCCCCTTTTAAACATTGTTATAGTCCTAGCCTTCACAACCTCCTCAGGTAAGGAGTTCCACAAGTTGACTGTGCGCTGCGTGAAGAAGAACTTCCTTTTATTTGTTTTAAACCTGCTGCCTATTAATTTCATTTGGTGACCCCTAGTTCTTGTATTATGGGAATAAGTAAATAACTTTTCCTTATCCACTTTCTCAACATCACTCATGATTTTATATACCTCTATCATATCCCCCCTTAGTCTTCTCTTTTCCAAACTGAAGAGTCCTAGCCTCTTTAATCTTTCCTCATATGGGACCCTCTCTAAACCCCTAATCATTTTAGTTGCTCTTTTCTGAACCTTTTCTAGTGCTAGAATATCTTTTTTGAGGTGAGGAGACCACATCTGTACACAGTATTCGAGATGTGGGCGTACCATGGATTTATATAAGGGCAATAATATATTCTCAGTCTTATTCTCTATCCCCTTTTTAATGATTCCTAACATCCTGTTTGCTTTTTTGACCGCCTCTGCACACTGCGTGGACATCTTCAGAGAACTATCCACGATGACTCCAAGATCTTTTTCCTGACTCGTTGTAGCTAAATTAGCCCCCATCATGTTGTATGTATAGTTGGGGTTATTTTTTCCAATGTGCATTACTTTACATTTATCCACATTAAATTTCATTTGCCATTTTGTTGCCCAATCACTTAGTTTTGTGAGATCTTTTTGAAGTTCTTCACAATCTGCTTTGGTCTTAACTATCTTGAGTAGTTTAGTATCATCTGCAAACTTTGCCACCTCACTGTTTACCCCTTTCTCCAGATCATTTATGAATAAATTGAATAGGATTGGTCCTAGGACTGACCCTTGGGGAACACCACTAGTTACCCCTCTCCATTCTGAGAATTTACCATTAATTCCTACCCTTTGTTCGCTGTCCTTTAACCAGTTCTCAATCCATGAAAGGACCTTCCCTTTTATCCCATGACAGCTTAATTTACGTAAGAGCCTTTGGTGAGGGACCTTGTCAAAGGCTTTCTGGAAATCTAAGTACACTATGTCCACCGGATCCCCCTTGTCCACATGTTTGTTGACCCCTTCAAAGAACTCTAATAGATTAGTAAGACACGATTTCCCTTTACAGAAACCATGTTGACTATTGCTCAAGAGTTTATGTTTTTCTATGTGTCTGACAATTTTATTCTTTACTATTGTTTCAACTAATTTGCCCGGTACCGACGTTAGACTTACCGGTCTGTAATTGCCGGGATCACCCCTAGAGCCCTTTTTAAATATTGGCGTTACATTAGCTAACTTCCAGTCATTGGGTACCGAAGCCGATTTAAAGGACAGGTTACAAACCTTAGTTAATAGTTCCGCAACTTCACATTTGAGTTCTTTCAGAACTCTTGGGTGAATGCCATCTGGTCCCGGTGACTTGTTAATGTTGAGTTTATCAATTAATTCCAAAACCTCCTCTAGTGATACTTCAATCTGTAACAGTTCCTCAGATTTGTCACCTACAAAAGCCAGCTCAAGGTTTGGGAATCTCCCTAACATCCTCAGCCGTGAAGACTGAAGCAAAGAATCCATTTAGTTTCTCCGCAATGACTTTATCATCTTTAAGCGCTCCTTTTGTATTTTCATCGTCAAGGGGCCCCACTGGTTGTTTAGCAGGCTTCCTGCTTCTGATGTACTTAAAAACATTTTGTTATTACCTTTGGAGTTTTTGGCTAGCCGTTCTTCAAACTCCTCTTTGGCTTTTCTTATTACACTCTTGCACTTAAGTTGGCAGTGTTTGTGCTCCTTTCTATTTGCCTCACTAGGATTTGACTTGCACTTTTTAAAGGAAGTCTTTTTATCTCTCACTGCTTCTTTTACATGGTTGTTAAGCCACGGTGGCTCTTTTTTAGTTCTTTTACTGTTTTTCTTAATTTGGGGTATACATTGAAGTTGGGCCTCTATTATGGTGTCTTTAAAAAGGGCCTACGCGACTTGCAGGGATTTCACTTTAGTCACTGTACCTTTTAACTTTTGTCTAACTAACCCCCTCATTTTTGTATAGTTCCCCCTTTTGAAATTAAAGGCCACAGTGTTGGGCAGTTGAGATGTTCTTCCCACCACAGGGATGTTGAATGCTATTGTATTATGGTCACTATTTCCAAGCGGTCCTGCTATAGTTACCTCTTGGACCAGCTCCTGCGCTCCACTCAGGATTAAATCTAGAGTCGCCTCTCCCCTTGTGGGTTCCCGTACCAGCTGCTCCATGAAGCAGTCATTTAAAGTATCGAGAAATTTTATCTCTGCATTTCTTCCTGAAGTGAAATGTTCCCAGTCAATATGGGGATAATTGAAATCCCCCACTATTATTGGGTTCTTAATTTTGATAGCCTCTCTAATTTCCCTTAGCATTTCATCATCACTATTACTGTCCTGGTCAGGTGGTCGATAATAGATCCCTACTGTTATATTTTTACTAGAGCATGAAATTTCTATCCATAGAGACTCTATGGAACCTGTGGATTCGCTTAAGATTTTTACTTCACTTGAATCTACACTTTCTTTAACATATAGTGCCACTCCTTCCCCTGCATGGCCTGTTCTGTCCTTCCGATATATTTTGTACCCTGGAATGATTGTGTCCCATTGATTGCTCTCAGTCCACCAGGTTTCTGTGATGCCTATTATATCTATATCCTCCTTTATCACAAGGCACTCTAGTTCACCCATCTTATTATTTAGACTTCTGGCATTTGTGTACAAGCACTTTAAAAACTTGTCCCTGTTTATTAGCCTGCCTTTTTCTGATGTGCCAGATTCTTTTTTATGTGACTGTTTATCATCTGATCCGGCCCTTACATTATACTTCTCATTCCTCTGCTCCTGACTATAACCTGGAGATTCTCTATCATCAGACTCTCCCCTAAGAGAAGTCTGTGTCCGATCCACACGCTCCTCTGCAGCAGTCGGCTTTCCCCCATCTCCTAGTTTAAAAACTGCTCTACAACCTTTTTAATGTTTAGTGCCAGCAGTCTGGTTCCACTTTGGTTTAGGTGGAGCCCATCTCTCCTGTATAGGCTCCTCCCATCCCAGAAGTTTCCCCAGTTCCTAATGAACGTGAACCCCTCCTCTCTACACCATCGTCTCATCCACGCATTGAGACTCTGAAGCTCTGCCTGCCTACCTGGCCCTGCGCGTGGAACTGGGAGCATTTCTGAAAATGCCACCATAGAGGTCCTGGATTTCAGTCTCTTCCCTAGCAGCCTAAATTTGGCTTCCAGGACATCTCTCCTACCCTTCCCTATGTCATTGGTACCTACATGTACCACGACCACCGGCTCCTCCCCAGCACTACACATAAGTCTATCTAGTTGCCTCAAGAGATCCGCAACCTTTGCACCAGGCAGGCAAGTCACCATACGGTTCTCCCGGTCATCACAGACCCAGCTATCTATATTTCTAATAATCGAATCTCCCATTACTAACACCTGCCTTTTCCTAGAAACTGGAGTTCCCTCCCCCGGAGAGGTAACCTCAGTGCGAGAGGCAACCCCAGCACCATCTGGAAGGAGGGTCCCAACTACGGGAAGGTTTCCCTCTGCTCCCATTGACTGCTCTACTTCCCTGGGCCCTTCTTCCTCCTCAACAGCACAGGAGCTGTCTAAGCGGAGGTGGGACAATTCTACAGTGTCCCGGAAAGTCTCATCAACATACCTCTCTGCCTCTCTCAGCTCTTCCAGTTCCGCCACCCTGGCCTCCAAAGTCCGTACATGGTCTCTGAGGGCCAGGAGCTCCTTGCACCGACTGCACACATACGCCACCCGCCCACAGAGCAGGTAATCATACATGCGACAGTCAGCGCAATAAACTGGATAGCCCCCACTCTGCTGCTGGGCTTCTGCCTGCATTGCCTCCTAGTTAGTGAAAGGGTGGTTTACGGAAAGTAGTTTTGGAATTTGGCTCAGTTTATAGGTTTTAGGGGGGGGCCACGGGGAATGGGTTAGGGCTGGCGAGGGGCTCCCACTCCCTTCCCACTCCCCTTCTAAACTCCCTTGCGAAACTCCCTGTTAGCAGCCCCTGGTCGCTTGTGCGCGTCTTTATAAAGCCCTGGCCTGAGTGAATGCCCCGCCCACTGATTAAGGCTCAGCCAATTACCAGAGGCTTCGAGCTTTCAAACCTGCCTCCAACTGCCAGCCAGAGCACACGGTCCCTCAAACAACCAAACAAACAAACAGACTGACAAACACAAGCTCAGCACACAGCAAGTAACCCCCAAACACAAACAAACACACACTACAGACAGTCACTTACCCCACAGATGCTGTATTAGCTCCTCCTTCACCTGGAGAACTCCCTTGCGAAACTCCCTGTTAGCAGCCCCTGGTCGCTTGTGCGCGTCTTTATAAAGCCCTGGCCTGAGTGAATGCCCCGCCCACTGATTAAGGCTCAGCCAATTACCAGAGGCTTCGAGCTTTCAAACCTGCCTCCAAGTGCCAGCCAGAGCACATGGTCCCTCAAACAACCAAACAAACAAACAGACTGACAAACACAAGCTCAGCACACAGCAAGTAACCCCCAAACACAAACAAACACACACTACAGACAGTCACTTACCCCACAGATGCTGTATTAGCTCCTCCTTCACCTGGAGAACTCCCTTGCGAAACTCCCTGTTAGCAGCCCCTGGTCGCTTGTGCGCGGCTTTATAAAGCCCTGGCCTGAGTGAATGCCCCGCCCATTAGTTGGATCTGGCATTTAAAGTACAGGAAAACATCATGTGAATGCCAAAGGGACAATATATTTGATATATTTATTCAAGGGAGGAAGTCTTCCTTTGAACCCTCTCTGATCCTGAGGGATCCTCCATTTTTCTTTACTCCCTGTCACCCCTGAGGCCCTTGTGGTCCTTTTAGGCAAGCAGAACAGGACACACCTTCCTGAGAAGCCAATAAAAGCTATCCTTAAACTTTCCAAAAGGGTCACTGTAGAGTAGTAGGAATTGCTCCCTGACTCCAAGGACCACGCCTGAGAAATGTGGAAATAGTTTTCCGCTGATTAAAATAGCTTTGGGAACATTCCACATCATAATATGGAGCTAAATCCCTATCTTGTAAGTGGGAGTTATAATTTTTCAGATGTATCTGATTAATTTATTTTTTAAATTTATAAAACATACCCTTGTTCGGATGATGTCATTTTAATGCTAATTAGGCATATTAGTTTTAGTCTAGTCATGCCTCACACTTTCTGTATGGATTGTTTTATTGAAGAAATAAGTGAGCTCACCTTGCAGATATTACTAATTTTTGACTGTGAATGCTGCTGAAAGTCCTGAAGTCAAGTTTCCCCTGTTTATCCCCGGAACCAGTACAGAATAGATAGTACAAGCTTGGCAATATAGCCTTCCAATATGCCTTAATACTAACCTGGTGGGACCACCTCTACAGATTTACAATTAGTGTCAGTTGCAATTATGGTTTTTGTGATGTGTACATTTGTCCACTAGGAAACTAGACTGAGATGGCAAACTCATTTTGCTCAGGTTTCAGAGTAGCAGCCGTGTTAGTCTGTATCCACAAAAAGAACAGGAGTACTTGTGGCTCCTTAGAGACTAACAAATTTATTTGAGCATAAGCTTTCGTGGGCTACAGCCCACTTCATCGGATACATGTGGTGGAAAATACAGTCGGAAGATATATATACACACAGAGAACATGAAACTATGGGTGTTACCATATGGTGTGTATATATATCTCATGTTCTCTGTGTGTGTGTGTATATATCTATCTATCTATCTATCTTCCTACTGTATTTTCACCACATGCATCCGATGAAGTGGGCTGTAGCCCACGAAAGCTTATGCTCAAATAAATTTGTTAGTCTCTAAGGTGCCACAAGTACTCCTGTTCTTTTTGCTCAGGTCACTGAACATCTGTCAGCTGGAAATAGCAACTGTCAGATGGGAATTACCAATAGCCTGGGCATCTGCTGATTTGTGCCAGATTTAGGTTGGTGACCTATAGATAAAAGTAATCATATGCTATTTCCAGTCCTCACAGTCATCTAGATCACCCAAACACCTTTAAAAAATATTATATAGGTGTAAATGAATTAGCTTGAACTGCAACTACTTATCACTCCCCAAACAACATCATCAGTTATGATTAACTTAACAAATAGCAACAGGAAATACACTTTGTCATTAGCCTCCCCATGATAATCCGTGGATTCCAAACTAAATAAGTTTTGGGTTCAGTTCAGAGTAAGGTTACAATAAAGGTCTTAATTATGATTGTGTGTGATACAGGCACTTGTCCCCTGGGAACTTGACTGAGACCAGGAAAGAGCCTTGCTAACAACATTTAGTCACCATTAATCTTTGCCATCTTAAAACCCTGACACAGAATTAAATTAGGATCGATTTCCTTTACCAATCCACTGAGTACTGCGAATGTAACCCATTGTAAGACAGAACTAAAATAATGGTCTTGATCCTTGGCTGGAGGTGGGGCAGAGATGGCTGTTCAGCTGAAGTCAGGTTGGTTCTTTTTGCTAGCTAGAGTCTCAAAGTCCATCCACTGTACTAATTTTGTTTTAATTATTCTTATTTATACAGAACCATATGTTTGAATTACACTATACAGATCACCAGAAATGACCGGTGATTGTACTTCAGTTCTAAAGCAATGAAAGTATATAATGCAGGAACCAGCATCCGCCAATCCACAAGAAGTCCTTTAATTAAAAAGTGCAGTAAGATTATCCTTTAATTTTAAAGTTCAGCTATGGTTGTGGTTATCATGCAAATGCCTAGTGTCTGAACAGCCCTGCATGCAGATGGAGAACATAGTCTTTTTTAAGAGTTTTATTTGGCAGTGCAACTTATTATACTGATGTCATTCAAGTCAGATTTAAATACAGAATACTTAATAAAAAAGAGTTTGAGTGTTCTAATAATGGCTTGAACTTGGTGTCAACATCTGAGATTTAATAAGTGCTCAGATCTTAAATATTAAATAAAAATAAAGCATATTTTAAAATGTGAATCAATAATTTTAGGGTGCTGTATATTCTTATCTGTAGCAGAGGTAAGTGTCAGTTAAATATGTTTTTAAACTATCATGGTCGGACCCTGAAAACCATTATCAAGTTACCTCTTACTCAAACAGACACATTGACTTCAACGAGACTTTATAATTTCAGTGGGACTACTCATCTGAGTAAGAGTTGTAAATCATATGTACTGAAGTGGACATATATAATTAATTAGATTGTGTTTTTAATTTGGCAAAGACCCCGAGAGCTAAGGATAGACAATTTTTTTGTGTATTGTTTAATAAGAAAAAACAAACAAGTACTGCCAGTAGTTTTAGGCTACAAATTTAATTTGCATCTCAATAGTTAAAATCTGAGGATTTCATCTAGATTGGGTTTTTTATTATTTATTTATTTATTTATTTTTTAAGAAATATTATTCTTTTACCAGGAAACTAATAAATATAACAAAGCTGTTTAAACATGATCCAGGAATATTTACATTCCATTGAAATAAATGCTGTGGAGGGAGTTCAAACTGGGAATTAAACTTTCTACTGAAAATTTGGTTTACATCCATGATTATTGCCTTTTGCAATAATAAGGCAGAGCCATGTTGATTTATGCTCTATATAAAACAAAAAATGTGCTTAAAGAATACTGGTGTTTGCTGAAGGGGAAAAATGATGCGGAGACAATTATTACAAGAAAATTAAAACAATGAGAATACACTGTTTTATATGAATCAGCACCAAAGGCATATCTAACTTCCTAATCACCATAATGAGAATTTTAACTCTTTAGCTGTAAAAAGACTTTATATTTCAGTGTTATCTACAGTAAATACCAAGCAATGATTAAGGGCCTAATGCCAAGTTGCTTGCAGTCAATGGAAAGACTTGCATTGACTACAATGGGCTTTGGAGCAGAGGAGTAGTAATTAACAACTATGCCCCTAATACTCAGCAAGATTAGGAAATGAACTTTGGTTTTTGCGTTATGAGGTCCTCTCTCTCCTCCCCACCATGTAGCAGGAAGGAGAAGTGAAGAACCACCTGACACCATGCATCCTCCTTGGGGAATGAGGAAGAAGGTAGCATTGCTGCTATCTGAACAACTCTGTTAGTCAGGGAAGAGAAATGCTTTCCCCCCATACATCAGTGGGAGAAGGGAGGAAGAATAGGTCTAACCAGCAGTCATTCCCACAGTTTTTGTATGTGTCCCCACCCTAGTGACATGGGGAACAAAGGAAAGGATCCAGACCAAAACGCTGAGGTATGTCAAATATTGAACCCAAAAGGAACACACTTGTTTAATAGGCTACAGCTTTGAGAAGAGAAATAGTGTCAGACAGTGTCTGTAAAAGCCTGCCCTGCATTTCAGGGTGCACAGGGGCCAGGCTGCAGCAGGAACCCAAGGGGAAATTTGGCCTGACTTAGCATACTGGGTCTGAGAAAGCATACACCGAAGGGCAGCTCTGACAACTTTTAAACAGGTGTTGATTATGTTCTGATCTCTGGCTGGCCAGTGTGCTGACTAGGTGGTGTGAAGGGGAAACAGAGTGGTGGCCTTGCCCTCACCCTCACCTTCTATAGGGAGACTAGTGCCACACTGCAACGTCTTCCTGGCTCCCTCTCCATCTCTTTGTGCACTCAGGTAAAGACAACCGTAGTCTGGCCTTCAGTATTTAACATTTAACATATAAATAAAGATCTTATATCTAAATTTAATGCATGTTGAATTCTGTTTATAGAACTGAATTTAAAGTACTACCAGCTTTCCTAATACTGTTTAAGATAGCTAAACAGGTTAGATAAAAGGGGATTGTGATGGGGCCGCCCCGCCCCACACTAGCCCCAGCAGTGTAAGGCCAATAGCTCTGGCGGCGGAAGTCCTGCCCCGCTCATACTGGGCATGCTCCAAGTGCTCTGGCAGTATAAAAGGAGGGAACCCAGTTCAGTCTGGGCTGGCGGCCGCAGGGGAAGGACCTTCCTGGGAAGCTCCTGTGGCGAACCAGCCACCACCCTTGAACTTGCTGGGACCTGAAGCATCCCCTGGCTAGCACGAAGAGTGGCTGTGGGTGGAACCTGAGGAGGCGACAGACCTGGAGGCCTGCGGAGAACCTGGAGATTCGTGGGAGACCCCAATTCTCATCTTGGTAGGAAGCAACCCAGGGGACTGGTACCTTGCCCCTGGTAAGCCTCCGAGTGTTTCGGTAGGACCCCCCCACCACTGAGTCCGTGGCAAGGTCCTACCGTGCTGTTAGGGGCAATTCCATGGACTCAGTCTACTAGGCCGTGTTACCCCGTAACCAGAGGCACTTCTATGGACTCTGGCCACTAGACTGTGTTGCTCTTCGACAAGGGGCGTGAACCCTCACACGTGGTGAAGAATGTGGGCATCGATTCAGGCCTGTTGAAAGGTCCAGAGTGAGGGAGTTAAACTGGAGGAACCCCTCTAGCCTCACGATGGAGACGGAGAATCTCCTACTGGAAAAGCAGCAGGAGCAGGCAGGTAAACAAACTTACCCTGGCCATGTGCCAGAGGTTGACGACCCCTGGTATAGTCCAATATAGATGAATTTAAATGCTTAAATCTGCCTCCCTCTCTATCTAGGTTCTTATGCCATGCCCATCTGAGTACTTTGTCATTACTCCTCTCCATTCACACAGGCAGCTTAAGGCAGAAGGGACCATTAAGATAATCTAGTCTGATCTCTAGCATTACAGAGGACACTAAAGATATGTCTATACTGCAGTTAAACACTTGTAGTTGGCCTGTGTCAGCTGACTTGGGCTCACGGGGCTTGGAGTGTGGGGCTATTTAATTGTGGTGTAGAAGTTTGGGCTCAGGCAGGAGCCTGGACTCTGGAACCTTCCCCCCTTTTGGGGTCCCAGAGCCCACATTACAGCATGAGCCCGAAAGTATACACTGCTATTTTTAGCCCCATTGCATGAACCTGAGAAAATTGACCTAAGCTCAGTGATTCAGCACTGTGAGTTTTTCTTTGCCAAGTAGACATATACTGAGTGAAGTTCTATGGCCTCCATTATGCGGGAGGCAGACTAGATTACAATAATTTCTTCTGCAGAGGGAGGGAGTAGCACTTCTCTCTTCAGGAACTAGGCTGCCTTACCTTGCTTCCACCTTCCAGCTTCTTACAGCAGTTTGAGTGGATTTACCCCATATGAATCCCGTCACTCACCATTGAATTGTAGCCACCTCTAGGATTGAGAATGGCACCTATTTTTCAGCATACAACACCAGTGTGTGACAGTTTTCAACAAGAAATGAAGAACACCATATCCACTTGACGCTACAAGGAAAATTTACATAGGCCGAATGATAATTTAGAGGTACCATTTGTAATCATGTTTTTAAGCAACTGTTTTTTTTTTAAATGTCTCTTAAGAATATTTATACTCTTTACAGGAGCCCATCCTATTAGTTCACTAGCTGCTTCCATTTCTGAATATGGATTTATTCATCTAAACTGCTGCTATGATAGAACATTTCTTCCTTTAACATTGGTTATTTTACCATCCTCCCCAAAGTCATTTTAGCTACAGTAAAATTAAAGCAACATTTTTCCAGTTTTCTGAACAGGAAATATTAGCATTTTGAACTGAATTATGATTCTCTTTGGAAGAAGGCAGTAGATGCAGGCCAATTTGTTGTCCTCTACTATGACTAAGTAAATAATTTTCTCTGTACTGACAAAAACAGATTCCAAAGGATATAACAACTAGCATATGATGATGAAATCATTATTTGTTTCAGCTAGTTCAAACCTGGGCTGTAAAACTTTTTGACATTTATGGGCTTTTTCTCCTGTTTACACCCAATTTCTTCCATTAATTCCTATTTAATGAACACTTGGCTCTGTCACTGACGTGAATATTCTAACTCTTGTAACCATCTTATTAGAGATACTTAAATGTAGTTATCTCCATAGTATTGTATACAGTCTCTCCAAAGTTCATCTCAACCAGTTTCTATTGTAAGACTGTTTTTAGCCTTTCCTAATAATCTGATTAGCAAAATTGGTTTGACCTGAGACCTGTCAGGTTTAAAATGAAGAAATCTGATCAAATTGTCTTTGAAGTACAGACCTGTTAAAATTACCTTGATTTGATCTTTTGACTTGTGTAGCACTTTTCCTTGTGTCAAAAACTATTTGTTACTTACTAGCCTTGCAAACTTTTCACATAGTTGAATCTCCTTGAAGCCTTGTACATAGGCTATACTTGAAGGTTGTAATGAAGTCCTTAATGACTGTTGAACTAACTGTAGAAGTTGTAGTGTCTGTATGAGCCATCTAGCAACTTGTTACAACACAGAACATAGTCCAACACTGTGACAGACTTTTCCTTTCCCTTACATATAGTAGAAGTCATGGGGCTTGGTTCTTTTCCAATAGTGGCAGTCATCCTCATTTATACCACTCTGGCAGTGTAATGGAGCCTTAAAATGGGCATAAATTAAATTTACACTAATTTAATTTAAATGCCTTTAAACTGTCAAAGCACTCTAGAGCGGTCTTAGTTTAACTAAGAATCAGACCCAGCATTTTTTTCACCAGTGTAATTCCATTGACTTTAATGGAGTTACTCAGATCCCTTGAAGGCCAGAATTCTTGCCCCAGCTTTGCAGATGTGTGGTTTATTGAATAATCATTTGTATGATTGGCCATATTGCAAAATGGCATCTAACTGTTCTCTTCCGCAAGGTAGAATGAAAACTGGTCAAACTGTTTTTGAATGATAGGTCATTAACGATTACCATGAAAATAGAGTAGTAGCTTGATAAGACTTCAAGCAGGATCCATTGTAAACCCTATGCTCACTTAAATAACTTTGAACAGGAAATTTATTTTTGTGATTAACTGTTAGGGGGCAACAGATTTTTATGGGGAAAGTTTGAAGGCAATTAGTTCAACAACTTTTAAGGTTAGGAATACTTTAATGTTTTGCAAAATTTACTCAAAATCTAACACTTGCTTGGCTTGGACCCTTTGGGGCTCAGCTTGTCTGTGAAACTTCAAATTATACAAACAATTAAGTACCAATAAATGCTCATTAAAATAAGTTTTAAAATGGTTTCTTTACAGCCTCCTTTGGAACAGGGATGCACACTTGAGGAAAAAGTCCACCTGGCCTGATGGAAACATTCTACGATCTATGCAGTGCAAGAAACTGTGGGGGAGAAATAAGAACCTTATAGATTGTTCCTACTGAGCAGTACAGGGCAGGGTGAGATGGGAACCCAGAGACACAAGGATAGCTCCAAAAGTAGAGCTGAGGGAATAACTGATTATTCAGTTCATTTTGTAACAACATGACAAAATGGTTTGTTTTGAAAAGGCTGAAATAACAATTTGACTTTTTTAAAGAAAAAAATCCTGCATTTTTATTTGACTGAAACGATTAGCCACATACACAACTCCTGCCTTCCCATACTGGGGGGGAGGGAAAGGGAGGAGGCAGACACAACCTAAAGGGGGGATATGTGACTGCCACATATGTCTCCTCTGCTCAGTGACCCCTCCACTGCTCTCCCTGGCAACAACACAGGGAGTGGGACAGAGCCACTTCTGCCTGAGAGAGGCTGGGAGGCAGTGGTGGCCTGCTCGCTGGCCAGGGTCATTTGACAGGGATAGGGGCCAAGCATGCCATGGGGAGGCACAGGGAGAGG
This sequence comes from Mauremys mutica, assembly GCF_020497125.1. NCBI lineage: Eukaryota > Metazoa > Chordata > Testudines > Geoemydidae > Mauremys > Mauremys mutica. The sequence goes on along the minus strand of NC_059072.1, from coordinate 312,079,350 downwards.
AGGACAGAGCCCCTCTCCCTTTCCCTCACCCCGGAAGGCCAATCGGGGGAGAGGGGCACTTGACCCCGCATGCCCCTCCACATTCTACCTCTGATTAGCCAAATTCAGCCTATATTTGCAAGTAGTTTGGTTGCCCTGAAACTGCATTTTTGGTGAATTTACTATTTGACTGAAAACATTTTGCCCAGCTCTACTCCAGAGTTCTTCAGGCCAAGGAGAGTCAGTGGAGCCGGGGTCCTCATGGAGCTGGTAAGCTCCATGCTTACCACAATGGAATTTACACAGCAGGATACAAGATGGAGTTTACAAATTCCACATGCATACAAGAGCCATAGGCATTGCTTATGGAGCTTACAAAGTGTACAGATGCTTACTGCTATGGAACTTATAAGTGTGTAGATTTTGCAACCAGAATTTACAAGACCCATAGGCAGGACCCTCCCTTAAATATACACAGGATACACCTGAAGAACTTGTAAGCTGTGTACTGACCTTTATGGACATGTTAAGGGCTTCAACGTAATAGCTACATTCAAGAAGTTTACAATTTCTTGAGTGGAGTTGGCAAGCTACAGGAGAGTGTTAGAAGGCAGATATATTAGCCTCAGGTTAAGCAGGTCCCTTTTCCCTGGGAAAGGTAACAAGGTGGTTCCAGAACAATCAGGAACTTGCTGGAACCAATTCAGGCAGGCTAATTAGGACACCTGGAGCCAATTAAGAAGCTGCTAGAATCCATTAAGACAGGCAGGCTAATCAGGGCACCTGGTTTAAAAAGGACCTCACTGCAGTCAGTGAGGGGCGTGCAAGGAGCTGGGAGCAAGAGGTGTGCAAGAAGCTGAGAGTGAGTAGGCATACTGCTGGAGGACTGAGAAATACAAGCATTATCAGACATCAGGAGGAAGGTCCAGTGGTGAGGACAAAGAAGGTGTTGGGAGGAGGCCATGGGGAAGTAGCCCAGGGAGTTGTAGCTGTCATGCAGCTGTTACAGGAGACATTAAAGACAGCTGCAATCCACAGGGCCCTTGGCTGGAACCCAGAGTAGAGGGCAGGCCTGGGTTCCCCCCATTTCCCTAACTCCCTATTTGATATAAAAGGAGTTGATGTGGACTGTAGGTCCCACCAGAGGGGAAGGTCTCTGGCCTGTCCCTTGACCCATTAGGTGAGCCAGCAGAGACTGCGGGGATTGTTCTCTTCCTTTTCCCCATGCTGGCCAGTAATGAGGTTAGCTGAGTGAACAGCAGGTTTGTGCCACTAACAAAAGGAGCCAAATTGAGGACTGCCAAAAATCTGAGGTGAGCAAATCCACCAGAAAGCGTAGAACCCACCAAGGCAGAGGAGGAACTTTGTCACAAAACATACACACTCCACTGATGAAACGGGCAGTATTTCTAAATTCTATGAGAGAATGGGGAAAGAATTAAGTTATTAATCTCATTGCGATCTGTTCTTCGGGTCTCCCAGTGAATGAAGGATAGAACCCTCCATGTAGAAAACTTTTTAAATTATTTGCTCCTAGTAAGGTTTAAGATGTTTTTTCTGGACCCAGGAAAGGCAGTTTTGAGTTGCTTTTCCTTCTCAAAAAGAGGTGGGTTAGAGAAAATTTTACCTTTATTTGACATATGTGAAATGAGCAGTTTTGAAACTCAGAGGTAGGAGGAAATGCTTCTGCTCTAAAGAGGAAAAAGGGACTAGAATGTGCTAGTAAACAAAACATAACTCACAGCATACAAATATTGTATAAGCATGTAGCTGCAGATTGTCATTTATGCCTGATGAGCTATAACTGCAGCAAGTTAAGAGGCAACTCTTAGTGCTCCATGTGTTTTAGCCTCTGGATGAGAGTCATATTCAGATATTTTAAAAAATCATTTAAAGTTGCAGGGAAAATCAAAGCCACTGTCATATGTAGTCATTTGTGGTTCAGTAAATCTTTTTCTTCTCTCAGTCATGTCTTAGAATTTCGCAGGATTTCTCATGTCTAAATCCTTCTTTATTAACAACTTTCTCTCCTTTGCAGCTGATTTTATTTTTCACTTGTTAACTCCACATTGTAATGAGTATCTAGGACTCTGTAATCTAGTTTTCTTCCCACTCTGGACTGATTCTGTGGGCAGCTGAGGCCCCTCAGCTCCCAGTGACTTGATTGTGAATAGAGGGCGCTCAGCAATGAGTAGGAGATGCTCAACTCCTCATAGAACCAGGCCTTTTACTTAAGAACATAAGAATGGCCGTACCGGGTCAGACCAAAGGTCCATCTAGCCCAGTATCTGTCTACTGACAGTGGCCAATGCCAGGTGCCCCAGAGAGAGTGAACCTAACAGGCAATGATCAAGTGATCTCTCTCCTGCCATCCATCTCCATCCTCTGACGAACAGAGGCTAGGGACACCATTCTTACCCATCCTAGCTAATAGCCATTTATGGACTTAGCCACCATGAATTTATTACTTAACCGGGTCCAGTGCGCAACTGGTATTGGCATCTTTGTTATGACAGATTCTCCTTTTTGTCTGCTCCATCTCATCTAAGAAGCTGCTTACTGTTTACTGAAAGGTTGATGGGATGATAACATGTCATCTGAAACATTTTTCAGAGATATCAGGAGTATCTAAAATCTCCCTGTCCACATAGCCCTCTGCTGGAGTAGCTTCCTATCAGGTTTTCAGTGAAATCTTCCTAGCTGGTTCTTTTTATAACTATTTAGCCAGCCAAAATCTCTCCAAACCAGTGCAACACAACTGGAATCTATATTTTGGGGCAAAATGTCCTTATTGTTTATATTTATGAAGTGTTTTAGGTCAGTATGTTAGCACAGAGTTAATTTCCCATGCTTTACCATTTCACATGAAACCTCCTTCTTTTCTTTCCCAGCTCACATGATTTATAAACAAAGCCAGTTGCTGTTTCCCACCAGATTCTTGAAAGGGGATCTTGCAAACAAAACAAGCCCCTAACCAGATTTTTGTAAGTTGCACATAAAAGTTACAATGCTTCATTTGTTATCAAGGGTGACATGAAAACTCTGGTTACATGGGGTGTCATTTCTTTGCGGAATATACCCTGTAGGCTGCAACTCCATGCTGGTAAGATGGGAGGTGGAGGGAGAGGTCACTAACAGCCCCTGCCCCAATCCCCCACACAAGTGGTGGATTAATACCTTTCCTTAATACTTAAGCGAATGTTAGTAAGGAAGAGCAGCTACTGGCTCAAATACCACAGACCCAAGAGTGCATTGTCTGCCAGCAGTGGAGTCTGTCTAGCCCCCTCAGCTAGCATTTTCATGAGCTGATGCTAACCAGGGATGCTGCTTATTTTTACATCATACTGTGCAATCACAGGGAGATTGTATTGCTAAATACTTGGCAGCTGCTGCTCGGTTCCCCTTCACATCTCCCTCAATTAAAGGCAGGCTATGCCCTTTGCTTGCTGTATTGCAGTATAGGTATGAGAAGAGTGAGTTTAATTAGAATTACATGAGATTGGTTTACACCTACTGACATGATTTGGTAGATGTAACTTGTCTTGTAATCAAATCAAACCAGTGTCACTAGATCTGGTTTGTGATTTGGATAGTCAGTAGACAGTATTGTAAAATAATTGGAAATATTAAAATTGAAATCCAGCCTGTGACATTGCACTCCATATGATTTTATGAAAATATGCTAATGAGTGTGAATATAATGTAACTGGAATATGTTTCATGCAAAAGATCTCTTGTAAGGTATCGTTACAGAGCTTATAATCTACTGAGTGTGTTCATCCTATTTGCATGACTATCATTCTTGTATCTGAAACTAGGAATATAAAATATAACTCTGAGGTCCCATTGTAGTTATGCAAAGTGTGGGCCATTAATGGTGGTTTGGAATCTTGATGGCTCCCATCAACTAGGACAATTGATTGTAGATGGCTCTGTTTACTTGCAAGCCTTCTTGTGAGTCAGGCCCAGAAGAATGAAGGTTTGGGGTCTCACAGGACATGTGACCCAGTGACCTGGTACTGGAATCCATCTTAAACCTGGTGCTTTACCATTTAGAAGGAGGGGTGGGGACCCAGAGAGACAAAAGCTTCGTGCCTTGTGCCAAAGCTATAAAAGATGGTGGAAGAGAACAAAGAAGGTTCCAGTCATGAGAAATCCCCTAGTTACTACCTGAGCTGGAGCTAACAAGAACTGTACCAGGGGAAAGGATTGGGCCCAGACTAGGAAGGAGTCTAGTCTGTGAAAGAAGCTGACTTTGAGGTTGAGATTTTTACCTGTAAACCGTTTCTTAATTCATTCCTGCAGGAGCAAACAGCTGTGCATAACTCTATCAGTGTTACAGAGGGTGAATAATTTGAGTTTACCCTGTATAAGCTTTCTACAGAGTAAAATGGATTCATTTGGGTTTTGCATCCCATTGGGAGCTGGGTGTCTGGGTGCTAGAGACAAGAGCACTTCTTAATCTGTTTTCAGTTAAGTCTGTAGCTTTTGGGGAATGTGGTTCAAACCTGAGTCTGTGTTTGCAGCAGGCTAGCGTGTCTGGCTCAACCAGACAGTGTTATGGAGTCCCAAGCTGGCAGGGAAAACGGGCTCAGAGGTAGTCTCAGTGCCATCAGGTGACAGTCCCAAGGGGGTCTCTGTGACCGAACCCATCACACAACCCAAGTAAAACTAATAGAACAGAACCTACAGTGGAGAACATGTTAAAAGGAAATTAAGATGGATAAGAAAGGAATTTGAAAGAAAGTTAGCTCAAGACCTACTTACTGTCTGGATGAGCCAATCAATGGCAAAGAGAACCATGTCCTAAGAAAACATTCAGGATTATATGCATTATATACTGTTTATAGCTTCATGGCATGGTTCTCCTTTTTTTCTACAGAAAGTAAATTCTTCTTTATTCAAATACCTTCTTCCTCCTATTGTTCAATCAGCTACAAGCAATGGAAAAATATATTATATCTCTTCATAACAGGAACATAGGAATTGCCAGATTCTATCAGACCAGTGGCCCATAGAGTCCACTAACCCTGTCTCAGACAGTGGCCACTGCCAGGTGCTTCAGATAAAAACATAAGAAATCCCGCTTGAAGAAATTATGGAGTAATCTGACATAAGAACATTTTCTTCTGAACCTCCAGTCAGTTAGTGGTTGGGTCAGCTCTTGAAACATGAGGGTTTATAGCCATTATTGAATATATGTAAAGGATTTGACAACACAGATTTCAAGACAAGTAACAATGCCTTTTGGGTATTCAAGCAAAGAGATGTTCACAGATTTATTACTATGCCACAAGGTTGATAAACTGCTGAGTTTGGGCCTCTGGTTAAAAACATTAAGAAATGAATCTTTCATGTGAACAAAATTATTATTGAACTAGGCTGAATGGTAAAAAAAAAGTTTTCATTTTTCCTAATCCCAAAAATGAAATGTTTGTCTCAGTCATTTGCATTCACTTATTCAGTGGTTATATCCAAATCTAAGAATAGATTTCTGGGTTGTAAACAGCAGTATTTACTTTCATATTTCCTGCTCTGGGTTGCGTTGGAACTCCAGAAGGTTGAAGATACAAGTTGACTTGGCTCCCGAATGTGAATGAATGTGTTGTGTTCATTTGTGTGGGGGTCAGGGGATGGGATTTAATATTTGACTGCCAAGTGTAGGTTTTGAATCTATCATGGTTGAAGTTTCACTTTTCAAGCAAACATAATTTGCTGTTCCACAAGACTACAAAGGAACTCACCTTTCCAAGAAACAATTATAAATATGAAAGCATCATGCCTATGCAGCTCACAACTTGAAGCTGTGTTCTGTAGCAGGGTTTGTGGAACAAAATCTTGATGCAGAATGTCAGTGGGAGTTGCTTGTGTGTATCTCAGAACAGAACAAACCACTTGCAGGCTTTCACATGTATGTTTTAAAATTCTGTTCAAGTTATTATGGAACAAAAAAGCTAAATGAGCTGAATTCTACCATCTTTAGCTCATGCATCTGTGTTTTTTCCCCCTTAAATTTTCTTTGCAGCTCTCAGCCAGACAGCTATGCTCACTCTATAATATTCTACCCAAATAACATTTAAAATATGCAGCCTTGCATCAGTTTCTGGGCAGTGTGTGGTTGAGGGTATAAATAATTGCAGATTTCAGATATAGTCATTAGGAGTTAGTGGACCATAAAAGGGAACAAAGGGCTAGGCATCTTTTTTTTCCTCAAAGATGTGTGGGATTACTTCCCATCCATGGTAATAATAATGTCTTACCTGTTAAATTGGCTTCCACAAATCACATTGTAAAGGATTCTGATTCTGCTCAGGTAGGTATGTCCCAAAATATAAAAACTGCATTAATTCTAAACATTACATGAGACAAAAAATCAGTTTGATTCAGAATAACAGTCCCAATTACACCAACACACAAAATAGGGCGGGAAGAACATAGAGTAAATTAAAGAAATCAGATTAACTGATAAAACATTGTCCTTTTCCATATCCATGTATGTATTCTTACACAGCAAGGGTGAAATCCTCAGGAGTATTGCTATTAACTTCAGTGAAGCCAGGATTTCACCCCGGGAACTCAACAGCAATAGTCACAATAAGCATTCAATGATGGAGTCTTAAATTCTACCTGTCCTTTAGAGTATTTCATGGCCTGCTGGGTAAGTTCCATTGAATAACATGGGGTCCTTGTACAAAAGGCACTCCCTTCCTATAGGACCTGTGGAATTTCAAGGTCACCTTTGAAACACCAAATGATTAACTACAGGATATAGAACCCATCTTCCAAAGGCAGCATCTACAGAGGCTCCTGTATCAAGGATCTGCTTTTGCTCCCATCTGAGTCAAGTTTAGGGGAATTATTGACTTCAAAGGGAATATAACTGAGCCACAACTCTGTAATGGCATAACTAATGTGAGGACATCTACGCTTATACACATCCAGATGGAAAATGATCCCTTGTGTCATCCCAACAGGTAGCATGGAGACAGCTCTTGCAGAATTTTATTACTTGCATGGTTTTGATTTTGATTTTCTCCTACCATATTTCTCTGCGCAGGTTCCTTAGCTAGCATGTTCCACCATGGCTTCATCAATCTGCCTGTCTTCCACCCTGCCTACCCCAAGTAAATAGATTCAGGCTACCTGCTTCATCATCATGGCCAGTTCCTCTGATTGGAAAAGACTGAGTTCTGATTAATTGTCCACTCTTTGTGGTCCTTGGCCTCCATAACTATCAGTCCCATCTGTGACTACCAGCCATGCTCAGCTATAGGGAGAAGAAAGATCCTAAGTCATGAAATCAGTCTTTAGATATAGGCTCAATTAAGCATTGCTACAAACCTTAGCATGAGATTACCTAGGAGAATGTGTGAAGATCACTACCTCCTCTGAGTTGTCATTTGCTTGGCCAATTGGTTGTCTTCAGAGGGAAGCATTATTAAAGAGACCAGAAAAGTCTAACCTACTCATCTAGAAGGGCTGTCTCCACCAGCTAGAGAAAGGAAAATAACTTATCAGAAGCAATCTCTATCAAGGATTCTTAAACTTCAATACCCACCTAGTGAAGTGAAGAAACAGATTGACAGAGCCAGAAGTTACCTACTGCAAGACAGGCCCAACAAAGAAAGTAACAGAACACCACTAGCTGTCACCTATAGCCCCCAACTAAAACCTCTCCAGTGCATCAAGGATGTACAACCTATCCTGAAGGATGAGCCCTCACTCTCACAGACCTTGGGAAACAGGCCAGTCCTTGCCTCCAGACAGCCCCCCCCAACCCGAAGCAAATACTCATCAGCAACTATACACCACACAACAAAAACACCAACCCAGGAACCAAACCCTGCTACAACCCCAGTGCCAACTCTGCCAACATATCTATTCAAGGGACACCATCATAGGACCTAACCACATCAGCCACACCATCCAGGGCTTGTTCTCCTGCACATCTACCAATGTGATATATGCCATCATGTGCCAGCAAGGCCCCTTTGCCATGTACATTGGTCAAACCGGACAGTCTCTATGCAAAAGAATAAATGGACACAAATCTGACATCAGGAATCATAACATTAAAAAACCAGGAGGAGAACATTTCAATCTCTCTGGTCACTCAGTAACCAGGGCTGGCTCCAGACCCCAGCGCGCCAAGCGTGCGCTTGGGGTGGCATTTTGCCGGCAGGGCGGCAGGCGGCTCCGGCGGACCTTCCGCAGTCATGCCTGCGGGAGGTCCACCGGAGGCGCGGGACCAGCGGACCTCCCGCAGGCATAACTGCGGAGGGTTCGCTGGTCCCACAGCTCGGGTGGACCTCCCGCAGGCATGACTGCGGAAGGTCCGCCGGAGCCACCTGCCGCACTCCCAGCGCACCCTCCGCAGGCGCGCCTGCAAGAGGTCCCGCGGAGCCGTGGGACCGGCAGCGTGCCCCCTGCGGCATGCCGCCCTGCTTGGGGTGGCCAAATTACTAGAGCCGCCCCTGTCAGTAACAGACCTAAAAGTGGCAATTCTTCAACTAAAAAAAACTTCAAAAACAGACTCAAATGTGAAGCTGCAAAACTGGAATTAATTTGCAAACTGGATACCATCAGATTCGGCCTGAATAAAGACTGGGAGTGGTTGGGTCATTACAAAACCAAAATTTAATTTCCCCAATACTAATTTCTCCCTATTGTTACTCACGCCTTCTTGTCAACTGTTTGTAATGGGCCACTCTCTTACCACTTCAAAAGTTATTTTTCCTCCCTTGGTATCCTGCTGTTAACTGATTTATCTCACACTTGGTAAAGCAACCCCCATCCTTTCATGCATTTATACCTGCTCCTGTATTTTTCACTTCATTCATCTGATGAAGTGGGTTCTAGCCCACAAAAGCTTATACCCAAATAAATGTGTTAGTCTCTAAGGTGCCACAAGGACTCCTTGTTGTTTTTGCTGATACGGACTAACACTGCTACCACTCTGAAACTTATCAGAAGCAGGCAGTCTGCCTCGTTAGAAGGGCAAATGCTATAACAAAAGCTTTGCTTTTTTTCCTCATTGCTTGTCAGGAGGTTTTATACCTGTCTGGAATCGTAAGAGGGACATCTGGGAACAGAAGAAAATTCAGTTTGCTCATAAAACTGGAGTCACTTTTTAAGACCTATAAAAACAGAATCCCTGAAATACTTCCAAGTATACTGACTGTGTGCTAAGGCATTTTTAATGTTCAGCCTGTTTGCTATGAGTTTAAAGGAAATGGTTTCCCTTGACCACTTAGACTAGTTTTTAGTACTAGCCTGTATATACTAGCCTGTGCACTAGCCTGTAATAGATTAGAGAAATATAGTGTTTATTTGTTTAAACATGCTTCACTGCTATTTGAATACACACATATCCTGGAACATTGCTCATCTCCCCCGCTTCATATGCAATTGTTATTTAGCAAATACAGAACTGAAAAACCCCTAAGATATTATAGCTACAGGCTAGGAATTCAAGAAATCCCTCTGTTCCAGTTCAGTTTGGTTCTATATTGGTAAATAAAGTTGGGATTTTTTAAAAAGACAGCTCAAGTGCCCCAGAAATGGGGTTAGGGCAAAACCATGTGTTATGGTGGGCCCTCACTTTTTGAGTGATCCCTGGCGGCCCAGTGTGGAACTGCAGTTGTAGCTCTGCCTCAGTTTCCCCAAATGCACTTTCAATGAATTCTGTGATGCTTTTTCTTAAGTTTTTTATATATATATATATATAAAGACAGCACTTGAGCTGTCTTTTTAAAAAATCCCAACTTTATATACACACACACACTTCCTCCTCTACGTTGGTGGGTCTTGCAATTGTTGGTGGATTTGCTCACCTCCGAGATCTTCCCCTCTGGTGAAAGCCACAGTCCAGGTCAACTCCTCCTGTGTCTGATCAGGAGTTCTACTCGGGGTTCCATCCCAGGGCCTTGTGGATTGCAGCTGTCTATAGTGCCTCCTGTAACAGCTGCATGACAGCTACAACTCCCTGGGCAACTTCCCCATGGCCTCCTCCAAACACCTTCTTTATCCTCACCGCAAGACCTTCCTCCTGGTGTCTGATAACACTTGTACTCCTCAGTCCTCCAGTAGCACTCGCACTCCCCTCAGCTCCTTGGGCCTCTTGCTCCCAGCTCCTCACACACACACCACAAACTAAAGTGAGCTCCCTTTTAAACCCAGGTGCACTGATTAGCCTGCCTTAATTGATTCTAGCAGCTTCTTGATTGGTTGCAGGTGTTCTAATCAGCCTGTCTGCCTTAATTGTTTCCAGAAAGCTCTTGGAAGGTTCCAGAACAATCCTGTTATCTTACCCAGGGAAAAGGGACCTACTTAACCTGGGGCTAATATATCTGCCTTCTATCGCTCTCCTGTAGCCATCTGGCCTGATTCTGTCACTGTATATATAGATTTACAAATACAACAAACATACCAAAATTCAAGATTCATCATAACACACAAACCAATGAGGCTTTTATTTTGTGAACAGTTCCCCTTCAGAGGTCGCATTTATTTAATCAAAGGCCTAAATATGGTACACAAACAAGTCTTCACCCCAGTGTCCTAGCTGAGACAATCGAGTTAATTTTAGTCTGTCTGTCCCCCTTGTGTCCAGCTGTCCCCTCCATCCAGACCACTTATCAGTCAGGTCCTTTGGAGCCAGACCTCTTGCCATCACATGGGGAAAGATTTGTTCCCTGGACTCATGGCCCCTGCAGAGGTCAAACCACTACAGCTCTTCCCCTGTATGGTGGATAGCTCATATGTGATCTGGACCACTTGCTGCTGTATGGCAAGGACCTTTCACCTAGACCAGGTCTCCCTAGGACTTGGCACTTGTTGCTTTATCCTTTCATAGAATCATAGAATATCAGGGTTGGAAAGGACCTCAGGAGGTCATCTAGTCCAACCCCCTGCTCAAAGCAAGACCGATCCCCAACTAAATCATCCCAGCCAGGGCTTTGTCAAGCCTGACCTTAAAAACCTCTAAGGAAGGAGATTCTACCACCTTCCTAGGTAACCCATTCCAGTGCTTCACCACCCTCCTAGTGAAAAAGTTTTTCCTAATATCCAACCAAACCCTCCCACACTACAATTTGAGACCATTATTCCTTGTTCTGTCATCTGGTACCACTGAGAACAGTCTAGATCCATCCTCTTTGGAACCCCCTTTCAGGTAGTTGAAAGCAGCTATCAAATCCCCCCTCATTCTTCTCTTCTGCGGACTAAATAATCCCAGTTCCCTCAGCCTCTCCTCAGAAGTCATGTGCTCCAGCCCCCTAATCATTTTTGTTGCCCTCCACTGGACTCTTTCCAATTTATCCACATCCTTCTTGTAGCGTGGGGCCCAAAACTGGACACAGTACTCCAGATGAGGCCTCACCAATGTCGAATAGAGAGGAATGATCATGTTCCTTGATCTACTGGCAATGCTCCTATTTACACAGCCCCAAATGCTCTTAGCCTTCTTGGTAACAGGGGCACTCTGTCGCATATCCAGCTTCTCGTCCACTGTAACCCCTAGGTCTTTTTCTGCAGAACTGCTGCCTAGCCATTCGGTCCCTAGTCTGTAGCAGTACATGGGACTCTTCCGTCCTAAGTGCAGGACTCTGCACTTGTCCTTGTTGAACCTCACCAGATTTCTTTTGGCCCAATCCTCTAATTTGTCTAGGACCCTCTGTATGCTATCCTTACCCTCCATCTTATCTACCACTCCTCCCAGTTTAGTGTAATCTGCAAACTTGCTGAGGGTGCAGTCCACACCATCCTCCAGATCATTAATGAAGATATTGAACAAAGACAGCCCCAGGACCGACCCTCGGGGCACTCCGCTTGATACCAGCTGCCAACTAGACATAGGGCCATTGATCACTGCCCATTGAGCCTGATGATCTATCCAGCTTTCTATCCACCTTATAGTCCATTCATCCAGCCCATGCTTCTTTAACTTGCTGGCAAGAATACTGTGGGAGACCGTATCAAAAGCTTTGCTAAAGTCAAGGAATAACATGTCCACTGCTTTCCCCTCATCCACAGAGCCAGTTATCTCATCATAGAAGGCAATTAGGTTAGTCAGGCATGACTTGCCCTTGGTGAATCTATACAGACTGTTCTTGATCACTTGCCTCTCCTTGAAGTGCTTCAAAATTGATTCCTTGAGGACGTGCTCCATGATTTTTCCAGGGACTGAGGTGAGGCTGACTGGTCTGTAGTTCCCTGGATCCTCCTCCTTCCCTTTTTAAAATATGGGCACTACATTAGCCTTTTTCCAGTCATCTGGGACCTCCCCCGATAGCCATGAGTTTTCAAAGATAATGGCCAAGGGCTCTGCAATCACATCAGCCAACTCCTTTAGCACCCTCAGATGCAGTGCATAACATAACATCTTTTCTCCAGGAGTATCTTTCCTAGGTCCCTTTTTCAGGTGAGCTCCCTAACCAGCTCCTCTGAAAAGTCACTTGCCTCAGGAGCTTCCTTTTTGTTCTGGGAATTCCTACTGACCCCAAATAACCCTTTATTAGGCCTGGCTATTCCTTAGTTAATTAACTGCTGTCCAGCCACCTAAACAATTAAGTACTTTTAGGTAGATCTTGTTGGTTCATTCTCCTTAGCAGAGCCTGTCACAGGTAAGTTGGGGCTAGTGACCTCGTGACACCATGCCAAACACTTACTGGTTATTCATCATTGCATTGGCTCTGGCAATTTTTCCTCTCTTTGTTACATTAGTCAGTCCTGCACTACACTGCAAGAACTAAAAAAGATGGGAAGGCTAATGATCCATATTATAATATTACTTTGGGTTGATCTATTATTTCCAGCAGGTGTTGAGCTTGGCATCCTTAGTTATTTGGCTGAGCCAAAATTCAGGAGAACGAAGTCTGAAAAAAAAGTTAAACAACCCCCAAATGCATGGAAACAATCTCGCTTACTAATCTGCCCATTTTCACTGTGTCTCAAAGCTGTGGTTTTAAGACATAAAATTTGAAGTACATTTTAAGAAACTTGCCTAACACAGTACAATTCTCCAAAAAGGAAAAAGCTCTATGAATGAAAACGGAGGTATCCCATTTAAAAAAAAAAGAAGCCAATTTAGGGGCTACATTTTAATCAATTATTTTATATTTTTTTTTCAGTGCTGTCATTTCCAGAGGGAGAGCAAAGCTCTTGGGTTAGAGCCTCTGACAGCCAAAAATACAGGCTGTTGGCTTGAACCCTGCCAACTGTTCCAGCCCTGAAAATGATACATGAACAACTCTTTCGGAAGGCTGTAAAACTACGAGAAAGCAAAATCTGACTCATGCTTTGTCCGATATGCAAGATGTCACTTCAGTCAGAGGCTTAAGCTTAGATCAGCTCCTATTGGCTTGGCTAATAGAGATTCCCATTTGGCTCACCTGGGAGAGTTCCTGACTCAGATCTGGAGGGGACCTGACCTGACTAAATGTTTCCTGTAGGAATGCACGTACTGAAAGTCCAGCCTCTTAATGGGAGAAACTGCTAATCATGTCTGGACACTCTATTGCCACTAGCTGTGAGCCCTCCTGGCTATTATATCAAACAGACGGAGTCTGAGCTTTGAGTCATACGTACAGCTTTAGTTTCTTCAAAATAAACTGTTCTTAAATCAATTCCATCTTCAAAGTATATTACAATTATGAGACCATATTAATCTCTGGTTTAACCAAAGGAGTTACACCAGGAATGAGTATGGCCCATGAAGTTTACTTTATAGTAACAACAGCAATGCCATTGGTACAATCTACAGCTAAAGTTGCCAGTCTGACATCAGCTCACCCCATTTTGCCCCACTTTTAACCTCACAGTCTAATCACCAGTGAGACTGAATTGCCAGATCAGAGAGAGAGGAAGGCTGTTCTTGTTTAAATAAATATTTGGGTGAAAACGATTGAGAGCATTATCTAGGAGAAGGGACAGTTTAGGAAGCACTATGCAAGCTAGAAATGTTCTTTACAGTCCTGCCAGGGAATCCCAGTTCTGGCTAGCAAAGACCCTACGTACTTCATCCTCAGGTCAATCCTGAGCAGAGATGGCCAGTCCAGTCACATTGTGGTGACAGTTATTGGACAGATTGAGCCTGGTCCTTATGTAGGTGCACAGTGGCAAAGAGAGAGAAACCTCCCTCTGTTTGCATGAACTCCATAAAAGACTGAGGGGTATCGCAGTCCCTCCCTTCCCCCGGGGTTACAGAGTGCAGCAAAGAGGAAGAGAATGGATAAAGAGGAGGGCATGACACTGGCATCCACATGTGCTGGTGCAAAGGACTGTCTGGCTATGCAGGGGAGAATATGCTGTACTCCATAAAGGAGCAGACATACTCACCCTGTATACCTGGGTGTCTGGGAAACATTCTGCCTCCTGATGTCTCCTCTAGGGCAGTGCAGCTCCATGTTGACCTTTCTGAATTGATTGCAATGGGGGTTTTGACAGAGTAAGAGTTGAATGAAAGTAGCATGATTTTGCCCGTAGATGTGAAATTCAGCAGTGTTATTAATCCACTCACCCTGTCCTCTTTAACTGATCTTAATAATTGAGCATTTTTAAAGTGTATTTGATCAAACAAATGCTATATGTCAAGTAGCACTGAACTAAGAGCTAAAGCTTCAAAGGTTCATTTTAATTAAGCATCCCCAGTGAATACTGCTTCTCCAACTCATCTGATCCTTGTGACATTTCCATCTTCATTCTGCAGCTTAGAGTTGCATCTTGAGCTCAAAAGCAGCAAAGAGTCCTGTGGCACCTTATAGACTAACAGATGTATTGGAGCATGAGCAAGTGGGTATTCACCCACGAAAGCTCATGCTCCAATACGTCTGTTAGTCTATAAGGTGCCACAGGACTCTTTGCTGCTTTTACAGATCCAGACTAACACGGCTACCCCTCTGATCTTGAGCTCAGTTACACCACTGTAAAGCCAGAGGGATTGCTTTTATTTAGGACAATGCAGTTCCTCTGGCTTGACACCAGTGTAACTGAGATCAGAATCTAATGCTCTGAGCTGTAAAATCAGGATGGAAATGTCAGAAGGAGAGAAGACCTGATCATCCCTTCCTATGGGAAAACCTTGAAATACATTCTTTACATGGGATTCTAACACTTTGCTTCTGGTCCAAGCCAGAATCTGGAAGTAGCAAATATCTTAAAGAGAAGTCAACCACTTTTTCATATCTCAAGAAAAATGTAGTTAAAGTTTTGGGTAACTGTTCAGGTCAGTGTTTGCTGTTTCATCTTCCCTCAGGTTTCAACCTCATGTGATTTGGAATAACCAAGATATTAGACTCTGAAAAGCAGGGTTTGAAAGACATATGCCTACAGGCTATACCTTGACTTTGACTGAAGCAGAATGTGCTGCTGAAATCTGTTGTACAGTAATTTGGACATCAGGAGACCATGGGTCAGAGTTTAATGTTGTATTTCTATTAAAACCAAATATAGTTGAAAGGATTTATTTTGTCCTTTTTGTTTCATTCTAAGGCAATGCTATCTAAATTTTAAACTGCACGATTGTATCTGTAGAGAAATACTTAAGGGCCAGGCAGATTTTCATATCAATGTGTGAATATTCTTAGCGTACTGAGCACGGTTCACATAGAGTTCCTTGGGTTCTCAGAAGAAGCAACTAAGCTCTGCAAACTTTGGAAGACCCTAAGGTAAAATTTACTCCCTTTTGAGCAAAACAGGGTGAAACCATTATTCAAAGGTTATTAGCAAAGGGATATTAAACATCGGGCATCTCATTGTTTAGGCTCCCTGAGAACTAGAGGTGAAGAAATGCATTTATGAGCGAATTAAACTATGTAAATTTAGGAAGTTCAGGAAGAAACATGCTTATTCTTTGATCTATAACATAAACATGATCTGTTATTTACAAGCAACAATTCTAAACAGTAGACAGGCCCAACCTTCTGTACTGTGAATTTGGCCTGTTTACTGTACAAACCAGTGGTGACACTATGCAATATGGAAAATATGTATTATTTCAATGCAGATTGACATGTGTGACTAATTATGGTTATTGGCACATGACACACATTTTGAGGGAACAGGGGCTTGGTTCCAGTACTTGGATGTCTTATGAGAACTTTCTTTTATAGATGTTCTTTAAAACTAAACGTTTTTTTTCCAGGACACCAAGAGACCAAGGGTGGAATGGACATGTGTAACACATCTTGAAGAACAAGTTACAGAATAGGTCATAACCCTCTTTTTTTTTCAAGTGTACATACAACCATCTAGTAATTATATCAATTCAACAATATAAAATCTGTAAATATAGCATAACTCCTTCCCTGTCACAATCCAGCAAATAATTTAATCTTTAAAATAAGTGTTTCTCTAAGAACAGATTTAGGCTTTGATCGTACAAACACTTAAACACATGCTTAACTTCACTCACCTAATCAGTCCTATTGACTTCAATGGGACTACTCACATAGGTTCTGATCAAAAGCCCATTGAAGTCAATAGGAGGCCTTCCATGGGTTTTCCAATGGGCTTCAAGCATATCAGGAAGTTAGACACAGGCTTAAACATGTGCAGAATTGGAGACTTGGTTATTTTCTTCAGCCCTTTAACAGAGCTAAGTAGTTTTTAGGTACTAAGGGTAATTATCACCATCTTTGAAGGCTATTGCAAAGTAGGCTGAGGAGAATCAGTGTGAAAAGGAAAGTTTAGACCACAGAGAAGTTAGAAGGGAGTTAATCTTAAGGACAGGAAAACCATATAAGGAAGGCTAGGAGGAAGGCTATAAATCAAGATATACAGCACTGATTTAATTTACAGTAGCAAGTTGTTTACTGGGATCATGAACATGTAATAGCATTAAAATTTCTGGCTACTCAGCTGTTTTATTTATTATTATTTATTTTATTACTGTAATCATAATAATCTTTTAATATTTTTGTACCCAAAGGGATTCCAGGCACCTGAGTTTGAATCATTTTCCCCTCATTTACTTGTCCCTACCAAGCTCATCAAAAACTTGGGGCTAACAGAACTGATGAACGTTCCAAAGCAGAATGCAATTTAAGACACAGAGGATCAGACCAAGTGGAGTTAAGAAGCTGCCATATCTTTTTATTTTGAATCACTGTTCCACCTCTCCTTTGACACTGCTGTATCCCGGTGAGAATTCACTTCCCAGAAACTGTTTACATATACACAACTCCAACTGGTAGTGAGGGTGTGTTTCTGTTGCTGATAAAATGAGGTGGCCAAAATGAGGTAAAGCTTCTTAAATCTTAAAATCTGTCTGTTTTTTGTTTTGCTTTGTTAATGCCAAAGGTCTTTATCCCACATGGGCTCAGTCCTACTCAAATTGAAATCAATTGGAATTTTTGCTATTGACTTCAATGAAAATACAATTGAGCCAATTGTAGGTATGGACTGAAAAAAGCGTATGTTTAACATGGAATCTGGTTTTGAGGTATAAGACAACAAACCACACCTCAGTACCAAGGAACCCTTCAACAATTAAACAAATTAGTCTCAATTACCTAAATTGCCTTTGCTTTTGTTTGCAAAAAAGTTACACTGTTTGTCAAGGTCAGGCCAGAGCGGGCTGTTAAAATTACAACCTCAGGAAAGCCAAGATTTATTATTGGAATACTGACAGGCCCTTAACGACAGCAACACAAATGGCACATCTCTAAGCAAAATATTCTAAACTAATTGTCTGTGTCCTTGGATGTACAATGCACTGAAAGTCATCTGCTGAATACTGTTTCAACTAGGTTTTTGGCCTAGTCTCCCTGTGTTCTATATGCAATTTGATCTGTTGCTCTGCCAAAATAAAAAAAAATAATAAAAAAAATTCCTTTGTTTAAAGGTAGTGCTGGAAGAGGAGCAATTTGGGCTTCATTGCAGCCCTTGAACCAGATGTTCAGTGCTGAAGCTCTTTCGATGTTTCTATTATTGCTGTATAGTCATGAAATGAAAGTCTCATACTATGTGTTAAGAGAGTTACATGCATAATTAACTTTATTTTTGATCAGTTCAGGAGGAAACTGCCTCCTCTTCCACTGGTACAAGTGGCTCAGAAATGGTGTGTTCTACACCGTCTTTGCATTTAGTGTAAATAATACCATCTTCCAGCTTCCTCAGTACCTAGCTGCAATCAGAGTCTGGCTGATGTAAAACCCAGACAAGACTGTGATGTTGCTGGTGTGAACAAAGAAGTGTTTTGAAGAACTCTTCTCCCCTTGTAACAATTGAAAGCATCTGCCTTCAGATTAATAAATAGATGAACTGGCCCAATGCTAAAACAGACACCCAAAGACTAGTTGCCTAACTTTCTTGAAACTTTTGACCTCACTCATTTCTAGCTGTTACATTAGAAACTCAGAAAATGTAATGTTTTTATAAGAGAATACACAGAAAAACAAAATTCAGAAAAAATGATTTTCCCACACAAGTTTTAAAATTCCATGAACTCCCTGAATTGCATTCCATTAATTAAAATCTATTACTAAATTGATATAACAGTGTAAGTGTTCTAAAATGTAACCTTGTTGCAGTGAAATTAATTGGGAAACATACTGTCATAATTCTCTGCTATTTGTATCCTTATCCTATGCATGTCACCATTGCATCTGAGTGCCTGTTCTGGTCAGAGTTTGGTGACCTTTGTTTACTTGAGATGGCAGCTACAATTAACTTTATGCAAATAAGTAGTTCTGTTGACTTCAGTAAGACTACTCATAGGCATAGAGGTAAGCACTGGAACTATATGAGGATGGAAGTTCTGTTTCACAAAGGATTTTGAAATTTGACTGTGTTCCAAATAGAAACAAAACCCAAACACTGCAAAATTCTCTGAAGGAAAATTCCAAAATTTTTGTTTCAGGTATATTAAAACTTCAAAATCAAAATGAAATAGTTCAAAGCTTTGTATTAGAAAACAAAATTAAACAAAATTCAAAACAAAAAGTAATTTAAAATGGAAATCTAAGTGTTTTGTTTTAAAAATGACAATGTTTTCTGGTTTTCTTATGAAAAAAAATCCTGGAAAAATCAACACAATTTCACAATTTTTTTCAGTTATGACAGAATTGCATTTTCCTATGGAATATAGTTTCATCTAGGTTTCTCTGATCAGCTTTGGTAGGCACATGTAAAAATGCTTGCAGGATCAAAGCCTTAGAGAGATACTGAAATCCATGAAGCTTCCTGCTGATCAGTTTCTTTTGTACAGTAGAACCTCAGAGTTATAAACTGATCAGTCAACTACACACCTCATTTGGAACTGGAAGTACACAATCAGGCAGCAGCAGAGACAAAACAACAACAAAAACCCCAAACCCAAAAAACCCAACTACAACAAGCCAAAAACAAAAACAGTACAGTGCTGTGTTAAATGTAAACTGCTTTAAAAAAGGGAAAGTTAAAAAAAAAAGATTTGACAAGGTAAGGAAACTGTTTCTCTGCTTGTTTAATTTAAATTAAAATAGTTAAAAGCAGCATTTTTCTTCTGCATAATAAAGGTTCAAAGCTGTATTAAGTCAATGTTCATTTGTAAACTTGTGAAAGAACAACCATAACATTTTGTTCAGAGTTATGAACATTTCAGAGTTACGAATGACCTCCATTCCCGAGGTGTTCATAACTCTGAGGTTCTACTGTATTTTGAAAGTCAGCTTTCATTACCTTCAGAGGGGTAGCTGTGTTAGTCTGGTTCTGTAGAAGCAGCAAAGAATCCTGTGGCACCTTATAGATTAACAGATGTTTTGCAGCATGAGCTTTCGTGGCTGAATACCCACTTCTTCGGATGCAAGCTTGCATCCGAAGAAGTGGGTATTCACCCACGAAAGCTCATGCTGCAAAACGTCTGTCAGTCTATAAGGTGCCACAGGATTCTTTGCTGTTTCATTACCTTGGCTTTTAAACATTCTCATAAATGTCTTCTCTCACTTTGCATATCTTTGTCTATATAATGCAAGGAAAATATGAGTTTTATTCCTTCCATGCAGCATGACTTTTAAATTTGTACATTTATGTGACAAGAAAATGTTTTACTAACCAGAGACAAAATCAGACTATATACTTCTGGGCAAACAATCACTCTGTATTAAAAGAAACCTGTGAATCAGGTTTACAGACAATTTAATCAATCACCACAAAATTTAACCTGAGAAACAATTAATTTATGACAACTCCTTAGAGTAGGGGAGTGAATGGCAGCTTGTGTAGATGTATCTGTGGCTATCTGCACTCTGGCTAGCACCCAAAAAATAGAAGTGAGAATGCCAAGACATTGACTTCAGAGTGGGCTGTATAAGTCCATCTGAACCCCCCTCACCCTGATACATACTCACTCCTGCATTCAGCACTGAAGCCCTCACCATGGTCCCCACTTCTATATTTATCAAGATAGCTAGAGTATAGCTAATGTGGGTAAGTCTACATGAGTTGTCATTCATACCTTCAGCTGCAACACAGACATACCCTTAAACCAAGAAAGTAGAGGTGAATTGAAATGGTCAGAAAGTCACCACGCCTAGGATATATAGAGATCAGTTCATGACTTAAACTGTGATCACAACTCTTTAAAACCACCTTGCTTTCTGCTCATTAGCACATAGTGCATCAAAAAGCCATAAACTGAATCCAAGTCCTGCAGTTCCAGTGGTTAATTAAGTCATATTTGGATGAGAATGAATCAAGTCAACCCTCACTATAGTTAATACATCATTTTTTGTTTTTTCATTTGAATTATTAGAATCAGATGCCTCTGTTATGCTGACTTCCAACTTGTCTATATCACACTGTTCTCTTGATTACCCATAATAACAGCTTTTATGTTTTCAGTTTCAGTATAATGTATGGTAACATTTTGTTTTCGTATATTTTATTTCCTCTCAGTTGTAATTATGTCTGCCAATCCCAATGCCCACCCCCAAAATTGTGGTTCAATCATTTTCTTCAAAATATATATTTTTGTTTCCTATGAGGTTTTAGCCTGTGACGTATGTAAATATATATATATGTGTGTGTTAAATGTAAACACATCCAAATATATATAATTGTATAGCTATATTAAAAACTGTCACAAGCTAAAACCAAAAGGGAAGCAAATACAAAGGCAAATCCTTGGAGAGACATTTTGACATTTTGCTTAGAACCTGAGATAATTAAAATATGGGTTTGTGCTTTAAGCTTGATCTTTTAATACTAGAATTACAGGTCCTGATCCAGAGCTCATTGAAGTCAATGGAGAGACTCCCCAATGACTTTAGCAGGCTTGGGATTTGGGCCAGATATAAGTGGTTTGGCATTTAATTTAGAGACCGGGTACTTCAGTCAGAACTAATTATGGCTAATTATTTTCCCTTTAATTAGTCAGACATTTGCAGCTGGTTCAAAGATTTTGGAACTTGCTAGGTCTGTATGAAATAAAAGTGTTGGTTACTGACTCTGAGGTAAGAGAGCAGTACCAGCATATAAGGCAATGTATCACGTTATGAGTCACAGTGTGGCCAATCCCATACCTTCAAAATCATGAGTCAAGCCCTAAAAATAACACTGCTCTACAGCCAAAATGCTTCTGAAATAAATGTAGTCAAACTTTACTAATTCTGGGTCACTGAGAACGAAAATGATGCTTAAAATTGTTGATTGGCTCTAGTTTTCAATATATGCTATTGGGTCAGTATATACGACCCTTGACTTGGGAATAGCGGAGGATAAGTGAGTTATAAAGGGAAGGGATCTCAATTTAAACCAGAAATGACTAAAATATATCTTTGACTGGATCTATGAATAAATCTATGACTGGGTTTGGACAGTACTTGCTTTTTAGGCAAAACAATGAATGATGCAATCTGAAGCTCGTATTGCGTCATACATGATATGAATTGCATCATGTTATTCCTAGAAGTCATGGATGATGCAATCATAACGAAGCTTACATCACTCTGCTGAACAAATTGCCCTATATCAGCTCTAGAAATCATACAGTGTCGTGCTCTCTTATTTGTCAGTGTTTGATTTTGCAAAGGGACACATTTCTGTTTAGCCAAAGTGAGCAGAGATGCCTCGTACTTGTGTGAACAGTGCAGATAACTTCTGCTATGTTTGTGGTGAAGTGACTTTTGCATCACAAAAGCGCAGTATAACCACTATGGTTAAGAAAGCCTATCACCTTTATTTTGGCTGCAAAATTGGCGATCAGGACAAGAGGTGGGCCCCACACATATGCTGCAACACTTGTGCAACAAATCTTCGCCAGTGGTTGAACAGGAAAAGGAAATCTATGCCTTTTGCAGTGCCAATGATTTGGAGAGAGCCAACAGATCATACCAGCAATTGTTACTTCTGCATGGTGCCACCAGTTGGGAAAGGTGTGTCAAAGAAGAAAAAGTGGACTGTGCATTATCCAAACATTCCATCAGCTATACGCCCAGTACCTCACAGAGAAGGACTGCCGGTTCCTGATGCACCAGAATCATTCTCA